>NW_024062129.1:0-600000 GCF_006381635.1 Hibiscus syriacus | reverse complement strand
TAAGCCTCGATCTATTCCTCCCCCCCCACAACAACCCACCCACCATTCACATCTATTTTGAGTTTCCATATTCCGTGCTAGTCGTGCATGCTTTTACCATTGCACTTCCTCATACGCATGCCTTAATTTTCTGGAAATTTCTGAACACAGGCATGTTTTCTTCTCCTAGTATGCTTTTGATGGAAATGTTTCATGGATGAACTTTATGGGTTCTGTTACTGACTTACTGGTTTGACCAGTCACCAGTGAAGGCTTGATGCTTTAGCTATCTTTCTCTCTATCTAGACTTTGCATGATTGGTGAAAACAACTTGATCTTACATATTTTAAGTCTTGTGGGCAGTTGCCTTTATTCTGCACTGCCTCCAAATTTCACAGTTAATGTACTGTTCATACGTGTGTGGTGTGTGCTTGCACATGGATTTCGTTGTTTGTTACTAGTAGCTTTAAATGACGGATTTCAAGGAGGGAGGACCTACAGACGATGTTTTTTTATTAGAATAGACTGGATGCAGTACTTGGGCTGGGACATGTGTGGAGGGGTGGCCCTACACTTCATCCAAACAGACTCAAATTGCAGAGATGCCATGTGGGGCATTGTGTTTCAGTCAGATCAGGCTAAAAGGAACGTAATGAAATGATCAGGATTTGCAGTACTAAGTTGAAAGGGAACTTTTATGAATGGTTTGCTAGTGGAGCCCTGCTTTATCTACCAAGAGCTGGGGCGGCTAAAACATCTTGATAGTTGTAGTAAGGTTATGAGCTTATACAAGAAATGACAGGATCATAGTAAAATGTTTGGTAAAAGCACCAATTACCTAGTCTTTTAGATGTTTGGTCATCTGCTTATGGATCTTAAAATTTTTATGAAATAAGAGTGTTTAGATGGGAATGAGTTTAAGTACTGAAAAAGATTTGTAGCTTTATATTCTATCGGTTTTAGCCATAAACCTCTGTCTTGCGTATTATATGGGGTTTCTAAATGGGTTACTATCAGAAATCATCCAACTGATTTATAAACCTATTGGCTATTCCTTTGTATCTGTGACTTGAGGATTTTCTGGCCATTGGATACATTTCCTTTGCATGTTACTTGAGAGGATCATGTTTATATTATTTTGTTTATTCCCTTGGAGAATTTTCAACCTTTTGCTGATGTGTATTGATTGCTTTTTTCCCCCCTTTTTTGTTTAACTGAAGTATTTAGTCTTTTATAGAAGCCTTAGATCAGAATTTTGTGGATACCAAGAAGAAAAGACTAGCTGTATGTCGGGGGCAAAACGCTTGAAGATGACGACAGTTCTTAATGCTTCAAGTAACAGTCAAGTAATGATAAAACTTTGTGTCTTCGACATGTATTCAAGATTTGACTTATTCAACGATGTTTCGTGTTTTGGAAATCTCACATTTATTATTCAAGAATGCATATTCAGGTTGCCCCAGTTGGAAAATTACATACAACGGATGACTCGATGATCAGCTATATGTCTGCAAAAAGAGGTAAAAGGAAATTACTGTCAGATCATCCAGAGAGCTTGACGGGCCCAAGTCTGACATACATTACTTTCTAAGGGAGAGTTCAATTGCTACACTGAACTGAAGCACTGATACATGTTTAACCCAACATATGGAAACAGATTGAGCAAGTTTTCCTCGACTGGTTGCTTGAAGAACAATTTTGTGCATTCATTAGAACCCTTTCTTTCACCCTTTGTTATGGGATCTGCATTAAAAATTTAGGATTGACATTGACCTAAACTTGCATGCTAACTAACTTGTAATGGTTAGTGATGTTAATTCTTGATGCCTAAGCTGTATGTTTCTCTGAGATGTGTAATAGCTCCATTGTATTTTGGTAGTGAATGTAAATTCAGATTTTTTGAACATGCTGTAAATTATAGAAAACAAAGAAATTCCTATGGTATTGTTATATCATTGAGCTATATCGAAGTGTTATTTGTTAGGTATGTATTGTGTTTATTGGTGAATAATAGAGAATTTTCCTTGTATGAATTGTTTTTTGAGTAATCTGGGATAAGTACAAGATAATATATGTTTAAATATAACTCTCAGCCATTTGACATTGAATGCTAAAACTTTTTATATTCATGGTGTTCGAATCTGAGACCTCAAGGAATGACAACAATTCCTTGTATGAATTGAATATGCATTTTCTTGCATCTTTGTACTTTTCTTTTTAGCAACTGAAGTAGAAAGAAAAGGGAAAATCCCAAAAGCTAGTTTGGTTGGAAGTGGGTTTTTGTTAAGCTATGATTGGCAATTTGATATCATTACGATTACTATATGCATTTATTATTGTTCTAGCTAATCGAGTTGAGCTAATAGCTGTTTGTCTTGTGGTAACCTTTTAATAAGATAAACTAACATACTCTTCCTCATGAAAACAAATACTGGAGCAAGTACCTAACATTCTTGGAATTATCTGTTCAAAGGTCTAATTATTATACTAGGCATATGATAATCTGTTGGATTTTAGGCACGATATATATTTCAATTTTATTATAATTTTTTTTCTTTAAAAAAAACTATAGTTTTACAAGGAATTGACTTCGTCAGCCTACGTACAAAATTGGAATTTTGGTGGATTTGCGGGGAATATTCATACAGTTGTTGAGTTTTGGGGTAAATTCTTATTGATATGTTTTTAATAGAATCAGATAATTTTATTTAAAAGAAGAAAAATTTAGAATTATAATGAATGTCTGTATCGATAATTATAAACTAAATATATAATTAGGACATTTTTTTATAACTATTGACACAAAAAGTTAGTCATTTAAGATCACACAAGGATCATAACGGAAAAAGTTAAAAGAACTTATTTAGAAAACTCTAATAAATGATAAAGATCACATAAGGATCATAACGAAAAAGTTAAATAGTTTAAAGAACTTATTTAGAAAACTCGAATAAATGATAGATAGATATGAATATATCTGATCGTATCACCAGTAGTTTTAGGGTTAATAATGATATTTTAGCAATAAATCCAATAAATCTAAGTGTAGTCTTTGGTGTATTGATTTTTTTGGAAAAAGGAGGGCACCATTTATCATCGAAGACTTTTGTCCGAAACTCTCTCTCTCCTTTTTCTTGATCAATAGCTTTTTTTCTTTTTTGCTTTTTCTTGACTTCTTAATCTTAATTAAAATTTTAATATTAAAAAGTTAATTTAATATTGTTGAATCATGTTTTATAATATTTTGATATAATAAATTAAGACAAAATTTTTTTGGACTTGATTGAATTTGTTCAAAATTTTCAAAGATAATTCAAAGTTCATTAAATTAGAATTTGAGCACAAAACAAGTTTCCTGGGTACATAGTACCGATACTGTTCTTACAATATTGATACTACATGAACAATACTGATACCAAAGGTAAGAGAAGTATCAATACTCTCTAGGTAGTATTGATACTACTAGATGATTTCCAAATTGCTCAAATTCCAGAATGCAAAATAGGTATCGATACTCAAGGGGGTACCGATACTACTTTACACAGTAGTTTATTTAAAAATTAAAAAGGTAGTACCGATACTCATTAAAGGAGTATCGATATTCCATGTCCCGGGTAATTTTATTTGCAGAAAAGTAATCTCCAACGGCTAAAAACAACTACAACTCATTCAAACATATAAAAATAAGTTGAAGACACTTGAAGAAGGTTGGAACACCTATCCAAGCAATCAAACACAAGAGAAAAGCTTTTCATTCTTATTTTCCTTTATCTTGTAATATTAATGTTTTGTGAGCTTAATTTTGTAAACACCTACCTTGTGAGGTTTTCTTGTTTACATCTTGTATTCCTTTTGTAAAGGGGAGTGGTTCTATCTTAGCCATTGAAAACATAGGGATTTGTAAATGTTCTCTTTGTCCTGGAAAAAGAAAGAACAAATTAGTGAATTTGTTAGAAAATCCTTGGTGAGGAGCTAAGGTAGTGGATGTAGACTTGGTTTAGAAGTCGAACCACTATAAACCTTTGTGCATCAAGTTTCTCATTCTTAAATCTCCTTAATCCCTAAATTTTTTTCTCAAATGGAAAAAATTATTCGGTTGTTTAATTTGAGCTTCATCGAAATCCCAAAAATTGGTATCAAAGATTGACTCATTAGAAGGTCTAACAACATTAAGACAATCCTTGAATAAGTTTTACCAATTTCTGACACAACCGAGAAAGATGACTTTCACCTCCGGCTCATACTACATTGAAGATTCTCAACGGGTCAACAAGCCACCTTATTTCAATGTAGCAAATTATGCCTATTGGAAGAATTGGATGATGCTCTTCATTCAGGCCAAAGATCTAGGAGCTTGGAACTCAATTATGAAAGGATACTCCATTCTAACCGATGAGATGGATAATTGAAGCGATGAAGAGAAGAAGAAGTTCCAACTCAATGTAAAGGTTATGCACATTCTATTTTGTGTATTAGCCCCAGATGAATATGGAAGAGTCTCCTCTTATTCTAATGCCAAGTAGATTTGGGACAAGCTCCAAGTCACTCACGAAGGAACCAATGAAGTGAGGGAAACAAAAATTAGTCTTCACATTCATAGCTATGAGAATTTCAAGATGAACCCGAATGAAGACATCAAAGCTATGACAGATATATTTTCTGTGATTGTCAATGGTCTCAAGGGATTTGGAGAAGTTAACCCTAATGAGAAGTTTGAGAAGATGATTTATTCTCTTCCAAAGTCTTGGAAATCGAAGAAGACAACAATAATCGAAGTTAAAACCTAAAGTCTCTCACTCTTGATGATCTTATTGGTTCTCTTCTCACTCATGAGTTTGATGATAAAGGAAGAGAAGAAGAAAAAATAAAAACAAGAAGAAGAAGGTAGGCATTGCCTTCAAATCCACTAATGAGAGTAATCAAGACACAAGTGAAGAGGTGGATGAAGATGAACAAGAAGAAGAGAGATGGCCAAGCTTTTCAAAAGATTCAAGAGATTCACGATTTCTAAGTAAGTGAAACATGAATCAAGGAAAAGAAGGGTCCCTCGGTGTGCTTCGAATGTCAAAGAACGGGGGGCATATAAAGTATGATTGTCCCCTCCTAAAGAATAAGGGATCAAGTAAGAAGAAGGAATTTGTGGTAGTTTGGAGTGATGAAGATGACTCCAATGATGAAGATGAAGTAGCCAATCTATGTCTCATGGCCATTGAAGAAGATTTAAAGGTAACTTCTAGCTCTAGTGAATCAAATTCCTATTCTTTTAATGAGTTACAAGTTGCATATGATGAATTGTATTTGGAATTTGAGACTATGAATTTAAAATATAAGAAACTGATTTCAAAATTCAAAGTTGAAAATGATTTTCTTTTGAAAGCAAAATTAGATTTTGAAAAACAAAATGAAATTTTGAAAAATGATTTTGAGCTTTCAAAAACCAAAATTGAAGATTTGGAAAAAGAAAATATTGAATTGAAAGTTAAGATTGAATGCTTTAAAAAAGAAAAAGAAATCATTTCTAAAAACAATTCATCTATGTTAAAAATGACAAAATGCTCACATTACCATTTTCATGGTCACTATGTACATACTTGTCCTATAAAGAAGAAGGATGGGTAACCTCTAACCTTAAAGCTTTTTGATTTTGTGAATTGGTTGCGTATTGATTTTTTTATGCATGCATGAGTTTTGATTTTAAATGATTTATGTTTTCTATCTCATGTATGTTAAAAATATGTTATGATGGACAATTTAAAGTTTTAATGATTTTTCATAAATGTTTGTTCCCATATGAATTTTTGTCAAATTTGTTTCGCATGTTGTTTTAAACAATTTTCTTATTTTTGATCTTAATTTAAATGTTTATGCTGTGATTTTATGTCATTTTAACCTCATAAGGGTATTTTCATAATTTCTTAACCAGGTGATTTCAGTATTAAAGCTTTTAACAAGATCAAATAAAATTTAGAGATTCTGAGGTTATTTTTTTTCCAGATAATCACCAAACTTGAAATCATTCTTATCAGTCTTCTTGTGTCTAAGCTTGTAGTCCGAGCCTATTCAGTTTACTTTACTTTATTTCACACTTGGATCGAGTTTAGAAAGTTATCACTACATACATGTGACCATTATACTCATCCATGTAGAAATCAATACCAACATGTTCCATAAAGCATGAAATAGGTAGTAATGTATTACCTCGGTTTCTGTGACATACCAATTAACCATTTAAACTCCATTTGATCACCCTTGAACTTGAATTCAACGTCCAATATATCTCGGATACATAACAACAAAAATTACATTAGAAACGGATCTTAATTGCGAAAAACGGATCGAATCGGGTGGTTAATCAGTGAAAACAACTTACTGAGTTTGAATTTGGCAAAACATACCTAAAAAACGGACTGAAGATGTCGAAAAACATCAGAATAGGTGAATTTGGAAAAAGTCAACGACCGGTCAACAGCTCACCTAGGCGGCTCGACTCGACTCACTCTGCTTGGCTCGGCTCAGCTCGGATCGGCCCAACCGGGTCATACCGATCCAACCGGTTCGACAGACCCTCTAGATGGAAAACGACACCCACGCGTAACAAAAAGGTCACTGCAGGGACTGTTTTTATGATTTTAGCATTTCTGTCCATGCCTTATATTTTTTAGTCTAATTTTCTTTTAGTCCCCCTACTTTTAGTGTGTTCTTGCACTTTGGTCATGTGTAGTGACCTTTTAATTTTTTTAAACATTTGTGGACTGATTTTGTAATTTTTCCTTTTTATTTTAACATATTGTTTAGGCTTAAATAAATGTTATAATTTCCTTTTGGTCCCTGTAACTTCCGCGTGGTTTTACATTTTTATCCCTAAATCTATTTTTTTAATTTTATTCGAATTAGACTTTAAATTTTAATTTATTTTAATTTGGCCACTGTTTATTTTTGATATAGCTAACTTTATTTTCTTGCATTTTAGTCATTGTTATTTAATATTTATGCAATTAGGTCCTTATTTTATGTTTATTTTATTTTTATTCTATGTTTTTACTTTTTTTTATATTTTTTATTATTTGTTGGTTTTTTAATTATGTTTTAAATTGTTTTATTTCGTAATTTAATTCTAGATTTAGTTTTTAAATTAGATTAATATTCGAATCAAACTTAGAAATTAAGATTTCACATTAGTTTTAATTAGGGAGCAATTCGAGTCGAGTTTTCACAATAGATGTCCGATTACTCGAATTTATTGCTCGATTTTTAAAGTTTATTAATAATTAATATTTTCAAAAAAAATAAACTTTAGGTTTAATAATTTAGATAAAAATTAGGTTTTAATTAGCCCCCCAACTTTGGAATTTATTAATTTAGGTCCTTAAACTTTTAGTTTCTTAGAACCCGATATTTTAGTTCTTTGACCTTTTAGTCCCCGAACATCGATTAGTGTTTTAACTTTGACATAATTAAATAGGTTAAATAGAGCCTCCACTTTTATTTAGATTTCAAACTAGTCTTTTAATTTAGGGAATAGTTCGAGTCGACCTTCACATATATGCTCGAGTGACCATCTCGGTTGTTCTATTCAATAATCGGTTTAAAATCAAATAAGGTTAATATTAGAGCATACATATTTAGGTTTGAGCTTCTATGTTCCTTTAATTTCATAATTTGACACCTTAAGCTAGAAAAAACCTTTAATTTACCTTATCTTAATTATGATGGAATAAAAATTTGTTTGATTGCATTTTATTTTTAAATCTAAGGCAATTTTCATTTATTAGGGAATTAATAGTATATCTCTTGCAATCATGCTCAGGGGGTGACTACTGGTGATTCCCAAAATAAGTTGACATCTTTTTTAAAGACCACAACATGATTTTCTAAAAACGAGGCAATATTCGGTTATTAGACACAATAGTTGATCTGCCGCATTTACGCTTGGGAGCGAATGCTATCAGTCTTGATAAACAAATACCCTTTTCAACTTTGCATCCGTAATGATTTTCAAATTAAATAAAGATTGAACTCAAAATTTCTGATTTTAAATATATGGTAACCAACTAGGTACCAATTTTTTGGCGCTTGTGGGGATGCTAATCCTTCCCCACGCGTAACTCCCCACGCGTAACTGACTCCCGAACCTGATTTCTAGATTTTCGCAGACCTTAAAACTTGGTATTTTGATAAAAATAAAATGTTTTATTAAAATCACCAAGTTTTTATGGTGTTCCAATCATACCTTAAATGATTGGTGGCGTCTCCTCATATTTTGAAAATTCCTTTCAAAGAGAAAACCCCAAGTTGTTATCGGTCTTTTCCTCTCCCGTGCGAAAAAGGGTGCCGACAGCGTGACGACTCTGCTGGGAACGTTTTGTTTTTAAAACAACTTGAGAGTCGAGCCACGAGTTGGTTAACCTATATTTAGGATTTTGAGAAATTACGAGTTCAACCTTGTTTTAATTTATAGTTCATTATGTTATTTCAAAAGAAAAAAGATTTTCTCTCTGATTAATGCTTACACTTCTATGAATATTTAGGATTGTTGCATATCATAGCTCTAAACTCGAGCTCAAACTCGGTTTATGTTGAAAATATTTTGATGTTTCGATATAACAAATTAAGTTAAATGAATTTTAAGATTTTACAAAAGATTTTCTAAGTATATTCGATATAATTATTCGAATATAAAAAATTACTCCAAGTCTTTCAAAGTTCATTTTAATCCTTACTAAAGTGTAAAAAATATATTTTAATCTTTTAAACAAATTTACAAAGTATTTCGAGCCTTAATCGAGTCAAAAACCATTTCTTAATTAAAATAAACTAAAATGGGCAGATTACCCAGAGGGAATCAATTCCCCCCCAGGGGGTACCGATTCCCCCTGAATGGTTTGGCTCCGAGAAATAACAGATTGCTCGGAGGGAACCAATTCCCCCCAGGGGGTACCGATTCCCCCCTGTTTAACGATCGAAACATTTGAATTTTACACTGCAAGAACTGATTCCCTATGAGAGGGTATCGATTCCCCCCACGCTCCAAGTAGTTTTATTTATTGTTCTCACACTTAAACGCCTCCATTGTCTCCACTAATCATCCCCAACATTTAGAATCAATTGAAGGAGTATTTAAACAAGCTTAGAAGCCATTGATCAATAACAAGAAACAACAATCAACAAGAATTAAGAGAGAATCAAAGAGAAAGCATCAAACCTCAAGTTTGAGCATTTTCAAGTCTGTTTCATTCAATATTCATTTTTTGTTTTCAAGAACACTTATTGAGTGTTCTCAATTTTTTTATTCTTGAGTGTTCTTTCTTTGTTCTAGAATTGTGCAAACATCTTGCCTTGTGAGGATTTTCTTGTAAGTTTGCAAAATTTGTATTATTCTCAAGAATTTGGGGTATAATTCTTGAGGGATTTGTAAGGTTACTCTTTGTCCTCAAAAGAAAGACAAATTAGTGAATTTGTGGAAAATCCTTAGTGTGGATAGCTAAGGTAGTGTACGTAGACTTGGTTGAAAAAGTCGAACCACTTTAAATCGCTGTGCAAATATTTTCAATTTTCTACAAAAGCTTCCACCGAAATTTTTATTGCCAATTTACCCCCTCTTGGCCTATTTTGTCGATTGATTAACTCAACAATTGGTATCAGAGCCTCACTCATTTAAAGGTTTAGTCATCTCTTGATTCGATTCGAGAAGAGTTACATCGATATTCAAGTCATCAATGGCCGACGCTTCAAACTTCGACTTCGTTCTCGATTCAATGCCCATCAACAAGCCTCATTTCTTCAATGAAACTAATTATGCTTATTGGAAGAATAAGATGATGTATTTCATTCAAGTGAGTGACATGGGACTATGAAATATTATAGAAGACGGATACATCAAACCTTCTACCCATCCATGATTGTGGAGTGAAGGAGAGACAATAATATTCCAGCTCAACTCCAAAGCCATCCATATTATCTTTTATGCTCTTGGATTGGATGAATATGGAAGAGTTTCATCTTGTACAACCGCCAAAGAAATATGGGACAAACTACAAGTCACTCATGAAGGCACTGACGAGGTAAAAGAATCTAAAATTAGTCTTCTAACTCGTAACTATGAAAATTTCAGGATGAAACCGGATGAAGACATCAAAGCTATGATAGATAGATTTTCCACGATTGTTAATTGTCTCAAATCATATGGAGAGATCATTCCAAATGAAAAGCTTGTTAGGAAGTTGGTTTACTCACTTCCAAAATCATGGCAATCAAAGAATACGACAATCATCGAGGCTAAGAACTTAAAGTCCTTAACCCTTGAATAACTAATCAGTTCACTCTCACTCATGAAATGATGCTTCAATATGAGGTAGACCTCGATAAGATTGAGACACCGAAGAGAAGAACGTTGGAGTTGCTCTCAAATCCACAAAAGATGAGAGTGATTCAGATGAAGATGACGAGGAAATGGCATTATTTACCAAACGGTTCAGAAAATTAATGAAGCCCAACCGAGGAAGAAAATTCAAACGAAATAAAGGCTTCAAAACTGAACCAAATGAGAAGGACCCGATCATTTGCTATGAATGCAAAAAATTGGGGCATGTCAAATATGATTGCCCACAATTGAAGAGAAATGGTCAATCAAAGAATAAACACAAGGCTCAAGTGGCTACATGGAGTGATGAAGAAGGTTCCGATGAAGAGGAACAAGAAGTAACAAACTTGTTCTTGATGGCATTCGGAGAAGATTCTAAGGTAACCTCTAACTCATTCGATGAATTATCTTATGATGAGTTATTAGAGGATTATAATGGGTTGGCTTCGGATTATAAGACTTTATTTTCAAAATACAAAAATGATATTTCAAAATTAAAAAGTGATAATAGTCTTATGTCCAAAACCAACAATGATCTTGAAAGTAATATCAAAGAATTGAAAATCAAATTAAATGAATTTGAAAAGAAAAATATTGATTTGCATAATCTACTTTCAAGAGTCAATGATGATCATCAAAAGAAAATTGATGATCTTAAAGCTTCTTTTGATAAAGTTGGATAAAAACGTTTTGAAAAATGAGAAAATTCAAAAACCAACTTTGTTAGAAAAAGTTTTAGAAACTAAAATCATAGAGGCCCTCAACGAACCTTAAATGGAAAAATCGTTAGAAGTATATGGGTTCCTAAAGAACTCATTACTACTAAAGATAAGGATATCCTACAGAAATGGATACCTAAGGGGACTAGGATTTTGGAAACTAATGAATATGGACCAAAAGAATTTGGGTACCAAAAATAAAAATTAATCTATGTTTGTAGGAAAAGGAGCATTGCTACAAGGCACGGAAACAAATTCAAACTCATGGTACCTTGATAGTCGATCTAAGACACATGACCGGAGACAAAAACCGGTTCATAGAGCTCAACCAAAAATGGAGGAGAGGTGACTTTTGGTTATAATTCAAAAGGTCACATTGAAGGTATAGCACTATAGGTAATACCTCTTCCATACAAATTAAGAATGTTTTATATGTGAATGGATTAAAGCATAATCTATTGAGTAATAGTCAATTGTCGATGATTCAATGATGTTTGATACTAATGGTTATAAAGTGATTGACATTGCATCTAATCGGATTATGCTTGTTTGTCATAGAATAGGAAACATTTACATGGTGCATTTAGATTCTATAGATATGACTAATTTATGCCTAGTTGCTAAGGATGAGCATGATAGTTGGTTATGGCATAGGAGACTAGGAAATGCTAGTATGAGTGTTTTGCAATGACTAATTTAAGGAGACTTAGTTAGAGGGTTGCCAAAGCTAAAATTTGATAATGATAAAATCTATGATGCTTGTGCTAAAGGAAAACAAAAGTGAGTTTCTTTTAAATCCATTAATGACGTATCCACTAGTAGAGTATTACAATTGATCCATTTAGATCTTTTTGGGCCATATAGAACTAATAGCTAGGGTGGAAAAATATGCATTTGTATTGGTAGATGACTATTCTAGATACTTGGGTTCTATTCTTAGGCACTAAAGATGAAGCATTAGAAAAATTCATCACGTTTTAAAAAGTAATCCAAAACGAAAAGGTTACTCTATACTAGTGTTAGTAGTGATCATGGAACTGAATTTGAAAATCTTGGATTTACTGAATTTTGTAATTCTAACGGTATTAGCCATAATTTTTCAGCACCTAGAACTCCTCAACAAAATGGAGTTGTTGAGAGGAAAAATCAAACTTTAGAAGAAATGGCTAGAATCATGCTTTGTGAAAATAATTTGCCAAAATATTTTGGGCGGAAGCCACAAATACCGCTTGTTATGTTATTAATCGAGTAATGATTAGGCCTATTTTAAAGAAAACTCCATATGAACATTTTAAAAATAAAAAGCCTAACATTAGTTATTTTCATCCTTTTGGATGTAAATGTTTTGTTTTAAACAACGGTAAAGACAATCTTGGCAAATTTGATGCTAAAAGTGATGACGGAATTTTTCTGAGTTATTCCTTAAATTCTAAACTTATCGAGTATTTAATAAAAGAACTTTAGTTGTAGAAGAGTCTATACATGTTGTTTTCGATATAATCCCTTTCCGAGGAAGGACTCTTGTGTGAATGATGATGTAGGTATTATAAACATAAATAATGTTGGACATGATGTTGGAGAACCATCATCAAAGGAAGAAACGAAATATGAGGAAACTCAAGATCCTCTCGAGAATCCAACCATTGAAGAAAGGGAAGTCTCTTATCCAAGGGAATACAACTATGTCAAGGATGGTGAAATAATAGGTGATCCATCCAAAGGGGTAACAACTCGATATTCTCTTAGAAATATATGTAATTATGTTGCATTTATTTCATGCATAGAGCCTAAGAATATTAAAGAAGCATTAAATGATGAACATTGGATTATGGCTATGCAAGAAGAGTTGAATCAATTTGAGAGTAGAGTATGAACATTAGTTGAAAGGCCTAGTAATAAATCTATTGTAGGTACTAGATGGGTATTTAGGAATAAGCTAGATGAAAGTGGTAATATAGTGAGAAATAAGGCTAGACTTGTTGCTCAAGGCTATACTCAAGAAGAAGGCATAGACTATGATGAAACATATGCTCCCGTAGCTAGGATGAAAGCAATTAGAATGTTATTAGCATTTGCATATTTTAATGAGTTTAAATTATATCAAATGGATGTTAAAAGTGCATTTTTAAATAGTTTTATAAAAGAAGAAGTGTATGTGGAACAACCTCCTGGTTTTGAAGATTCAAAATTTCTAGATCATGTTTTTAAATTAACAAAAGTACTTTATGGTTTAAAACAAGCTCCTAGAGCTGGGTATGAAAAATTGTCAAACTTTTTAATTGAAAAAGGTTTTTCAAAAGGGAAGGTTGACACTACATTTTTTTAAAAGCATAAAGGTAAAGATTTATTAGTAGTTCAAATTTATGTTGATGATATAATATTTGATTCTACTATTGATGTTCTTTGCCAAGAATTTTCTAAGCTAATGCAAAGTGAATTCAAGATGAGCATGATGGGGGAGCTCTCATTTTTCTTGGGACTCCAAATCAAGCAAAGAAAAGATGGCATCTTCATAAATCAAGCTAAGTACATCAAGGATATGCTCAAGAAGTTTGGAATGGAAAATGGGAAACCTCATGTCACTCAATGAGTTCATCAACAAAGCTTAACAAAGATGAAGGAGGTAAATGTGTGGATGTTAAATTGTAAGGTCAATGATTGGCTCTTTGCTTTATCTAACCGCAAGTAGACCAGGCATTATGTTTAGTGTTTGCTTATGTGCTAGATTTCAATCATGTCCTAAGGAATCACATTTACTAGCTGTTAAAAGAATCTTTAGATACCTTAAGAACACTTCTAGTTTAGGACTTTGGTATCCTAGAGACTCTAGCTTTAGCTTGCATGCCTTCTCTGATGCAGATTATGGAGGATGCAAATTAGATAGAAAAAGCACCTCCGGTACTTGCCAATTCCTTGGAAATATTCTGATTTCTTGGTTTTCAAAGAAACAAAATTGTGTTGCATTATCTACCACTGAAGCGGAATACATTTCAATTGGTAGTTGTTGTGCACAAGTTTTATGGATGAAACAACAAATTTTTGATTATAGAATTGAAGTAGGTACCGTTCCTATCAAGTGTGACAATACTAGTGCTATTTGTCTCACTAAAAATCCCATCCAACACTCTAGAACAAGCATATTGAAATTAGACATCACTTCATTAGAGACCATGTCGCTAAGAAAGATGTAGTTCTAGAATTTGTTGATACTTTGCACCAATTAGCAGATATCTTTACAAAACCTTTAGATAAAGAAAGATTTTGGACACTTAGGAGAGAATTAGGTTTAACTGACCTATCTTTACTTAGTGTTTAAATTAATTTTTACCACTTTTAAAGAATAAATGAAAAATACTTATAATAATAATAATTTTGATTACATTCTTTGTTATTACTTAGGGGAGTTTATGATTCTTAGTAAAAATTAATTTTATGTCCAAATGTAGTTTGAGGATAAAATTGATTGATTGAACATGATTAATTTTCAATATATAAGTTGCCAATACCACTAGAACAAATTAATTTAGCATTTTGAGTGTTTAAATTACAGATTTTTATTTTTCTAGTAGTAGGAATCGATACCTCCTTACAGGGGAACCGATTCCCCCTTTGAAGGGGAACCGATTCCCCCATGAGGGAATTGATACCCCCTACGGGGTCTTAATAAACGCCCAAATATCACTCTTTCTCTCAAAACCCTCTCTTACTCTCTCACATTTTCATCCTCTCCTATCCCTAAATCTCTATTTTTTTCCAAAATCATCAAAAACAAATCGGATTTACTTCATTTTTTATCTCCTAAACCTGTTGGAATCATCAAACTAGTGCAAAAATCATCACATTCTCACAAAATCCGAATTTATCAAGGTAATATCTCTAAAACCATTGTTTTATTAATTTTTGAACTTAGAACTAGTTTTGGTTAGTTCTAGGATGAACATTATATCGGGCATTGATTGTTTAGCGTTTAGAAACTAGATTTTACAACAAATTTCATCAAAAACGAACAATTTTTCAAATTTTTTCTGTGAATTTCGAAATAAAAAATATTTTCGAGAATTATTGATGTTTTTGATTCAATTATGTTGTCTTTCATGAAAACTATACGGATTAAGACTTTCAAACATTATTTTTCAATAGTTTTCAAAAACTTTGCCCATTAGGATTGTTTTAGAGAACCTTGAAATATTGAGGACTTATTTGAGTTTTGAGATTTATATTTGTTGCATACATGTGTTTTAAAATTGCAGGTTACGATTTCTATTCCGATTCTCTTAAGCCATATCTCAAAAATGTTCTAGGCCTTCCTCTAGTCGATCAAACCAACCACCAAATCCACCTCAAAATCCACCTTCTATCCAACAAAT
The DNA here is from genome assembly GCF_006381635.1 of Hibiscus syriacus. NCBI lineage: Eukaryota > Viridiplantae > Streptophyta > Magnoliopsida > Malvales > Malvaceae > Hibiscus > Hibiscus syriacus. The sequence continues at coordinate 584,575 of NW_024062129.1, read as the reverse complement.
TCCTAATCCCAATCCCGATGATCCTAATATGACCATTCGTAATTCATGCTTCAATGAACCCGGTCGTAGAAAAAAAAATATTTTCTTTAGGTATTCTCAATACTTTGAGTCTTACAAAATCCAGGAAGAACGAATCCCATCTCTTCAAGCCATGTTAGACATCAATTTTTGACATCTTCCTACCCTACGAGAGTGGAAGTTTATGGATTAGATAATGCAGGCTTAGACAATGAAAAACAAATGGTAGGTTCTCAGTATAAACGAAGGGATAATGCTAGTGTTTTAGATCACCATGATCGTTTCCTTCATCTAATGATATCTTGGTGGTTTCAACCATCCGGAGGCAGATATTCCACTCTTCGAGCCTTGGATCTCTTTTGGATACATTGTATCCAAAATAATATTAAATAAACCTACCTCATTTTCTTTGCTGAAATTGTCGAAACCGTAAATATTGCTCCTAATAAGAAACTCTGTTCATCTCTAGTTTACGATTGTATTCTGAGTAATCTATTTTTAAAAACTGAGCTTAGGGTTGGTCTTGATGCCTCTTTTCCTCTTAAAAATCAAATCAACCTCTTTTCTTTAACTAAATCGGGATGGAAGGTCAATGAAGAAATGGGTCTATGGGTTTGTACCAGTGAGAAACCTCCGGAAGCTGACAAATCCGACGATGAGCCGGAGCAACACGAAGAACAAACACATCAAGAAGATCAAGTGCCTCCATACTTCTGATCATTTATGGAGAATCTTGATATGAGGTTTATATCCATCGAATCATATATGATGCTACCAACGAAACAATGAATCGTCGTTTCGACACTTTGGACGAGAGGGTCGATGCACTTTCACGTGATGTGACCAATATTTGGACACATTTATCTCCTCCTGATCCACCGATGGACAATTCGGCATGCCTTGTTTTTGCGTAGCTTTATTGAATAAAAACTTCGAACTTATTGTTTTCAACATTTTGAATGCTTTTGGTTTGTCTTACTTTGGTTGTTGGATGTTTGACTTTGTTTGATATTTTATGGATGATTTGAAATTATCTAAATATGTGGATTTGCTTAAAGTTTTATTTTGTGCATCATTTACATCATGTTAGATATATGACCAATTTTACCATTTCACATTCGTTTAATAATATTGATTATGAAACTAATGGCTAATAGCTCTTTTGATTGTGATCTTAGCAGCTTAAGGCTTTAATTTTTCTAATTCAATTGGCCAAATATTTTTAAAACCTTGTTTAAAAACGTTTCAGAGTCCTTTTGATTTAACAAAAGGGGGAGAAGTGTTAAAGTAAGGGGGAGTAATTTAAAACTTGATTTCAAAATTTATTTTCAATTAGAAAATCTTAAAATTACTAAAATATTTTTATATCAAAAAGGGGAAGATTGTTGAAAACATTTTGATGTTTCGATATAACAAATTAAGTTAAATGAATTTTAAGATTTTACAAAAGATTTTTAAGTATATTCGATATAATTATTCGAATATCAAAAATTACTCCAAGTCTTTCAAAGTTCATTTTAATCCTTACTAAAGTGTAAAAAAATATGTTTTAATCTTTTAAACAAATTTACAAAGTATTTCGAGCCTTAATCGAGTCAAAAACCATTTCTTAATTAAAATCAAATCAAAATGGGCAGATTGCCTAGAGAGAACCGATTCCCCTCCAGGGGTACAATCCCCCCTGAATGGTTTGGCTCCGAGAAATAACAGATTGCTCGGAGGGAACCAATTCCCCCATGGAGTATTGATTCCCCCTGTTTAACAGTCGAAATATTTGAATTTACACTGCATGAACCGATTCCCTATGAGGGGGTACTGATTCTCCCCATGCTCCAAGCAGTTTTATTTATTATTTTCACACTTAAACGGCTCCATTGACTCCACTAATCATCCCCAACGTTCAGAATCAATTGAAGGAGTATTTAAACAAGCTTAGAAGTCATTGATCAATAACAAGAAACAACAATCAACAAGAATCAAGAGAGAATCAAAGAGAAAGCATCAAACCTCAAGTTTGAGCATTTTCAAGCCTATTTCATTCAATATTCATTTTTTCTTTCAAGAACACTTATTGAGTTCAATTGTATTATTCTGAGTGTTCTTTCTTTGTTCTAGAATTGTGCAAATATCTTGCCTTGTGAGCATTTTCTTGTAAGTTTGCAAAATTTGTATTGTTCTCTTTGGGAGAGAGTGTTCTCAAGAATTTAGGGTATAATTCTTGAGGGATTTGTAAGGTTACTCTTTGTCCTCAAAAGAAAGAAAAATTAGTGAATTTTTGGAAAATCCTTAGTGTGGATAGCTAAGGTAGTGGACGTAGACTTTGGTTGAGAAAGTCGAACACTCTAAATCGCTGTACAAATATTTTCAATTTTTTGCAAAAGCTTCCAACGAAATTTTTATTGCCAATTCACCCCCTCTTGGCCTATTTTATCGATTGAATAACTCAATAGTTTACCCAAGTATGGAGAAACGTCACCTCATGAGGAGCATTGGGCTTCCTTGTGTGGGTCTGATAAAGTATCTTTGGAAAGCATCCTAAGTTGCCTATCCAGATATCAGATCTGAGGTACGCTTTTAGTGGTGTGATCCCCTGAGCGAAATCCGATTCGCAAGTTTGAAATGGGCCAATATTGGAGTCAACCTTAGCAGGTTGTAAAGATGGCTCGGGAACCTTTGCTAGAACCCATCCTCTTATATAGAATTTAGTAAACCTACCCCGCTAGAGACATGTGGGTAACCTAGGAGAACTAGAACGCATGCGGTTAGGATTATTAGTTTTCTTTTATGCTTTTTTTGCAGTCTCAAATTTGAGTCGAATTTATTATTGTTGCTAAGATTACATTTCTCTGACTAATCATTTCAACTGGTTTGATTCTTTTGTTTCTACTAACATTGATTTCCTTTTGTCTGGTCTTGTTGCATTTTTGCATGAATCTGACATATCATTCAATGGTATTGATCCCTTAAATAACTGATCGTTTAGAAGTTTCTTAAAAAACAAAGCCACAACAATGCCTTTCACTAGGATCAGTAGAATTTTGAAGATGCTCCATATAGATCAAATAGCATCAAGAGAGAGTCTATCTACTAAGGAGACGAGCCAGACGTATGCCTTATGAGGTAACAAGTTGTAATCGAGAAGATTCGACGCTGAAGCCCACAGTTGAACTTCACAAACTAGCTCGAAAGATTTCTGAAAGTAGGAGATAAAGTAGAAGCTTTGAAGATGATGCAATACCCATATGCTCGTAGGAGCTAGGCGACTTACAGATAGACCAGATTTTCACTTCCCTAATGTACCGAGACATTGTCGATTTTTCAAGAATTATTCAAGGAATAGTTATTTTTGGGATCAATTCCTTGCTATATTTGCATCTCGCATTTTGCACACCCATTTTGCACACCCATTTTGCATTTGCATGTGCACCTTTGCATTAGCTTATATATATTGTACATTACATGGTATACATTGCATCTCAACATGCATTAATTACATATCTTGGGAGTAACTTGCAGAGAATCCCATGATAAGAGTTTTGAGGTAATATGAAGTCACCCCATTCGTACTAAAAAAGGATTGAGAGTTATGGACATGATGTCAGTATTGTCTGAAGTTCGAGGCACATCTGTAACATCCTCAATACCGGGTTAGTGATTTAAGTGTAAGATTTTTTAAATTCAATGACCAAATTAAATAAATTGAAAAGTGAAAGAATTAATTGAAAGATATTGGTGTAGGATGGCTTAGAAAATGAAAGAAGATTCAAAGGGAAAATGAGTCATTGAACAAGTAAAATAATAAAATAATAATTACGGGTATTATAATACCCATGTAGAATATCCTTTGAAGAGATAAGTTTCCAGAGACTTATCTTCTTCATCTTCTTCTTCTCCCAAACATGAGGTCTCAAGCTCAAGGTAAGTTTGATTTCTTTTGGTTAATCCTTCAAATTCAAGCATGTTTTGATTCATGAGGCTTAAGGAAACATGATGGAAGGAAAAAGAGACTTAGAAACTCAAAGAGTTTTGAGTTATGAAAGATTAATGATAACTCCATAAAAGGCCACATTTTGGGACCTTTTAACTTAAGTTATTGAATGTCTAAAGGCTCATTTAGGACCATGTAGATGCATTTAGAAGCATTTAGTTGCATGTGGTGGATTTCGGTTTGCCATGGCATTTTACTTTTACAGCGGTGCTGCTTTATGGGAAAGGTATTTGTCTGATGATGTGCAGGTATTGAGAGCAAGGAAAAGATGAAAGAAAATGCCGTGACATAAGTAGATTGATGAGCTAAATAAAAATCCCAAGTTAGACTGGCATTTCGAAAGCGCACAAGGTGAAAGAAGATATTTTCTAGCCAACTGTCCCCAACTCTCCGTGTCCTCTGCCCCGAGAAATCCACCTCGAAGATCCGCCTGGAGGGACTGGCACTGCAACCGTTGGTTCTGCCGATGACGCCACCTGACCCTGCAGATCATGTCTGTCCTTAGGCGCCTGCAACAGGATTTTACCTGTCCATCAGTCAGCTACCCAGGTTGTATCATTGCCTGTTCAGCCCGACTCTCAAGCAATTTAACCATGGTTTTGGGGTTTCCTAGAAAGGTCAACACCAAGTCCTAGGATTAGTTTTCCCCTATAAATAGAGGATGAAGCCACATTGTTGAAGACTTTGGTTCCACCCAGATTTGAGCTTAAAAAGTTAGAGAGAGAAGGTCTCATCTTTCTCCGTCAATCCTACTTGTCGTGGCATTTCTCCTTGACAAGCTTGAGGGAGTAGCGTCCTGAGCATCCGAGAGGAGCCAGTTTGCTAGGAGTAGTTCTTGGTGGCCGAGGGAAGCATTGGGCAGTGCACGTCGAAGGATTTCTCTCCTCCCTTTAGTTCTTTGCTTTCATATTTTGTTATTGGGTTGTAAGGAACGAATGAAACTTGCTTTGTGCTTGTTTATTTCGAACCTCACCATGAACTAATCCTATTTGGTGGAGTTCACTTGGATGTTTAAGTTTTTATTTCAATAAATGGTTGTTTTCTATGCTTCACTCTGTTTGTTTATGAGACTTAATGCCTTAAGGTTGTAGAGCTACGAGAGTAGCCTTTCCTTAGGAGATCTTGAGGGTCAGAGAGAATGCTTTGGCAAATTATCCTTAGTGTTCGAGAGAAACTAGGGAGGAACTACATAAACAAGGGGTTTTAGGTAGTAACTAGGCCTAATCCACCTTAGAGATAATGATAGGATTTCATTCGACTAAAAGGAGTTGTGCAAGAATGATAGGTTAGATGTTAATGCTGCCGCAAAAAGGTATTGCTGAGACATATCCTATTATCTGAACCAATAGGATCACTGTAGGGGTTTACACTAATCGTTTTTGCCATAGCATCTTTAATCTGTCGAGTCCCTTACTAGAGATAGCATAGGGCACCTTAGTAGACTCTGTAGGGCAGGTTAGGCATAGAAGAAATATCATTTGGTGAAATAGACTTAGATTGTCCCGACGACTCCTATCATTCATTCTCATAGCAGTTTGTCGTGTGAGAAAGCTAAAGTCATATATATATATATATATATTAAATCCAATAATTGCACTTTATTTTGCCTTGACATTTCTTTTTGTTTGCACTTATCACAATTGAATTTGCCATGACATTTCATTCAACTTGCCACGACATATTCAATTGCAACCACACTACCACCATTCCATTTTCACATCAGTCATTCCATTTTGCCACAATATTCTCATTTGTACATACGTCACTAACTTTACTTAGGTGACAAAGTAAAGTGCCTTGACAAACCTATTTGATTTCCCCAATTCCCTGTGGAGACGATACTCAACTTATCATTGTATTACTTATTCGATTGTGTATACTTGCACATATATCCACACTCATTTTATAGTACCCACAAGAGCGGACAATTAAAGAGAATGAGTTTCAAAGTGAATTTTTGAAAAAGAGTTAATAAGTGAATTTAGAAGTTGAATTTGACTTGTCATAGGTGTGAATAATAAGTTATAAGTGTTAGAAATAAGTTTGGATAACATGGAAATTTTGGTATGATTCTTAGTTTTAAGAATTTGAATGAAGTATTGGAGATAATAAGGTGTGTGAATGATAGAAGTTAGTTAAAATGGTTGTAGTTGAATTTAGTGGTATGAAAGGAGTTTTTTATGAGGAAATTCAGTGATGAGTTGATGATTTTCAGGTTTGAACAGTAAATTCTAGGTTTTTACATATTATGCAGGGGGAACCGATTCCCTATGGGGAGGGTATCGATACCCCCTAAAGGAAAATTAAAGTTTGGTTCATTTATTCTTTTAAGCTATTAGTATCAAGTTATAAAGTTTAGGCTTTTGATAATTGTCTCAGAAATTATGTTTATGTAGATATCGAGCCTAAACGAGTTCCGGAACAAGTGACAAGTAAAATCGATCGAGGAAAAGCCAAAGAGATATAGGTGAGTGCATATGCATAGCATGGATATAGTATTATAATCAGTTCTAGACTTGTGATAAGTCTAGATTCAATATTTTGATACATGATCACATTTCATATTATGAAAAATGACATGAATTCATATTATATGCATTATGTGACATGAATTCATATTATATGCATTATGTGACATGAATATGCAGGAAACGTTATATGAGCTATGTGATAAAGGTATGAAAAATGATATGTCTATGTGAAAAAGGTATGGAAATGATATGTCTACGTGATAGAAACTATGTGAATTGTGAAATCCCATGTTATGTAGATAATAACTATAGGTATAGTTGGCATGCCAAGAGTAGAGGGTCTACGCGGTCCTTCGGGACAAATTCTACGTGGTCCTTCGGGACATATATGTATTCTTTGGAATATGTATGAGGTCTTTTGAGACACCTACTTGATCCTTGGTATATGTATATGATTCTTAAGGAATTTCTATGTGGTCATTATGGACAATCTTACATGGCACTACGATGCATTTCTACGCGGTCCTTCGGGACAAATTCTACGTGGCACTTCGGTGCAAATTTATATGAGCTGTGGTGACAGCATAGTGCACAACCTCACAGTACTCACATACCTCAGGTTCTCAGTATTGTATCATGGGCTATTGAATCTATTGAATTATTAATATGAATTCATGATGGTTAACTTGATGAGATTATTGGTAAGATACATTTTCATGCAGCTTACATGGATTGTATATGGGATTTTATTACATTTTATCTTATTATGGCATCATCATTATATTTCATTGTTGTTAGTATTATGCCTCACTAAGTCTATGACTTAGCGTGTAAGTGATTTACACGTATGTACCAAGAATACAAAATAGCAGAAATAGGAGTGGCAAGAACAACAACACTGCTAGAAGTTCAAATCATAAGTAAACAATAAAGTATGTATTTTGATTATATATAATATATTTGCATGTAAGAAATGTTTAGTACGAACGCTCTGATTGACTTTTCTAATATTTTAAATGTAATTATGTAAATGTAAACGTATAATAATGAACAGTTAAATTTTTTCGAGTTTTATGTACATTTTACGGAAGTACTGTAGCAGGGGAATCAGTACCCTGTAGCAGAGAATCAGTTCCCTGTTTGCAATCTGGAAAAAATTTGATTTCACGGTACTGTTCATCACTGTTCACGGTAATGTTCATTATTGTTCATGGTATTGTTCATACCATATTTTACTGTTCATAAATACGTTTTTGCCTTAAAATTTTATAACAAACATTATTTAATAGTATATTATCATATTTTCTTAAAATAGGTTCAAATATTTTTGTTATTTGGTAAGAATATTGTTTTAAAAAGGCAATGTGACATCTCGGACTCGTATTCGGGTCGGGTACGGGTTGGGGGTGTTACAACATAATTGAGATTGTAGGGCATTGAAGCGCAAGGTTTAACATTTAATCGATTCAAGGGCATGTACATTCGATGAATGATGGGGCATTCTGATGCAAACCGAGAAAAATCGTTGCAACCACTACGAATTTTTGATGCACTTTCATATTGTCTTGTTTGAGTTTTTTTCTTTCTCTTTTCATTAAAGATTTGTAAGTTAGTTGACAATCAAACATTTTAAATAAAATGTTACCTTATGAGGTTATGAGCAATGAGTAATTTTTAGACTCATAATTCTTTAACTATCCACTGGATTAAAAGCTCTTTTAAGGATCAGAATTATAGATCTTCGACAGAATGAGAAGATTGAAAACTAATAAAACAAGGATCCTTAACCTTGCCCAGATGATACATTCTAACACCATACCCTTTTCTTGAAGGGACCACTATAACCTTCTCCTCTCATGAGGAAATGATCAAAAGGCTTGGCATTCATGTATGAATAGAAGCAGACAACATAGGGCATCTCTTGTGTATGACATTACAAAACTGGCTAGACTATACTTCTGTTGAAGCCGTTCAGTGATGATAATAATCTTCGTAAATGGAATGGTGAAGTAGACGAATTTAGTTTAGGTAAGTTGTTTGGGAACTGAACTCTAAATGTGGGATTTCTTGACCATCAAAGACACCTAGACTATAACATGTTCTTCCCGATAAGCTTAAGAAATTCTAAATTTGAATACTCAAAAGGTTAATAAATTATTATCATACAATAAAGTTGAGTTATTCTGCTAAACCAATTAGTTATAGAGGCAACTCAAAAGCCCTGGCTTTATGAATAGATTGCATTCGAACAATGACATTACTCGGATAATTGGATTTCAGTGTTTGCTCCACTGTAATTGTCAAGTCGAAGATCTTGTGATAAGACGAGCCCTTTAGCTAGCCCAATGAAGGCGATTATAATACATATACAATAAAGCTGAATTCAGCTAGCCAAATAATGGAAAATGAAATCAAGTTGATCTTATAATGAGTTTCGATGAAAATGGACTAAGGGAATCGAGGAACACCTGTTATAGTCAACCTCACACAAGCACGCAGAAATTTTATGTTTAGACTGATGTCCCTGCACTACCTTTTTTAAAGGAAGTCTATGAAGATTGAACAAATGAAAGATTTTAGAGAATCAAAACATAAGTGTTCTAGAAAGTCTAGTGATTGATTATGCTAGTTGCATCATTTTTGTCCACATCTGATTAAAATGCCAAGCCAAAGAAGAGGGCCATGTGTAAGGTTCCAAGGACCGGAGAAGAAATGACATTTCGATGACTGAAACCTTAGAAACTTTAAGGAGCTACCTGAAACCAACCCATAAATTTTGACACTTGTCAAAGGGGTATAACTTTGAAAGATTAAAAGAGTTATTTATTCTTTTGATATTTAATGAACTCATGTTCTGTGATTTGCTCTAATTGTGAGCCTAAAAGAATGTCATTTTTCTTAAACGAACTTTCCAAAATTTGAAAATAAAAAGAAAGAAAAGATTTCCAAACAGGACAATCTCTCTGGAGAGTTATAGCCTGGAAATTGACAAAGGTCCCTCAGACCTAGAAGCTCAGAATCAGAAAGTGGGGCAAAAATTGGAATGTTAGGGAGCGAGAAAACATATTATTGCAAAGAAATGCAACGACACACCATGGTGTGAGAGGAATGAAGACGAGCAGATCAAGAAGATAACTAAGATTGCATGAGCACCTTTTCACTTCTATTAATCAAGAAAAGCATGCATTACACATAAATGAATTTGCATCTTTGCATCAAACATCCATCATCTTATGCAATGAAAACTTTAATTTTCCCTCTCACGAGGGTACTATTAAAATTTCTCTTGAAATCCTATTTTTTCAATGACCTCAACAAGAGGGATCAATCATCTTCAGATTCAACATTTCCAAAAAAAATTATCTCGCTTGAGACAGTCTCATTTAATACAGAAAATTTATCTCACTTGAGATTGTTTTTCTTTAAAACCAGATTTGTCTCTCTTGAGACAATTTTTACTCGAAATAAGATATTTCATTTCACTCAAGATTGTTTTTAAAACAAGATTTATCTCTCTTGAGACAGTTTTTACTCGAAAGAAGACATTTCATTTCACTCAAGATTGTTTTTAAAACAAGAATTATCTCTCTTGAGATTGTTTCACTTAAAACAGAAGATTTCATCTCACTTGAGATATTTTCACTTGAAACAGAAGATTTTATCTCGCTTGTAATAGTTTCACTCGAAACATAAGATTTTATCTCTCTTGAGATTGTTTCACTCGAAAAAGAAGATTTTATCTCCCTTGAGATTGTTTCACTCGAAACAAAAGATTTTATCTCGCTTGAGATATTTTCACTCGAAACTGAAGATTTATCTCACTTGAGATTGTTTTTCTTAAAACAAACTACGCCTCGCTTGAGGGATTAACATTTCAAATGAAGAGTTCATAATGAGAAGAACTCGTTCGACAGAGGGAGAAGAAGTTCATAATGAGAAAGCTTGTTCGACCTATGGCTCGATTAACGTTATTTCGAATCAGCGACACATTGCTTAAGGTATTATCATTTCAAATGGAGAGTTCATAATGAGAAGAACTCATCCGACAGAGGGAGAAGAAGTTCATAATGAGAAGAGCATGTTCAACCTATTGCTCGATTCACAACACTTCGAATCAGCAACACCTCGCTTGATGGATTGAAGTTTCCGATGGAGAGGTCATAATGAGAAGAACACATTCAATGAGTGAGAAGAAGTTCATAATGAGAAGAACTTGTCCAAACTTAGCTCAATCATCGCAGAAGAAGGTGGATCAACATTCCAATTGAAGGATTCATAATGAGAAGAACTCGTCCGAATAGAAAAGTGAAAAGTTCATAATGAGAAGAACTTGGAGCTCAGAGACATCAGATGACCAAGCTAGATAAAATTGGTGCTTTATGTCTTCGCTCCATTCCTGTTTCACAACAACGAGCGAAGAGGGGCAGATGTAATCACCAATTTTATTCCAAAAATTAATTTAAAATAAAAAATCATCAGCCTACTGCTGCAGCAAAGCCACCAGCACACTTCACGCAACCCCCTGCCATGACAGCACAAACAAGCAATAAGAAACCATTTTCAATTTTCTTTGTAATATGGGTATAAAACACATACAACAATCTATAAAGAAAACTCTCTCGGGGTTCTAAAAAAAGGAGGCACTATAACCCCTTCTTTAAGGCAATATAGAAGCAATTTGAAGGTTATTTATTTTTCAGTTTTCTTTAATATTCGAAGGTCTTTTTTTCTTCTTTTTTTCATTGCTTTCGGTTATGAATATATGAAAAGAAAATAGTTTTTTTTTAAATAAACCCCCTTTTTCTTCATTTTATTTTGAAGGCATCATATTCGAACACCAAAATAATTTTTTAACAATAATAACAAACAATCAACGATCCAAGCCATTTTTACAGTCACAAAATGCAAAAAAATAAAAAGAGAGTAGATCAGGTGTACCTGAGTCACCGGGTGGGCGGTTCGTGGTCGACGGAGGGAGAGGTAGTCAAACGATCTCAACTATTTTTACGACGTTGAGAGTCGTTTTTCATAAAATCGAGCCTGGATCCGTGACCACCACGTCGAGATCAGCCGACCTGTGAAATTTGGTGGCCAACGACTATCGGAGGTAGCGGTCGGGCAGGGGTCGGCGAGGGCCCGGCGAGGGCCCGGCGACCGGTGATGACCGGATTCCTAGAGAGAAGCCAGAGCTTCCCTCTTTACTTTTAAAAAAAATTAAAAAATGAAATGTTTAAAAATTTTGTATTTATAGAGGAAGTTAGGGGAAATTGCACTTTGGTCCCCCTAACTTACCAGTATTTTTACAAAAAGGTCACTAGCAAGGACCTTTTTGTGATTTTACCATTTCTATCCATGCCTTATATTTTTTGGTATAATTTTCTTTTAGTCCCCCTACTTTTAGCGTGTTTTTATACTTTGGTAATATGTAGTGACCTTTTAATTTTTTTAAAAAAATTTGTGGACTGATTTTGTAATTTTTGTTTTTATATTAACATATTTTTTAGACTTAAATAAATGGCATAATTTCCTTTTGGTCTCTGTAATTTCTGCGTGTTTTTACATTTTTATCCCTAAATATATATTTTTTATTTTATTTCAAATTAGCCTTTAAATTTTAATTTATTTTAATTTGGCCACTATTTATTTCTGATTTAGCTATTAACTTTTATTTTATTGCATTTTAGTCATTGTTATTTTATATTTATGCAATTAAGTCCTTATTTTATGTTTATTTTATTTTTATTCTATGTTTTTACTTTTTTTTATTTGTTGGTTTTTTAATTATGTTTATTAATTGTTTTATTTCATAATTTAATTCTAGATTTAGTTTTTAAATTAGATTAATATCCAAATCAAACTTAGAAATTAAGATTTCACATTAGTTTTAATTAGGGAGCAATTCGAGTCGAGTTTTTGTAATAGATGTACGATTGCTCGACTTTTAAAATTTATTAATAATTAATATTTTCAAAAAAAAATAAACTTTAGGTTTAATAATTTAGATAAAAATTAGGTTTTAATTAGCCCCCCAACTTTGGAATTTATTAATTTAGGTCTTTAAACTTTTAGGTTCTTAAAGCTCAGTATTTTAGTTCTTTGACATTTTTAGTACCCGAACATTGATTAGTGTTTTAACTTTGACGTAATTAAATATGTTAAATAAAGCCTCCACTTTTAGTTAGATTTTAAACTAGTCTTTTAATTTAGGGAATAGTTCGAGTTGGCCCTCACATATATGCTCGATTGACCATCTTGGTTGTTGATTCAATAATCAATTTAAAATCAAATAAGGTTAATATTAGAGCCTACATTTTTAGGTTTGAGCTTCTAGGTTCAATTAATTTTATAATTTGACATCTTAAGCTAGAAAAAACCTTTAATTTACCTTAGCTGAATTAGGATGGAATAAAAATTTGTTTGATTGCATTTTATTTTTAAATCTAAGGCAATGTTCATTTATTAGGGAATTAATAGTATATCTCCCGCAATCATACTTAGGGGGTGACTACTGGTGATTCCCGAAATAAGTCGACATCATTTTTAAAGATCACATCATGATTTTCTAAAAACGAGACAATATTCAGTTATTAGACACAATAGCTGATCTCCCGTATTTAAACTTGGGAGAGAATGCTATCGGTCTCGATAAACGAATACCCTTTTCAACTTTGCATTCGTAATGATTTTCAAATTAAAAAAGATCGAACTCAAAATTTCTGATTTTAAATATAGTGTAACCAACTAGGTACCAATTTTTGGGCACTTGTGGGGGGTGCTAATTCTTCCCAACGCGTAACTGACTCCCGAACCTGATTTATGGATTTTTGCAAACCTTAAAACTTGGTATTTTGATAAAAATAAATTTTTTTATTAAAATCACTCGGCTTTTATGGTGTTCCAATCGCACCTTAAATGATTGGTGGTGACTCCTCACATTACGAAAATTCCTTTCAAAGAGAAAACCCTTAGTCGGTATCGGTCTTTTCCACGCCCGGGTGAAAAATAGTGTCGACAATATTATTCATGTGGTACCGATACCAGAGGTAAGAGAAATATTGATACTCTCTAGGTAATATTGATACTACCAAATGTTTTCGAAATTGCTCAAATTCTAGAATGCAAAATAGGTACCGATACTCAAGGGGGTATCGATACTATTTTACACAGTAGTATCGATACCATAAGCATAGTATTGATACTGGTCAAGCCTGATGATCTTTAACAGCTAGTTTATTTAAAAATTACAAAGGTAGTACCAATACTCATTAAAGGAGTATTGATACTCCGTGTCCTGAGTAGTTTTATTTTGCAGAAAATTAATCCCCAACGGCTAGAAATTGCCACAAACTCATTCCAATATATAAAAAAAAATTGAGGACACTTGAAGAAGGTTGGAACACCTATCCAAGCAATCAAACAGAAGAGAAAAAATTTTCATTCGTATTTTCTTTTCTCTTGTAAATATTAGTGTTTTTGTGAGCTTAATTTTGTAAACACTTACCTTGAGAGGTTTTCTTGTTTACATCTTGTATTCCTTTTGTAAAGGGGAGTGGTTCTATCTTAGCCATTGAAAAGATAGGGATTTGTAAAGGTTATCTCTTTGTCATGGAAAAAGAAAGAACAAATTAGTGAATTTGTTAGAAAATCCTTGGTGAGGAGCTAAGGTAGTGGATGTAGACTTGGTTTAGAAGTCAAACCACTATAAATCTTGTGCGTCAATTTTCTCATTATTAAATCTCCTTAATCCCTAATTTTTTTCTCAAATCCACTTCAACCCCTCTTGGCAAAAAATTATTCAGTTGTTCAGTTTGAGCTTCATCGGAATCCCAACAAATACACATAAAACTAAAAGAATACATAAAACTATCGATTTTTATCAATCTTACAAACAAGATCCCATTTTTTTCTTTGTCGGTAAATAAACCACAAAAGGGGATCAAGCTACTATAAGATCACTAACAAACTGTAAATTAGAGTCGAGCGACATGAGAAAATTATCCACGAATGTAAATAATGTATTCAAATTAAATTTGATGTCTAAAGTTAGGAAGATAATCATGATAACAAATAATCACCATTTTGATCAGTTTGATGATGTCCAATCCAACCATGAGAAAAAAGAAAAATGAAAACAACGATCAAACGACCGAAAATATATCAAAATACAGAGAAAAACATGTCATAAAAGTAGAGTTATTGAAAATTAAAAGTAGTAAAAGAAAAATAAAGATGTGATGTAAATAAGTAAAGGAAAAATAAGAAAATACTAACGGCATCTACTAACACCAAAATTAATATTGTCGCCTACCAATCAAGAAAGAAAAAGTAGCAAGTGCCTAAACACTTTCAGGGTCAAGAGAAAAACTTTTAGGGATATTAGATTCTAATGGTTTTATTTTTATTTACATCTTCTACAATTATATTTGATAATGGACAACCATAATTAATATGAGATCTAAACCATTATTTAACGTCTTCCATTCTTTATTAGAATCTCTAAATTATAATTTACATTTTAAATTGTTATTTAACATTAGAATTTTTAATTACTTTAAATTATTAATATCATTTCAATGATGTTATTTTGGTCATCATCTTAAACATGAATAATTAGCTTAGATTAGACTTTTACCATCTCACCTTTATAATTATCAAAAGCTGGTTAGCCGTGCCACTTCCGGTCAAAAGAATGTTGTGCCTAAAAATTATATTTAAAATGTGTAGTCAAGTTTTAGAAATACTACTGGACAATTTAAATTTGACGTGTTAAAAAATAACTTTATTAAATTTTAATAGCACAATTTATTTTTTACATGTCCGATTGAAATTGTTTATATAACATGAGTACATGTATCTAAAATGTGATCCGAGTATTTTAAATACATTCCACATTAGATCCAGTTAACATTTAATACTCGGGAAAATTGTAAAGACTAATGAAAGCAATTGATTGAGACTATATTCATAATTTGAGGATTGAATTAGAATATTTTAATCTTTAAAGAAAAATTAAAATTTAGATATCATTTGGGATGTCTAATGTAATTATCTGGTTGTTTTCTTCACAAACAATTTAAGTCAATCATTACGTGTTCTTAACTAACATTTAAATAAATAATTAAAGATATATAATGATAGATAAAATCTACAATTAGAGAAAAAAAACCCAACTACCGATGTATCAAATAATTAACTGTATTCAATGAAGATTTAAATTTGATTATTTTTTAACAAAAAATCAAATTCTGAACACTGAAATAAAATATTTAGTACAAAGAACAATAAATAAACATTTTTTTATTATATTAAAGTGATTACAAAGTAGTATATGTTCTCTCAACCATTTGACAATGAACATTTAATCACTCTTGTAGTCACTGGTGCTCGAACCCATAACCTCTAGGAATAACTACGATTCCTTTAACCACTTAAATAAATTGGTCGTGCAAAACAATAAATAAACTTAAACATGAGTTGTTTTATGAATGTTAATACCATGGTTATCAAAATCGGACCGGTTCAACCGGTTGAACCGTGAACCGGTAGCCTGTCCGGTCCGGTTACCTCACAAAACTAGTCTGGCAATGAACTGGCTGAAAACCGATAAAACCGGGGTGAACTGACTGAAAACCGGCAAAACCAGTTTGAACCGCCGGTTCACTTTTTTTCTTTTAAAAAAAAATTAAACCAAACAACGTCGTTTGTTCAACGAGTCAAGTCAAATTCGAGTATTGCTGAGCTCGACTCGAACTCGAAAAATTTAAAAGTAAGCTCAACTCGACTCAAAAACTCACGAGCTAAAAATTATCAAGTTCAACTCGAACTCGAAATATAATATTAAAACTTGAACTCGAAAAGGCTTGAACTCAAAAAAAATTAGAAGTTCGATTGAAGCCTAAAATTTGAGCTCAATTGAAGCGAAAGAATAGTTCGCTTGTGCTCACCAAAAGGCTCCATGATTTTGAATGTCAAATTACCTCTATTATTTATAGAAGTAAGTTGGGATGCTCTTCTATGTTTCTTAGCCATGTGAGATTGTTTTGTTCTCATATTTTTACTCTTTAAACTTTTGGGATGCTCTTCTATGTTTCTTAGCCATGTGAAATTGTTTTTTTTTAAAAATTAAACCAAATGACATCATTTGTTATGATTTTTTAAGCCCCAATTTTATTTTTTTGATTATAGTTATATAATTATATTTATTATTTAATATTTTTACCTTAAATATTATGTTGTAGTTGATTTGAATCATTTTGTTTCACTTGATTTTATGGTTTTTAATTTATATATGTTATGACTTGTGATATTTTTATACCTTTTAATATTGTAAACTTAAAAAAAGTGTTACATATATATTAATATTGATTTGAATATTATGTAAAATTAAAAAAATTATTTTATATAAAATCCGGTTCAACCGCGATTGAACCAGTGAACTAGTACCTTCAACGGTTCATTGTCCGGTCCAGTTTTAAAAACATTGGTTAATACAATATTTAAATTATTTTTAATCTAAATCTCTAAATCAAAACAATTAGTTGTAAGTATAGTTGAATTCACATCCTAAAGAAAATATTAAGGTGATTCAAAAAAATATTAAGAAAATATTAACGGAACTAAGTTTATCGTATACGCAGTGGTATGAGTGTTTATTGTTAAAGGGTTGAGAGGCTTTGAATATATATAATTCCTTAGGATTATTTTTTTCTTTCTTTCTTTATAGATATTTTCTCTTTGTTTGTCAAAAAAATATAATATCACTTGATTTTTGGTCAAATGACTATCATTCATATTTTATCATAGTCCTTATTGTTTTCTATTTTTTTCTTCTTGTAGTTCTTTTTAGGTATAATGCCATAAATAGCATTCAATGTTTACCAAAACGGTCATTTTAGATGAAATGTTGAGGGGGTAAAATGCCCTCCAAAAAAAAGAATAAGGGATAAAGTGATTATCATGTCAAATGTTAGGAGTCTTTTTGTCCTAAAATGAAACGTTTAAGGGTCAAAATGCTCCAAAAAATATAATATAGGCTAAAATGATCATTTTAATTAATATTGGGGGGGGCTAATTTTGACATTTTGTCTTTTTTATCTATTTGTGTTTATGTGTTGTTTTATTTAATAAATCTCTCTTTTAAAAAACGATAGATGTTTTTCTTGTTCTCGTAGTATATTTTCCTCATTCTTATAAAACGTTATTCTCATTTTTTAAGGTTAGATTTGACATTGCCTCTCAAATTAACATTTATTTAATTATTTTGTTAATCCAGTATTGACTTGGATTATCATATTGGTTCTATCACATTGATATCATAATCATCCCAGATAAGTAGTGTTTGTGTTGTGATAAAATCAGTTTCCAATGTGTCATCTTCATTATACTCATTGTGTTGATGATTCTTATCTTTCACAGATGACATTGGTGATTTTTTAAATATTATATTTGAGTTGTTTGGTTAAAATTTTAGCCATTTCTATATATGATATTATTTTCATTGTTTAGTGACTAGTGTGTGCTCTTTAATAATTGTAAGAAAAATGACTTGTTAATATAATTAATCTACTATTTAATATTAAAACACAATTTCATATTTTAGATAAGATGAACAAAGAAGAATAAATATATATTTTAGTATATGAATTTATCTTTCATGTTTAATTTTTTATCTGATTTTTTAATTTAATTAAATATTTTTACTTAAGTTTTTATTTAACACTAAATTTATTTTTTTAAATACACGATTTGATTCATTTGATAGTTATAATTTTTAATTCAATTAATTATTACATTGAAAATAAAAATTATATTCTATAAAATCTAAAATTAATTGAATTTGCTTAAATCCACTCAAACCAAACGAATTTAAATTTAAATATAAATAATTCAATTCCAATTTAAATAAGGAAATAAAGGTCAATACAACCTAACACGGCCCGGCCCATGATCAACGCCGCCATCAGACCTTTTGAAGGAGTGAAGTCTTTGCCCTAATTTCTCCAACCATCTTTATTAAGGGTAAAGTACACAAGGGGTTCTGTTTTTGATAGATGGGTATTATTTGGAATCTTAGAGGACCGGGCTTGCCCGCCTCCCATACTTTGCCACCTTCTTCTTCAGCTTCCAACAAAAGGAAATGCTCCACCTTGATGCCTTTAGTTGTTGCCCTTGTGGTCATATATATTTGAGAGAGCGAGGGAGGTTTAAAATGGATTCTATTTTCTTGAGGTAGCCACCTTACTCTTTAGCTATTAGTACATTGTTACAACACATTCTTATTGATCCTTTTTATCCGGACTCGGGTTTGATTTTCTTTAAACATACCAATCACTGAGAAAGTCGTTAAAATCTTCAAGGTGTTACATTCTTAAGCATGAGCCAAGTTGTCAATGTGTTGATAGGTAGCAATTCGATCTCCACAAATGTGGAGTTTAATTTTACTTGGGTTTTTTTAAGTAGACACTGGAGGAAAATCCTTAATTTCTGACATTGATGATCAGGTCTGGTAAATTGACTCTCAAGGCCTTGGAGGCTGCAGTGCTTACAAAGTTCAAGTCTCTGAAACACGTTCCGGTTTGGAAGCCGGAAAGACCCGAAAGCATAAGATGAGGGGATGAACTAAAAGTATACAGAATATATCCTGTTGGCCTTGACACAGAGACAAGCTTTATATACCTTCAAGTTCAAAGGGGATGCTGATCTCAAGAGTCGCATTGAAAACAACCTTTGTCCAAAGTTTGAAGTCATATTTGTGTAGATTGAAGGTCCCATTTTCCGCGATTTCGCCAATAGACAAAATCCCCGGTTTCCGCACTATTCTCGCTGAAAACATGCCCGGAAGATCAAGGTGTTACTTATCCAAAAAAAAAAACCTTATGCAGGTGTTATGACTAGAGCTGTCACAGATCGTGAGCTATTCGAGATCGACTCGATCAAGGCTCGATAAATACCCGGATCGAATGGACTCGACTCGAGCTCAAGCTCGACTTGAGTTCTTAACGAGCTGAAACGACCTACTTGATATTCGACTCGAAAAGCTAGTGAGCAACTCGAAAATATAATATATTAAAATTTTATTTTTAAAAAAATAAATTATTAATAATATTAACATTTATGTATTGATTTTTTTTTTAAAAATACAATAAGATTTTCATGTATTTAAGATTCAAGTTCGAGTTTGAGGCTTCAATCGAGTTAATTTTAAGAATTTTTTTTATTTCGAGCCTTTTCGAGTTGCTCACGAGCTTCAGTTCAGGATTTCGAATTCGAGTCGAGTTTGAAAATTTTAAGCTCGCGAGTTTTAAAATCGAGTCGACCTCAGCGCTACTCGAGCTCGACTCGGCTCGTTTACACCCCTAGTTATGACTTGCATTAAATGTTCCTTGTAAGATTATCACATATATATTTGGAATCATTGATGAGCTGATAGGATGAGGATGTTTATAGGTTTACTGATGGCTCAGTTTTTAGCTCCACTTGCATCTGATCCGACCCTTCGAGATTTTGCTTCGGTATTCTTCAAAGCATTAATGAAAATATTGGGTAGTTGAGTTTGATTTAGATATGTTGAAGAATCGTTGTGTATAAGTTGCAGGGGAGTCTCTTGACTTTGTGAATAAGGTTTTTTTATGCATATGAAAAGGGGGATTGATATGTTTATTTAAAATCTTGAGAGGATGAATTTCAAAAATTTTAGTGGAGGTGAACTTATGAAATCTTGGGGGACGGAAATAAATTATTAATAGAAAATATAAAAAGAATATTTAAAATATATAATGATTTAAAATTTTCATGAGATGACTGTCTTTGATCGCTCCTTCCAAGGAGAATTTCTTTAGATAAGTTCATAAAATTAAGAGAGATTTGGACTGTGTTAACTAAAATTATAAGATGTAATATTAAATTTTAGTATAAAATTTTGGTGTTTAATTTACAAACATATAGAATTTACGATTTGTAGATCAAAGTTTTACAAGTACAAATATTACGAGTAGTCAAAATTCAAAGAATAAATCTAAAACTTTGATTTCTAAAAACATATATAGTTTTTACTTAACCCATGTAGCAGTAAATGAAATTGAGCTTAATTTTGAATGGGTAAAATAGCTTAAATTTTGGAAATATTGTGGACGAGAAATAAAAATTTTAAAAATATAGGTGTTGAAAATTTATTTGAGATCCAAGTCATTTGCTAAAGTACATGCGGAACTCGTCATGCTTTCATGACGAGTTTCATAAAATATATTTAAAAAATATAACTTATCATGTGAATTTGATAAAAATTATATAGAACTCATCATGACTAGTTTCAAATATTTATTATATTTTATGAAACTCATGCATGAAGAGTTCCAAAAATATTGTAGCAAATGACCTAGATCCCAGATTAATTTTCCAAACCTGTATTTTCCTACTTTATTTTTCTGTTTAGATTATTTACTCAACGAAGCCAGATAAAATATGTTCTTAGTGTTCATCAATGGAAACAATGGGTAGCCAAAAAAAACAAGAAGACCGATGGATGAGGATGAGTTTTTTGTCTGAAACAAAAAGAGGAAGATTGGAAAAGGTTAGTTTTGACGGTAAAAATGAAAAAAAAATAGTATATTGTTTTACCATGAGTTAGAGTAATATTTACTTACGTGTTATAAATTTTAATTAAATCTAAACTATCTATTTATTTAAATTAAATGATTATAAATTAATGTAAAACTTAATAGTTTTACATAATATAAAATGGCTGTCCTAGTAGGCTACCCCCAACACCAGGTTGAGAGCAACTTCCGTAAGAGACCTCCGAATTATGAAATGCCCTCCGTGAGACTCGATCCCAAAGACCTCAAATTTTACATAGTATAAGTGGAATATATATATTATGCTATGCTATTAGTTTAGGTGAATTACAAATTTATTTCGGTTTATACTATCTTACTTATTAGTGTGATTTGAGTATTGAGATTTAAGTCATTATTTAATTTTATTTTTTAAACAGTTTTATTTAATTTTATTTTTAAAAGTATACAAAAGTTGATAAAAGTAATATGGACCAAAGAGCCGAACCTAATATTTATCTCAACCACTTTTTAATTCCTTAGAAAAATAAAGCCCTTCTAGACTCTTCCCTACTCAACTATGAGATGTTAGATGATTGATAGCTCTCTTTATCATCGTTCTATCCTAGTTTCTCAGTTTGGTACGGTTTCATGAGCCACACTCCTATCATGAATAACTCATTAATTATTGTATATACCTATTTTTATCCGGGTATTAATTGTTTATTATTTATTATTATTATTATTATTAATTAATTAATATTATTATTAATTATTATATTATTATTATAAATAAATACTAACATTTTTTGTTATTGGATAGATCCAAAATACAAAATTGGCCCAAAATGCCATTAAATACAAGCTGGACTATTGAAGCCCCAAAAGATCGCCAAACTCAATGGTTCAGGCCCAACAAGGAGCCCAAGCGTGCGACCCAAACTCGATTATGTTTTCATCCCAAGCCCAGTCACCGCTAATCCTCACCCGTTCGATCTGTTGAAGATCCAACGGCTTGCATGCGTCACTCCCTAGGGTTTTTGCTGAAACCCCCAACGTCGCAGCCTCTGTGACTACACAATCTGGACCCATTCAATGATCCAGAACAATGTTGTAATTAGGGTTTCCTAAACCCTCATCCACCACCGACCGAAGATGACCATCCATAACCGGTGCGTGTAATGCACGCGCCCAAATTTTCGGCTCCCCAGTCGCATGAGCACGCTGCCATCACCATCGGAGCTTCACACTGCTACCGTCGTCATCAGAATCAATTGAATCAAAGGACAACGGTAAAAAATCATCAAAACAGTGAAAAATCAAATCCAACAACCTATAAAAATTGAGATAAATCTTGAAAAATCAGGGTTTTAATCTACCAAGCCTAGGGAAATCATTTTATACCAAGAGAGCTCATCATTCTCATCCAAAAAAGACCATTAAATGGGCATGCAACAACCAATGAGACCAGAGAGGGATTTTCAGGGAACAAAAAAAAATGAACATATTCGGGAAAAAAAGAAAAAATTCAGAAAAAAATACCACGATTCGAACTAAAAACCCACCTTTAGGCGAGACACGACTGCCGATTGCTTCACTGGAGGAACATTTCCTGTCACCGAAGGTAAATCCTTTACTTTTAGGATTTGGTTTCCATTTTCGGGTGGGTACTTTTCAGGTTTATTATTAGGAGGTCAGTTGTAAAAGGGGTGATTTCGGGAAAGGGTTTCGAGTGTTCTTCGCCCCGTAGCTACCGATTTACGGTGGTCAGGGTCTTGGGTTTCTCTATTCGACAGCGGAAAGAAGAAAGGGGGAAGGAATATGCACAACGATGGAGGGATGTTGTATCTCAAGTGCATCCACCAATGATTGAGAGGGAGTTCATCACTTTATTCATTGATGCATTAAAATCTCCATATATCAACCACATGTTAGGGGTTGTCACTAAGAGTTTCTCTGACATCATCATGTGTGGAGAAATGATTGAAAGGTGATCAAGAATGGTAAACTGAGGAATACAAGCAGTACTGACGCCGAAGAGACAACTGAAATCAGTACGGTAAGAGCCTATTTATGGTCGTAGGGTTAAGCCTTATAAGATGATTGAGAAAAGAGTCAATTTGATCCAATTCCAATGACCTATGAGGAATTACTTCCAAAGCTGGTTGAGAAGAATCTTGTGACTTCAGTTCAGTCCAAGCCAAAAGAGTCCCCATATCCTGAAGGCTACGGTGTCAATGTCGTATGCAACTTTCACATAGGAAGTTCAGGGCACTCCATTGAGAAGTGTAGGGTATTGAAGCGCAACGTCAAAAATCTGAGTGATTCAAGGGCTTAGACATTCGATGTGTAATGGGGCATTTTGATCAAAAGTGGGCTACAACATCCATCATAATTTTTTTTGCACTCACATCAAAAGCATTTCATCTTGTTTGAACTTGTTTTCTTTCTTTCTTCCTTCCTATGTTTAAATTTTTGCAAGTCATTTGACATTCTAACATTTTAAATAAAATATTACCTTCTGAGGTTATAAGCAATGAGCAAATTTTAATCTTGAAATTCTTGGAATATCAACTCAATTAAAATCTCTTTAATAATTGAGGTTATAAATCTTTGATAGGTGACAAGATTGAACCCTTGTAAAATAAGAACCCATAATCTTACTCTAGAAGATACACCAGAATACATACCTTTCTCTTGCAGGGACCAAACTAGCCTTCTCCTCGTATGAAGAGACAATTAAGGGCTTGACATTCAGGTATGTAAGGATGTGGACAAAATGGGGCATCTTGCACATGAGATTGTAAAGCTGATTGGTTTCTACTTCTGTTAATGATGTTCAATGATGATCATGATCTTCATAGATGAAATATTCGAGTAGGTGAATCTAGTTTAGGTCAGTTGCTGGTAAATTAAACTCTAAGGATGAGATTTCTGACTTTCAACAACACCTAGACTATAACAGGTTTTTCTTGACAAGCTAAAGAAATTGAATCTGTATACCCAAAATATAATTATATATGTATACAATAACGCTTGAGTTATCCCTCTAGAACAATTGGTTAAACGCCCCGACATTATGGATAAATTTAGCTAGCCAAATAAAGACAATTATAAAATATATATGTATAATAAAGTTGAATTCAGCTATCCAAATAATGGCAAATTAAATCGAATTTAACAACCACACATATTTAGACCTACCATAGAGAACTTATGCTAATCTTTTATGTTGACAAACAATTATTCTAAGTCTATAATGAATTATTATGACATGCTTAAGCTGCCTGACTGGATTGCTAAGTATTCTTAGACAGTTGCTATGGTAATACTACTCAACATTAATTACAACCCTTGGTTTGTCATACTGTTGTTGTAGCAATACCTCTCAGCGTGAACTATAGTCATTGTCTATCCTACTCTAGCATCTATCCCTTTTAGTCGAATGAAACATGCTCCTTATCTCTAAGGTAGACAAGTTAGAACATCACTATCCCGGATCTATTCCATTGCTCACGTAGATCTATCTTAATTCTCTGATCTAAGAATCAATATCTAGATACAAGGTAATCTCTTGATGATCTTACATTGCCAAGACATGTTTCACCAAGACCCCATGCAATCTCTCAAAGCTCTTACAGTGTCAAGGTAAAATATTTAAACAATGAACAAAATAATCATGAGCAAAATCATAATTCATCATTCAAAAAGCAGAAAATAATTGTCTAGGCAAAACAAAGTTTAACACCAAGTAAGACAGTCATGATGCTATCAAAAAGTCATCCAAGTATCATCATTTAATACAACTCCAAATATATAAAGAAATTAAGAATAAAGGAATAACGACTCCCAAAACCGGGGGCTCTGTCGTGACAATTCTGATCATCACCGCGCCTACCTTGGTGACCAGCCTCCTCAAGGAATGTCGGTTGATAAACGGTGGGGAAGCACTGCAGTTGCTCACTCATACTTTCAGTAAAGCTCTAACTTCCTTCTCCTTCTCCTTGGCGGCTACATCTGGATATTAATAGAGGGGAATCTCCTAGGGTTTCACATGAGTAGAGATTCCTTAAATAACCGTTGCTATCTTATCCAGACTAAAAAAGAAAGGTGACTGGCGACTGTCAAAATTTTGAGGGCTTGCTTGCACGTGAAGGAAGTCGTACAGCTGGCTTGTGACATAGGCAATTTCGTCATACCCGCTTCAGACTTTCCAGATAAACCTTGCCTTGGCGAGATAAATATGTCCTCACATTCTTTATCTTCTCTATTCCATTAGCCCTTACGAATTTCGTTGTCGCAACTGAAATGTTCTTCATAAGTAAATTTCCTGTACATACACAATCCACACAAACCCTTTCTCCTCAGCAGTATCAGTTAAACCAAACAAATCTTGTCGAAGCAAAACTTATCCACCAGAAATAAATATAACCTAAATACGACTAAATGAAACTAAATACAACTAAAATGATGTGCATACTTTGTTTGGACGAGAAATAACTTAAGTGAAAAGGCTGAAAATTGAGTCTTTTTACGGAGTTATCACACCCCCCAAACTTAAGCTATTGCTTGTCCTCAAGCAATGTACAATAGCTAGAAGAAAATTAAAATTGTCATGGCAAAGCAGTGTTAAGAAAATCATATGGTTTGAGATTTTAGCCCTCAGCAAAAAAAAAAAATTGGCCTCAACATGTTCGATAGTCATATCGATCAAGTCCCTTCCCTAATCAGGATTCCTTGCTATTGTGTGCGTGATTATAATCAGTCTATGCATTGAGGAAATTAGAAAACTTAAAGTAAGTGCTTCTAGTTTGTCAAAGCATCAAATTATTTGTCAGGCTTAGTTTATACTCCTAGTTATTTATCAACTTCTCTTTTTTTTGGAGTCAGCTCATCACACATACCTTCCAACACTCTAGGTGAAAGGACCTTAAAATATTTTCGATGTCTTGGCAAGCAGAAAGTTTTTTCCTAAAAATTTTACTGATTACCTTAAACAGGGACAACCTACAATCATGTTTGTAAATTTCAAAGAATCAAGCCTAGGGTTGGTTCTCTTCTTTCGACAGTCTCCACAATAGTTCTAGCCTAGGCAATCAAATTATGCATTCATCATTGGGCATCCCTAATCCATTCCAAACAATAAACCTAATATGCTCATGTCATGACAACCAAAATTTTCAACCAAATATCATCAATTGCTTTTTAACAAAGTATGGAAAAGTATGGCATAATACCTCCCCCAAACTTGAGGGATGTATTGTCCTCAATGCATGAGAACTTAAACTACATGAATATATATACAAATGTGAAAATAAAAAAAACTAAAATGTGATCTTACTGTGGTGGTGTGGCTTGACTGGACGCCCTTGTTCTGCGTTGTTTAGGAGGAGGGGGACTCTATGATCCCGAATCTACTATTGTTATCGTCGATGGTGATGGCTGAAGGACATGGCCTACCGTTCACTTGATTTGTCTCTTGTTGTTCAGGGCTCGTGCTGGTGTTGGTTGGTTTGTGGCAAGAGTGGATTATGCAGGAACTAGAGCTTGGGTTTGAGCTGTTTCGGGTACTGTCATTGCTTGACGGACGGGGGACTGTACTGGAGCTTGCGCGGCTTGCGTCAGGGCTGGAGTGAAATCTTCATCGCTGAAGAAGTTGGGTGGAATCTCTTGAATACTTTCAGAGGTTAAGAAGGATGAGGAGTTGAGGGACTAGTATGTGTTGCCATGGTCTTTCTCTGGAATAGGCGAAACATGGGTGGCCAGTGGTGGAACGTTTGTGGGTACTTCTTGGGGAACATTCGATGTTGAGGCATGAAAGGTGCTGCCCCTAGTAGTGTGTTTCAGAATGACGTTGGGGAAAGGTGGTAGATTATCAGTTGTGATCGGGAGTAACTCCTTGAAAAAGGTGTAGAGTTATACGTCTCGTGCCTTGACGTACTCAAAGAAGATCTCCATGTGATTCTCAAGGCACCCGATCTTCTCGCGCGTTTCTCGTGTGGATGTGACCACTGCTGCTATGCTGGCCATGGCAACAGATTTTGCTCCTCGCTGTAGACCTTCATGCGGGGAGTTATCATCGAAACTCATCAGTTCTGTACTTTCTTTTTGGTTATACCCTGTTTGGATTTGATGAACTGGGACATTATTTTTTCATGCACAGAGAAGTTATCAAGTTAGAAAATACAAGATTTCCCCGGTTTCTTTTGGCGCACTCATGGATTTGCTCGAAGATGAGTTCTCCAACATCAATCTTTCTCCCGTATATTATCGAGTATAAAAGCATCAGTCTTTTCATGGGCATGGTTGTGTTATGAGATGTTAGCATGAGTTTGCCCTTAAGAAAGTGATTACATATCTTTACAATCGGTTTAAGGGCTCGACGATCGACTCTCTTCCTTGTTGGCGCATTCCCTTCGAACTTAGCCCACCGAAACAATGATCTTCAAGTACTCCATTGTAGGTTTCTTGGTCTGCTTCAGCCACAAATTTCTTATGCTACTCCTTCACTTTCTCAACTTGAAGTATCTGTTGAGTGACGAATGGGAAATCGAAGGAGCTTCCCTCGGACATACACATTGTGGTTGGATGGGTCTTCGAGATGGGCGTAGAACTCTCTGACCATTGCTGGTGCTACGATCGGGTGGCGAGCAAACTTCTCCCAGTTGTGCTTTCAAATCACGTCCATGAACTCTGGTCTAAATGGATCTTCTCCTCTGATGGAAAGACGAACCCGTCTTCTAAATACACTTGTCATTTTTGGAGGTTTTTGAAACGTGCCTTGGCTTCGGCTGTTTGAAAACTCTCAAAGCTGGGTGTTGGGGTTGGGTTTTTCTTCGATCTGGCCATGATACTTGTTTGGTGCAATGGGTTTAGCGGCGACGATGGGGAAGTTGTTGAAAAAAAAAATTCTTGTTGTAGAGAGAGAGTGAAACACGATAAAGAAGATGGAGTTGAGGGTGATTTTTTTGGACAGTAATGGGTGGTTTCTTTGGGGTAATTCGGTCAAAACAAAAGGGGGAAAGATATGGTATTAAGCGTGATATTTGATTGGACTTAAAGTTGGGGAAAAAGATACTTTCCCTCCTTAATTATTCCGCCCAAACTTCTTGCACTAGGGTTTCTCTCCTTTCATGCGTGAACAATCTCCCCATGCTGCGACGTGTACTCTACAGGCCTGCAATAAAGAAAGAAAAACTACAATAAAGAAAGAAAAACTAAAATAAAGCAAAAGGGATAATGTGTGTATAAAATAACTTAATTTATTTATGTATAAAATTCAGATTTTCGTTGTCGAGGCAACGAATTTTATTCAAGTAAGTAAGGCAAACTCTTGGGCATCACGTGTTGTTGATGCCAGTTTGTCTTGCATGACTGGGGCTCCTTTGTATTCCTTTAGCCTCTACCCGTTCACCTTGAAAATGGAATCATCGTCTCGGTTCTTGATTTCTATTTCTCCATTGTTATAAACTTGATGTACGACGAACGGTCCTGACCATCGTGACTTTAGCTTGCCTGAGAATAACTTGAGACACGAATTGTAGAGAAGTACTTGTTATCCAAAATAAAATTCCCTAGACAATATTTTTCTGTCATGCCATCGTTTTGTTTTCTCTTTATATAGGTGGGCATTTTCGTATGCTTGTGCTCTGAATTCATCCATCTCGTTCAGTTATAAGAGTCTTCTTTCTCCAACAAGCTGAGAATCCATGTTTAACTTTTTGATGGCCCAGTAAGCTTTATGTTCAAGCTCCACAAGTAGATGGAATTCTTTACCGTAGACGAGTTTGAAAGGGGACATTGCTAGCGGTGTCTTGAATGTTGTGCGATAAGCCCATAGTGTTTTATCTAGCTTTGGTGACCAGTCCTTTTGACTTAGGTTGACCACCTTCTCAAGGATCTGCTTGATTTCTCGATTAGACACTTCGTCTTGTCCATTAGTCTGAGGGTGGTATGCCATAGCGATCATATTTTGCACTCCATATCATTTTAATGCCTTGTCAATTAATTTATTATCAAAATGTGTGCCTTCATCACTAATGATAGCTCGTGGTGTTCCAAAACATGTAAATATGTTCTTGTACAAAAATTTGAGCACCGTTTTGGAATCATTTTTAGGTGTTGCAATGGCTTCGACCCACTTGGATACATAATCCACTGCCAAGAGGATGTACAAATCTCTAAAGGATGTGGGAAAGGGTCCCATGAAGTCTATTCCCCATACGTCGAAAAGTTCAACCTCAAGAATATTTTGCCATGGCATCTCATGTCGTTTAGATATGTTTCCTATTCATTGGCATCTATCACATGACCTGTAGAATTCATTTACATTTTTGAAGAAGTTTGGCCAATAGAATCTAGATTGTAGTACTTTCGCTGCTATTCTCATTCCACTAAAGTGTCCTCCATACGGTGACGAGTGACATTGAAGTAGAATTTCTTTGTGCTCTTCTTCTAGAATGCATCTTCGGATAATTTGGTCTCCATATTGCTTGAATAGAAACGATCATCCAAGAAATAGTGTCGCACATCGTGTCGAAACTTTTTCCAGCCCTGGCTAGATAAATCAGGAGGAACAATACCACTAACAAGAAAATTAACTATGTTAGCATACCACGGCACAACCATAATAAATAATATTTTCTCAATAGGGAAATCCTCTTGAATTTCTGTTATATCTTGACAATCAGATTTGTTATCTAGTCTAGACAAATGGTCTACTACTTGATTTTTTGTACCATTTCTATCATTGATCTCTAAATCGAACTCTTATGGTAATAATATCCATTTGATTAGTCTAGGCTTTGCATCTTTTTTATTGATCAAATATTTGATGGCAGAATGATCTGAATGCACAATTACCTTAGTGCCTATGAGATATGGCCTAAACTTATTGAATGCAAATATTACTGCTAAAAGTTCTTTTTTCAGTGGTGGTATAGTTTACTTGTGCATCATTAAGAGTACGGCTCGCATAGTATATAACATGAAAGATTTTACTTTTTCATTGCCCTAACACTGCTCTGACTGCATAATCACTAGCATCACACATGAGCTCAAAAGGTTCGTTCTAGTCAGGTGGGACAACAATTGGTGCTGCTGAAAGTTTTTTCTTCAAATCTGTAACGGCATTTAGACAATCATTAGTAAATTCAAATGGATGATTTTGTTGAAGTAAAAGACACAAGGGTTTAGAGATTTGAGAAAAATCTTTTATGAACCGCTTGTAGAAGCCTGCATGTCCAAGGAAACTGCGTACACCTCTTACGTTGGTGGGTGGGGGAAGATTTCGATTACTTCCACCTTAGCTTTATCGACATCAATGCCTTGATATGAAATTTTGTGACCCAACACTATTCCCTCGGTTACCATAAAATGGCATTTCTCCCAATTTAGTACTAGGTTGGCTTCTTCACATCGTTTCAATACTTTTGATAAATTACCGAGTCGTCGATTGAAATCGTCACCTGAGACAAAGAAATCATCCATAAACATTTCCATACATTCTTTCACCATATCTGAAAAGATGGCCATCATGCATCTTTAGAAGGTAGTTGGAGTGTTACACAGCCCAAACGACATTCGTATAAATGCGTAGTACCATATGGGCATGTGAAAGTAGTCTTCTCTTGATCCTCCGGTGCTATGGCTATTTGATTATATCCTGAGTATCTATCGAGAAGCAATAGAATGTTTTTCCCACTAACCTATCGAGCATTTGGTTTATAAAGGGAGGAGAAAATGATCTTTTTTTGTGGCTTTATTGAGCTTCCTATAGTCCATACATATGCGCCAACCCGTGATTGTTCTAGTAGTGAGGAGCTCATCATGTTCTCTTTTAACCACGGTCACACCACCCTTCTTCGGCACACACTGTACCGGGCTGACCCATGAACTATAGGATATAGGATAAATTACTTCTGCATCCAACCATTTTATAATTTCCTTCATTACTACCTTCTTCGTGATTGGGTTGAGCCTTCTTTGGGGCTCCATCGAAGTGCTATAGGTATCTTCTAAATTGATCTTGTGCATGCATATGGTATGGCTAATTCCTTTCAAGTCTCCCATTGTCTATTCGAGAGCCTTTTTGTGCTGTGATAAAACATTTAAAAAACTATTCTCTTATTCGGAGGTTAGATTAGCAGAGATTATCACTGGTAAAGTTTCATTATTTCTTAGGTATGCATATTTCAAATGTGATGGCAAAGTTTTAAGTTCCAATTTGGGTGCATGTTGTAAAGATGATACTAGAGAATTAACTTTATCAAAATCTAAGGGTTCGAATTTCATACATGGCTTATTATAAAAGAGCCTTGATTGTTCCTTTGTATTTCTTTCATATTATGTCTTGGTGTCGTTTTCAGAGAACCCATTGTGTGCTTTTTTCATATTACTTTTGCTAGGGCTATAACTCTCAGAACCGTCTTCTGATAATAATTTACCTGGGCCAAGGTTTTCTTGTTTGTGTACCAGTGTTAGAGGGTTATGGCACAAAGCGTTGTATTCGTCTATCTTTGAGGATTCATCGTGGCTGAGAATCATCTTTTCTTCCTCTTCTATTGAGTCCACTTTTCTAATGCATTGGCATTCTTCCGAGTCATCCACATATTTCATGAATTGAAGACATTGATTATGACGCTTTGCTCTTCTACTCGCATTGTGAACTCTCCCTTTTTCGTAATCTATTAGGATTCTTCCAGTGGCAAAAAGGGTGCATTTTCATCGGCTTCACAGTCCAAGATGAGGAAATCAACTGGAAATACGAACTTGTCCACCTTTACTATGACGTCTTCTATTCTACCTTCGGGCTGTATATAAGATCGATCAGCCAGTTGTAGGATAACTGTGGTTGGACAAGCTTGATATCCTTCTAGTTTCATAAATATGGATTTTGGTATCAAGTTTACACTTAATCCCAAATCAACAAGAGCTCGTCTTACAAAGTTATTACCAATTGAACATGGTATTATAAAACTGCCAGGGTCTTTTTGTTTTGGTGGGGTTTTGCTGATTGCAGAATAGATTTCTGTAGTTATGGCAACATGTTCTACCTTCCTCTTCTTTGTAACGATGTCTTTAAGAAACTTGGCATAGGAAGGCATTTGCTCGATGGCTTCGAGTAAGGGCACGTTGATATACAACTGATCTAGAACAACAAATTTCTTGAACTGGATGTCATCGTTATGTTTCTTCAATCGTTGAAGGAACGGTGGTGGAGGTCTCACATTTTCAGCCGATGGTGCTGAGAAATCTCTGGCCTTGGCCGTGAATTTCTGTTTATCTGGATGATGTTTTTCTGAGTCTTCATCATTTTTCTTCTCTTCGGGCGATTCATCATGTTCCTCATTTTACGATCGATCATCTGGTTCTGTTATGCCATGGAAAGAACTGTTTAGCTGTTTTCCTCAAACTTGTCATTTTGGTTAACTTGTATTCCACTCAGTGTAAGCACACTGCATTGTTCCTCTCCGTGATGCTTAGTGATTTTAGTATCACTAGGGATATTTCCTTGTAGACGAAAGTGTAATGCCATAGCAATTTGGCCTACTTGATTCTCCAATGCTCTTAGAAATGAACTATGGCTTTGCAAAAGTGTAGCTTGGCTTTGTAACAAATTTCTTGGTTTTTAATTATTGCTAAATGTTCGTGCATCAAGGTCTTTATTGAGGCCATGAAATCTTTTTTCGAGGCCATAAATTCCTGCAATGACAACTCCAAGGAGTTAGTATTGAAATTAGTATTAGAGGAAGAAGTTGTACCTTTATTATTTTGCCAGGACAGCTGATGATGTTGATTATGAAAATGTTGATGGTCTGAATTACTTTATTGTGGCCTATTGTAACTAGCTGCTTGATTGTTAAATCTGCCCATGATTCCATTGAGCCTGAAGGAACTCCACTGAGCCAAGCTCTCGCTCTATCATGTAGGGAATAAGGGAAAAGTTTTAGTTTAAGCACATCTTCATGCACTCCTTGTTGTCGGAATAAATCACATACTTCAAAGAAGGAACAAATATGTTGTCTAGCATCATCATTAGGTGAACCACTAAATTGGTCGATGGAATTTAGCATATTAAACATCACGGTTTAAGCTCAAAATGAGTTGCTTGTATTTCAGGTGCCGCGATGCCTGGATTGAGGTCATCAAGAATTGGATTGAAATGGTCTCATATTTCTCTTGGTCTTGCAACTTGAAGATTAATTGCTACATCAGGATCATTGTAATCTCCCATGTTGTTGCTTTATAATTGTAGTTGGTTTAGATATTCTCTGGTTCGTTGGTCACGTCGCCTCTGTTTGAACGATTGTTCTACTTCAGGGTCGAATGGTTCCAATAGTTTACCAACGGATCTCAGGGTCATGCAATAATAAAAACCTATAAAAGAAAATAATAAAATATGTTAGACTAACTAGATATAAGGTAACAAGAAAAACTTTTTATAGCAAAAATTAAAAATTTCATCAATTGCCAATCCCCGATCGCTTGTAAATATATATGCTAAGGAAAGCAACTCTGTGCAAGTATACACAATCGAATCAAGTAATATAGGGTAAGTGAGTTATCGTCTCCTCTGGGATTGGTTGAAAGTTTTCAAGCCTCACCACAACCAAAACTAGTTGTCACAAACTAATTCCTACTGTCTTGTCAAACTAAAAAACTATTATTAATAAAACAAGAAAATACTATATATTATGATTGCAGAAAAGTTTGGTTGAGACAAAATAAATATGCAAATTATCAAAATAAAATAAAACAAAGGCAAACGTTGATTCAAATATAATTCAAACAACCTCACATATTCAGACCTACCACAGAGCACTTATGCTAATCTTTTGTGTTTAAAAACAATTATTCTAAGTCCAGAATGAATTATTATGACATGCGTAAGCTACCCGACGGGATTGCTAAGTATTCTTAGACAGTTTCTATGGTAATACTACTCAGCGTTAATTACGACCCTTGGTTTCTCAGACTGTTGTTGTAGCAATACCTCTCAGCGTGAACTATAGTCGTTGTCTATCCTACTCTAGCATCTATCCCTTTTAGTCGAATGAAACTCGCTCCTTATCTCTAAGGTAGACAAGTTAGAACATCACCATCCCGGATCTATTTCATTGCTCACGTAGATCTATCTTAATTATCTCGAATCTAAGAATCAATATCTAGACAAAAGGCAATCTCTCGATGTTCTTACATTGCCAAGACATGTTTCACCAAGATCCCAGGCAATCTCTCAAAGCTCTTACAGTGTCAAGGTAAAATATTCAAACAATGAACAAAATAGTCATGAGCAAAATCATAATTCATCATTCATAAAGCAGAAAACATAAAACAATTGTCTAGGCAAAAAAAAACGTTTAACACCAAGTAAGACAATCATGGTGCTATCAAAAAGTCATCCAAGTATAATCATTTAATATAACTCCAAATATATAAAGAAATTAAGAACAAATGAAGAACGACTCCCAAAATCGGGGGCTCTGTTATGAAATTCTGATCAGCACCGCGCATGCCTTGGTGATCAGTCTCTCTCGAGACCTGATCACCACTCAGTTAAAGTCTGGCTATGGAGGACACCAAGAAAGGTCGGTTGGTAAACAGTGGGGAAGCACTGCGGCTGATCGCTCACACCTTCAGTAAAGCTCTAACTTCCTTCTCCTCCTCTTGGCGGATACGGCTGAATATTTATATAGGGGAATCTCCTAGGGTTTCGCATGAGTGGAGATTCATTAAATAATCGTTGTTATCTTTTCCAGACTAAAAGGAAAGGTGACTGATGGTTGTTATAATTTTGAGGGCTTGCTTGCACGTGAAGGAAGTCGTACAGCTAGCTTGTGTCATAGGCAATTTCGTCATACCCGGTTCAGACTTTCCAGATAAACCTTGCCTTGGCAAGATAAATCTGCTCCTCGCGTTCTTTATCTTCTCTATTCCATTGGCCCTTAAGAATTTCATTTCGCGACTGAAATGTTCTTCCTAAGTAAATTCACTGCACATACACAATCCAAACTAACCCTTTCTCCTCAGCAGTATCAGTTAAACCAAATAAATCTTGCCAAAGCAAAACTCATCAACCCCAAGCAAATATAACCTAAATACGACTAAATGCAAATAAAATGTTGTGCATACTTTGTTTGGACGAGCAATAACTTAAGTGAAAAGACTGGAAATTGAGTCTTTTATGGAGTTATCAGATGTGGATGTCCTATCGATTAAAACGATGGCTAGCTCTAGCCACTGGCTATTAATTCTTCGTCATAAGGTAGTAGTACGTACACAGTTGCAAATCTTGAAATAATGGATTCTCTTTTGAAGGCAATAATGAAAGCTCTATTGAATTTCTACACAATTTCAGACAAGGTAGCCAATTTTATCAGGGGCAAAAATTTGCTGGGGCAAGAATAAATTGACACAAGTTAAGAATTACAGGGATCCACGGTGGTGCAAACAAAGTGAAGATAATCAAATCAGGGATAGACTAAAAACTGCTCATGCAACCATTCCCATCACAGATCAAGAAAGCATGCAAAAACATAAGCATACACCTCACATGAATTTTCTTCTTTGCATCATACATTCATCATCGCGTTGCAATAAAAAAGGTGTTTCCTTCTCACAAGGATGCTTTTATAATTGCTTTTGAGAAACTAATTTCATCTTTCTCAAGATTGTTCGTTTAATAAAATCAATCTAGTCTTTATTAAGATTGTTTTTCCCTGAAATCCTTATTACATTTTTTCTCAAAGGCCATTTTTTCTCCTCTCACAAGGTCATCATCTTATTTTTCTTTCTCAAGATCATTTTCTCCTCTCATGAGGACAAATTCAAAAAGTCATTTTTATCAAAATAAAAATCAAATCAAATGCATGAAATAAACTTCATCTTGACATTCATAAAAAAAAATTAAGATAACTATTCATAAACACATCATTTTTTATATTGATCTTTCAGGAAATAAAAGTTTGGTGATGATTATACGTCCTCAACATGAAGGAACAATGTTATTCACAGATTTGAAATCTTGAAGTAAACGATCAGATCTTCTAAAGTCAACTAGATCTCCTCAACATGCAGGAGCAGACTGTCTGTTACCTTTGAGATTGTTTCTCTCGAAACAAAGTTTTGTCTCATTTGAGACAATTTTTCTTAAAACAAAATTGATCCCACTTGAGATTGTTTTCCTAAAAACAAATTTTGTCTCGCTTGAGACAGTGCTTCTTGAAACATAAACCCTTGAGATTGTTCTTCAAACAAAGTTTCGTCTCGCTTGAGAAAGTTCCTTTTGAAACATAAGCATTTGAGATTGTTTCTCTCAAAACAAATTTTGTATAGCTTGAGATAGTTTTCGCTCGAATTAAAAATTTGGAAATTGTTTCACTTGAAACAAAATTGATCTCACTTAAGATTGTTTTCCTAAAAACAAATTTTGTCTCGCTTGAGATAATTTTCCCTCGAAACACAAACTTTGAAATTGTTTCACTTGAAAAAAAAATTTGTTTCACCTAAGATAGCTTCTCTGGAAACAACTTTCTTTCCACTCATTTGATTTCGCTCAAATGTTGATTATTTGACAGGAATTCAAAGTTAGCAAAGACTTCGTTTTGCAATTCCATATTGAAGAAGAAGATTTCATTTTCAGTCAATCATTGGCAATCATGACTAGATCTCCTCAATGAGAAGGAGCAATGTCATCATTAGATTTGGCACCGAGCAATGATTAGCTCTCCTCAGCATGAAGGAGCAATGTCATTTTCAAAGTCAAACTATCTTCAGACAATTAGACTTCCTTAGAAAAAAGGAACAACATTGTCCTCATATTCACAATCCTTCAAGAATGACTAGTTTTTCTCAGCAAGAAGGAACAAAATTGTCTTCATATTCACAATCCTTCAAGAACGACTATTTTTCCTCACCAAGAAGGAACCATGTCGAATCAAATTATCAAAGTACGGCTAGACGTCCTCAACACGAAAGAACAAGGTCATCCACTAACTAGATCTCCTCAACTTGAAGGAGCAATGTCATCCAGATAACCAGATTTCCTCAACACGAAGGAACAATGTTATCTCCAAATATGGGTAGACGTCCTCAACACGAAGGAACAATGTTATCCACCGACTAGATCTCCTCAACACAAACGAGCAGTGTCATATTCAGACAATCATACTTCCTCAACACGAAGGAACCATGTTGTCTTCAAATTACCCATATTAACCTGACTTCCTCAATGAGGAGGAACAATTCCATATGAAAGCGGCCAGAACTCTTCAACATGGATGAGAAGAGTCATTTTTAACACCATATTATCTCCGGATTGACTCGATTTCCTCAACGAGAATGAACAGTGTCATCTTCAGTAAACAATTTATCTGAAAGCAGCTAGACCTCTTCAACATGGATGACTAGTGTCGTCTTTAACATCAAGTTTCAAAACGAAAAAGAGAACCGGAAAAAAATTTGTTGTCTTATTGTCTTTCTCCTATTCTTGTTAACACAAGAATTGGCAAAGAGGGCAGCTGTAGATACGCGATTTGTCTAGTTTAATTGTTTATTATTATTATTATTATTATTATTATTATTATTATTATTATTTAAAGATATTATTAATTATTATTATATTATTATTATAAATAAATACTAATATTTTCTGTTATTGGACAGATCAAAATACAAAATTAACCCAAAATGTCATTAATTACAAGTTGGACTATTGAAGCCCAAAAAGATCCAAGCCCAACATAATGGTTCAGGCCCAGCAAGAAGCACACTCGTGTGGCCCAAACCCGATTAACGTTTCATCACATGCCCAACCACCGCTAATCCTCACTTGTTGGATCTATTAAAGATCCAACGGCTTGCATGCGTCACTCCCTAGGGTTTATGCTGAAACCCCCAGCGTCGTAGCCTCTGTGACCACACGATCTGGACCTATTCAATAGTCTAGATCAATATTACAATTAGGGTTTCCTAAACCCTCATCCTTCACCAACCGAAGATGGACCATCCATCACTGGTGCGTGTAATACACGCGGCCAACTTTTTAGCTCCCAAGTTGCGTGAGCATGCTGCCATCACCGTCGGAGCTCCATACCGCCACCGTTGTCATCATAATCAATCGAATCAAAGGATAATAGTAAAAATCAGCAAAATAGTGAAAAATTAAATACAACAACTCATAAAAACTTGAGAGTAAATCCGAAAAATCGGGGTTTTTATCTACCAAGCCTAGGGAAATCATTTCCTACCAAGAGAGCTAATCATTCTCATCCAAAAAAAAGACCATTAAAGGTGCATGCAACAACAAATAATACCATAGTGGATTTTCGGGGAACAAAAAATCGAACAGATTGGGGATTTTTTTAAAAAAAACTACCACGATTCGAACTAAAAACCCATATTTAGGCAAGACACGGCTGCCGATTGCTTCATCGGAGCAACATTTCCCTGTCCGAAGGTAAATCCTTTACTTTTAGGATTTGGTTTCCATTTTTAGGTATTACTTTTCGGGTTTGTTATTAGGAGGTCGGTTGTAAAAGGGGTGATTTCGAGAAAGGGTTTTGAGTGTTCTCCTACCCATAGATACCGATTTAAAGTGGTCAAGGTCTTGGGTTTCTCTCTTCGATGGCGGAAAGAATAAAGGGGGAATGAATAGGGAGAGCACGACTGGAGATGGGAAAATGAAAGTAGGGTTTTAAGAAAACCCTTTAAACATATTATATATCAACATCCATGCGGTGGCGTTTTGGGAATAGGAGACTGAGCGCCTGGGTTATGGGATAATAACATTTTTGGTCCTATTTGCTTTGTAAACTCACCTTTTGGCCATTAAATGGAAATTTGTGTTACCTCATTTTGAGCATTTATCTTTTAATGTTTATGTTTAAGTCACTAGTTTATACATTATGCCATGTTTGCTAATATTCGACTTTGACTATGATGTTTATGAATATTTTATTTTGGTCACTACTTTGTATGGATGTCTTTAAGTAAATTTATTATTTATCCCTCCATGTTTATGGTTTATTTGATTTTAGTCCTTAATGTCATTTATGGTTTATTTGCATTTTTAGTGCCTTTGTTGTCTAATATATAACAGCCAAACCCGTATCCGACCCGAATACGAGTCCGAGATGTCACGTCAATCTTTCAAGCCATTTCTTATATAAAAATAGAGGAAAAATTCATATATAAGATTTAAACATACGGAATAATTTACATACATTACTAAAAAAATTACAAAACGGTTCAGAGCTTCTACCATTTAATTCTTTAAATACATGTCAACACTATAATACAACAAGAAAACTACTGTTAATTCTTCTGATTTGATCTTTATAGAAGTTATGTTGTCTTCTCTGTTTATCTTCTCTGCGGAACTTCTAGGATCCTACGTGTGAAACACTCACACGCTAAGTCATAGACTTAGTGAGACATGTAAATAAATAATGGAAACTATAACGACTTAACAAATGTATGTATGTTTCATGCAACACAAAATTTATATGCACACATATCATTATAATTATCATTCATTCCTTTTATCATATGACCTTATACTTATAATTATATATATCATACAACATATATATCATTTTGACAAAGAAACACATATAGCATCATACTAGGCTTATTTATTTATTCGATTATTTAAAGCCCATGTATACATTTGAGAACTTAAGGTATGTGAGTACATAGAGGTTATGCACTAATGATGTCACCACAGCTCGTATAATTCCCACTAGGGGCACATATGATTTGTCTCGAAATACCACATAGATGTCCCGAATGACCACATATAACACATATGTCCTGAAGGACCACTCCTTAAGAACCATATACATATTCCAATGGACCAAATAAGTGTACCGAAGTACCACATATATGTTCCAAAGGATTACATATATCTCCCAAAGGACCACGTAGAACCCTCGACTCTTAGCATGCCAACTATACCCCTAGCTCTCCTAACATATAACATGGGCATTATCTTTTATGTTATCACATGTACACATTCATATCACATAGTCATATAAGTTCATGCTTTCGTATCACATATATCATTTAACATTCTCGTAGAATCTCATTTCACATATATGTCATGTCACATTTTTTTGTATTCATAAAGACATGTAATCACATATATTCCTTTCACATACCTTTTATCATATAGCTTATCTCTTATGATCATATAATTTATTATCACCCTTGGAACATATTCAAATATTTATCATACATGCATTCACATAGATCACATATGGATATGCACTTAACATCTAGAATATGCATAAACTCAAGTACACATAAATATCATATCACTACATGCTTGTATTCGATACTCATGAAATCTAATATTGGAATTAGACTCATCGCAAACCTTAATTCCCTAATATAACTTATATTTAATATCATGTACTCACCTTGGTCTCACTAGACAATATCAATCTCTGATCGCTCTCTCAAAAATTCCTACTTTGGCGACTTGTCAAAACTTTGCTTTTGATCGATATATACAAAAATATACATTGGATACTCACATCAGCATTCTAAATATCATGATTTGATCCTTAATTTCTTAGACTAAAAGAAAGAATAAATTTCATTTTATACTTGAAGTGGTATCGGTACCCCCCATAGGGTATCGATACCATGCAGAGTATCGATAGCCATTTTGCATTCGAAGTTCTTGCTTCAAAAATTGGTACCGATACTGACCTTATGGTATCGGTACCCTCCAGGTATCGATACTACCCTCCAGGTATCGATACCCTATGAATTCCTTTGTCAAATTTAGACTTATGGTATCGATATGTTCAACTAGTATCGATGCCCCTATACCAAACATCACTATTTTTCTCTTGAAGTATCGGTACTGGATGAAGCAGTACTGATACTCAAAGCCCATATTTCTCTTTTAAACCCGAAAATTTACTCTTATCAACTCAAATCCTTCATTTCTTATCCCCTTTTATACTTTTAACTCAAATACACATACTTAAACCCATTTGTACTTATCTAACACATCTTTATCTTCAAAATTATATCCTCTATATGGAAGTCAAGAATCATACCAAATTTTCAACATGTTCAAATTTCAATTCTATTACTTCATATCTCTTAATTCAACTAATGATAAGTCAAATTTAGTCTCAAACTTTATTTATTAACTCTCTTCCAAGATTTCACTTATCCCCTCTTATCTTTAATCCTTCCTAACTCCCTTATCTTTTGATTTTAGGACCACTTAAACTTTCCTTAAGCTTAAATAGCACTCAAAGAACAAAACCCAACTTAAAATCCAAGAAATAAACAACTAAATCTTAACTCACCTTTGGAGCTGAAGCAACCGGGAAGAAGAATAAAGCAAGAAGAAATAAGCTTCCAGATATCTCTCTCAAATCCTACGTGTTTATCTCTGAATAAAGGAGATAAAATATCCTTTAAGTTGAAATTACCATAATACCCTTCACACCTTCCATAATTACTATTTAATCCAATACTAATATATTCATATTTAAGTCTCTAAACTTTTCAATTTTTCCTAAATTGGTCACCAAATTTCAAAAACTTTCATTTTAGTCACTAACCTTGATTTTGGGATGTTACATAATATCTTCAATTGATACCCTGATTGTTGTTAGTATTGTTATTTAAGTATTTTAAGTTAATATTAACATGATTTTGATCCTTTGAATTACTAAGTATGCTTAGTTTCTTATGTTTGAATTCTAGTATGCAATGGTTCCATATTTTTATTTCAGTCCTTTACATATTTGTACGTATATGTGTGCTATATTACATATATTATAGTTATATATACTTTTGCATGAAATAAATATATTCCATTTACGTTCTTATATCCATGTGTTTTGCTGTATACATTCTATAAGATTATTATATTCCTTTTATATACCTAGTAGATATATATGTATACATGTATATATTCATTTATGTCATATATTTGTCATTTATGTATTCATGCATATGCATCTTGCCTTTCCTTGAATTAATTTTGCGTGCTAGTTTTATAAATATTTTATTTGAATATTTCCAAGAACACTCGATGTAGAATAAGTGTGAAAAGCACCGCCTTATAGATATAGTGTGATTCAATACAATATTCGAACGAATGATGAACTTGAAATAAATCTAATATTTTTATTTATTAAATGATAGTAATATTTTTATTTTATTTTATTTTTATTCGGTTTTATTTAAATTTTTTAGTGACAATTTATGTTCTTTTTAGAAGAAGTGACAAATTATTTCTTACAAATTTTGATATTAATTCTTGATATAATTTAATATTTTTAAATAATTCGGGAGAGAATATTCTTTTACAGATAAGAAATAGATGGGATAGCCTTCCCGATGGAGGATTGCGAATCTCGAAATTTCTTTTTCAAGTCGAAGAATTTTCTTTAATTATTAATTCGAAACAAATTACTTATTGTCTAATAAATAATAGTACTTTAATTATCGATGCGAATTCACGATGTCCACCATTTATGACAAAGTGTAAGCGACCAGATATCAAGTTTTGGGCGCTGTGGGGTGTTTATCCTTCTCCATGCGTAATCGACTCCCGAACCTAAAATGAATATTTGATAAACGCAGACTAATTTTTTTTTTCTTAAAAACGATTTTTCTTAAAATTGTTTTAAAAGACGTTTTTTAGGTATTCGACTTACTTAAACCCAGAGGTCAATGACGACTCCAATTCAAATGATTCAAATTAATTCAAATTCCCATTTTTCCCAAATAAAGTCATAATTATTTTTTAAAATGATAAAATTTTCAAAAAAATTGTTATGACAATTATAGTAATCTTATAGAAGATTAATTATCGAATTTGGTCGGTATGAGCAATGAAAAGTCAATTCTTCTCATATTAAAAACTTAGTTGATAAAAAAGGATCTAAATTTAATAGTGATTGTATTTATATAATGATAACTCTCCAACTCTAGGTCTAAAACCCATCAATTCTTCGATGATAGATAACCGTCCAAATAAATCTTTAAGAGTTAAACAAATTTCTCCGATTCCAAGTGTGGTACTCGTCAATTCTTTGATGGTGGATAATCATCAGAGTAAAGCTCCAAGAGTTGAAAAAGAAATCATTAATGCATTCACTATTGAGCATGATCATGAAATACATAATTCTATTTGAGATTTTTATTTAAATCAACAAGATGAAGTTTGTAGAGCGTATATTGAGAAAGGATTTTATATCATTGATGCATTCACTATTAAGCATGATCATGAAATACATAATTCTATTTGAGATTTTTCTTCAAATCAACAAGATAAAGTTTGTAGCGTGTATATTGAGAAAGGATTTTATCGATCTACTCCTTCTAATGATTTGAAATATATTGATAAGTTTGAACGATGGTTTTTATTTTCATAGTATAAGTTATTTCTTAATTGATTTTGATATTCACCGACCAAGGATGGCGCTTATTGTCTTTCATATTTTCTCTTTAATAATCCACTTAGATAGCTTGGATCAAATGCTTTTATGACTTTCGATCTTGAAAGAAAATTAGTGAAGGATCTAATTGTGTTTTCTTTTTCATGTGAATAGTAGTTATTCATTTTTTATATAAATAAAACAAATTCATACCACTTAATTATGTATTTGGTAATAAACAAGTCAATTTTTCGTAAAAATTATAAATATGACATTTAATTAAAAATTATTACAAATAGATCACTGACCGTTTGAAATATACTTCTCATGTGGGATTGGAATAATACTATTTTTAGTCCTCAAACTTATACATTCTATCAATTTGATCATAATTGAAATAATTTAATAAATTTAACCCTTCATATCTAAAAAATCTCTCAATTTTGTTTTTTTTATATCATCAAAGTAGTAATTAGAAAACTTCATTACGGTAGAAAACAACAACAAGATGTTACTATTAAACTGTCATTATACTAGAAAAGTAACAAGAAAGTAATACATCATTTTTGGGAGAAGAAAAAACAATTTAGCAGAAGAACTAAGACCAAATTGATAGAACTTTAAAATATGAATAGTTAAATTTATTGAATTGTTTCGAAATAAGACCAAATTGGTAAAGTATATAAGTTTTTAAAACTAAAACTATCATTATACGGAGTCGCATCACTACTCCGCCTAATATTAAGGTGAGTGACTTGTTTATATATATTTTTAAAAAGGTGACATGTTTGTCACCTAAACTGATAATGAAGTGATCTTGGGTGTATTTTACCCAATAAAAAAGTAAAATATATGAAGCAACTTCGCCCCCGTTAGCTTAGGTGTCGTGGTCTATAAAAATCGCACCCAAAGTTTTGGTTAAACGTTTGACGCCTTTGATTGCTACTGTATCAGTGATAATCAGGCTGTCTTTATTCCTAGACGACAATTTTTTGATAATATCATCATCGGACATGAGCTTCTGCTTTACTTGAATTCTTCCAAGAATGGCATCAATAAAGGTACGACTCTTAAGCTTGATATTGAAAAAGCGTACGACATAGTGGAATGACCTTTCATGCGAAGTGTTATGTTAAAGATTGGGATCAATCCAGGTTTTGTTGATTTGATTATGAAGTGTGTGACTATCGTCTCCTTCTATGCTAGGGTTAATGGTTCCTTGACCAGGGATTTTTCTCCCATCTCTTATTTGCAGGTGATAGCATGGTTTTCCTTAAAAATTATGTTATGGAGGCTATCCGCAGTAAGGAGATTCTTAGTCTCTAC
This sequence comes from Hibiscus syriacus, assembly GCF_006381635.1. Lineage (NCBI taxonomy): Eukaryota > Viridiplantae > Streptophyta > Magnoliopsida > Malvales > Malvaceae > Hibiscus > Hibiscus syriacus. Next base: position 539,805 of record NW_024062129.1, on the reverse strand, counting down.
GCCGTGTCTTTTGATCAACGGATCAATCTAGAGAAATCTGACATCTATTTCAGCCCGACCACTATCACTAGTCATCGCCAACGGTTGACACGCATCTTTGGTTTTCAGGAGGTTGACTCGCTGGGCCACTACCTTGGCCTTCCCCTTCATATTGGTAAAAATAAGACGAGGACCTTTGGGTATTTATGTGACAAGGTTACATCTCGTGTTAAGGGATGGACAAAGAGCGTTCTATCTTATGGAGGAAGGGAAGTTTTCTTAAAATCTATAGCTTAAGCTTTGCCTCAATATGTTATGTCCTGTTATATTTTACCTAAGCACTTGCTTAATGAAATTATTATTATTATGCGCAGGTTCTGATGGACTGGAAAAATTTCTGAGTGAGGATGGCCTCTCATTACGTGGTCAACAATATGTAAGCCTAAATGTGTTGGCGGCTTAGGACTCCATGACCTTCATTCCTTTAATTTGGCTTTGGTCAGTAAACAAGTCTGGCAGCTTAAAAAAAGCTCCAAATTGTTTGTTAGAGGCTAAATACTATCATCATGGAGACAATTTGACTGTAAAAAATTGGTGACAAAAGCTCATACTTTTGGAAAGGAATTCACAAGGCGGTGCAAGCCCTAGTTGGAGCTATTTACTGGCGTGTTGGTTGCAATAGCAATTTGAAAGTTTTTTATGATAAATGGGGTGGTTCAAGTATTGTCAAACTTGTTGAATCATATGATACTGTAATCACACGTGAGCTTCGCTGCTCGAAACTCATGATTCAAGACCAACCCTTCTAGGACGTGGAAAAGGTCAAAGGCTTCTTCCTTGCAAACGACGCTGATTCTATTCTGCAAGTCTCTATTTCCTCCTGCCGTAACGATGTAACCATTTAGGGCAACCATGACTCGGGAATATTCTCAATTCGAACTGCTCACAGAGAGGATACAAGTGAAAAAAATATATAAAAGATATTATTAATAAAATATTAATTAATGCATATGTGAAAGTTAAAAAAAATACCATCTCACCACAAAGTTAAAAAGAAAAATGATAAGTGATTAAAAAATTCAATGTACAAAGTTCAATTTTTTTTAGCATTTGTTTTATTCTTATTTTAGCTGAAAAAAAAGGGCTAGAAAAGAGATCTCTTCAATGAATCGTATTGTTGCAGGGTGAGCTTTGATGGATGGTCTTTGAAACTGGTGTGCGATCATGGAGTCATATATTATCTGGTCCAGCAATGCCAAGCCAGACGCTTTGCATTTCCTCGTAGCTCTTTACTTCGCGCTCTGTTTCACTGTCGCCAGGTTCTTGCTTGACAAACTCATTTTTCGCGTAAGTTTTTCTTTTTATCTGGATTGGATTCTTTCTTTGAATTTTGATTCCTAGTACCTTAGTTTATTGTTTCAATAATTTTAATTGCTGTTTTGGTTTTGAAATATTAGGTTTGGCATTTATTAAGCTTAATGAAGAATAGGACATTTTCTAATCCCAAAGAAATTCATCATATCAACAAAACATGCTAGTAACTGCGCTAAGTGGTTTCGAGGTGAAATGAAGGAGAAAATTTGTTTTACCAGCTTTACCTATATTTGAAGGAATTCCAATTTTTTTTTAATATAATATCTTGCAAATGTACATGGTAAGAGAAGAAGAAGAAATGAATAGCTTTGAATCTTGGTGTGGTTTAGGTTTTAGGCCTGTACCAAAGGATTGAGACTTTTAAAATTTTTGTAGAAATCTTCTTGCTTTTACCAGCTTGTAAAAACTGAATTAAGGGTTATCGATGAGCATTATGTTGCTTAAAGCCTTAAAGTATTTTCTAGAAGAATTTCTTGAAGGTGGTTTTGCTTTCCATGTGAAACTGAAAAGAAAAAAAAATTAAAGTGGCATGCGTAGTGAATGGAAGCATGTCACTAGCTTTTATTAGCTATTAGCCAATAAGCATGCTTCTATGTTATGTTTGTTGTTCTGTAATATTGATATTTGAAATTTCTCTGTTTAATAGTTTCATTTCATATCTACTATACCGTGTTTACGAAACACTATCATTTGTTGATGCAACATTTTAATTTCTATTGATGTTCCTTTAGAGGTTGTCTGTCTGGTTATTGAGTGTATCTGCTCCTTTGAGGATGGATATTAAGGCTACACAGGCAATCATTGCAAAATGCTCAGAATCTCTGTGAAAGCTGACATACTTTGCTACTGTTGAAACCTGGGTCCTCAAAATCACCTACCACGAGTCATGGCTTGGAGATGTAAAAGGTACTTTAGGGCCTGGCCAAATCAAGAGTTGAAGTGAGTAACCTATTTTCCTGGATTCATATCCAACTGTTGAGTTTACCGATCTTATGTACCTCTTTTCCAGGTTATAACTGTCTTTGTCATTAACTGACAGAAAGTTAATGTTCCTCTTCAGTTCCAGTGCTCTATGCTTCAGATCTCTAAAATTGACACTGCATGTTCTCTTGTACATGATTATTCTAAAAGAGATAATGGCCAAATCTATTACTTTTCATTTATTTAGTGATTGAAATGCATTGAAACTACTCTCCTATCTTCAGATGAAGGGATGTATCTGCACTCAAGGGAAAAGAGCTGTTTCTTGTCTTATTTTCCTTTGGTTGTAATTCAAACAAACAATTTTCTCTGTTCCTTTTAAAAAATTGTGAAATCTGTTCATTTTATGTCTCAGTTTTCCTTTTTTACTTGAAATTAATTGCAAACAAATTTGTATAAAAGATGGTACTCATTCTTGTGCACCTCTTTGTAAAGCTATGATGAATGTTTGCTCATATTAATGTATTTGAAAGCAAATTTGCATCAGATATCTGAGTATTCATGTTGTCACCGTTCTTGTTTTCTGTTTTTAGTTCCCTTGACCTCTCATCATCTAATGATACTAATCTTAACCTTCACTACTAGCAGAAAAGCCTAGTTAAACTTGTACTTGCAATCTGTAGACAAGTTTGATCACTTTCTTTATTGTAATTTCATTTGATCTTTTATTTTGAATTGGAGGTGGTATAAGTGTTCTCATGTCCTCTTTCAGGTGAATATATTATCTTATCTGTGAAGTTTCATTCCCTCTTTCATGTGGTTTTCCCTGGATACAATCCTCAACATTTAACTTCTTCCCTTTTTGGTTCAGGCTTTCCTTAAGCCTTTTCTACATGTGCCAATGTGGGCTCTACATCTACAGCATCGTTGCATTCCTTACTTGGAGACCCGAAGGAAGGATTTTGCTGTGATGATGTCTCACCATGTAATTACTGCTATCCTGATTGGGTACTCATGTTACAAGATGACTTACCCTTTTCTGTGGAAGCACATCTATCCTGTTGTTACCATATAAAAGAGGCAAATATTCTTTCGGTAATCATTGATGCTTACCTATTGGCATCTTTTGGTATGTCATCATTGGACCATTTATCTCTAGATTGTAAAGCGGTTTTAGTATTCTTGTGTGTTGTTTTTATTTCATTTTTGAAAACATACTAAAATGTGTTTGCTTTCTGTATGCATATATGGTACCCTAGTTAAATGTGCTACACCATTTGCAGTTCTTTGAATTTACTTTCAGCAAGCCTCTACAAGCCTGTTTAATCTAATGGTTTTAAAAGTTGTTGATGTCCTTTGTAAAAGATCTAGGGACAATTTCAAATAAGCTACATACTAAAATGGAAAGATTATTTAACTTTCACCTGTAGGTTTTGCTAACTGATATTTGAAGAAGAAAGTTTATGCCTTATTTCAAAATTGTCCTTAAAAAGTTCAGAAGGACTAGAAAGCGAAGAGGAAATTGGGGAAAGAGAGAGACAAGGGTTAGGGATTGAAAGCAGAATTGGGAATTGATACATGGCATTTGGCACGTGAGAGGCACAGGCGGTAATTAATCCAGTAATCGAGCAGCCCAAATGTGAAGCCCAATCCCTGTGGAAGTAACCAAATTAGTTAGGCAAGGACATCCAACTGGCTTAGCTAGATTCTCTAGTACTATTGTATATAAATAAAACGGGTACCCATAAAGGGAGAATTATGCATGCTTTTTGAATGAAATCTTGATTCCTTATCTCTTTTCTGCTTCTTCTTCCTGAAATCTCTTCTCTCTATTTCCAATATCTTGCAACCATCACAATTTGGTTTCCAGAGGCAAAATTTCATGGAAATCATCGTTGGAATGCCAAAGAAAACCCAAACCATGTCTGAAACACCTGAGTTCGCTGCATTACAAAAATAACTTGAAGAATTAGCAACTTAATTTGGTCAAACAATCTCAAGATAATACTAAAATTCCTAAATGGTGGGAGAACCAAGAGAACTGTATCACTTTTTTGGAATCCATGATGGCCACAAATCAATGGTACGTGGAGGAACTTTTGAAGATTCTAACTGGAAGAAACGGGGATCAGAACCAGTCTGCTAATGACCAGGTACAGACCCCTAACACTTCTAGAACAGATGGAAAACAACCTGTAAAAGTCACAGTGATTAATGATAAGACCAGGTTTACTTATAAACCTGATGAACCTGAGATTTTAAGATCAAAACCAGATTAATTGCCTAGTTTTAAAAATGATAACCAAATGGACGAGAACAGTGTTGTTAGAAACAATATAGTTGGCCTAGAGGAGGATAAAAGAGGTACGGGGGGTCTTTTAACACTTCAGGATTGATATGGCATAGACCCAAGATTGTGCTGCCTTTTTTGAAGGAATTAATCACGAGGGTGGATACAAAAATGTCTTAAGTACTTTTCTCTATGTAGTATTGCGAAGGAACAAAGAGTGGAGGTGGCCACAATGTATTTAATGGGTAAGGCAGAAATTTGGTTTGATGGTTACATCATGCAGAAGCACCATGTGACATGGCGTGAGTTTGAGGCAGACATTTTTCATAGGTTCAACGACAGGTCCTTTGCTGACATAGTTGAGGACTTTACAAAATTAGTTCAGAAAGGTTCAGTTGAAGAGTACCAGGACAGATTTGAGGAACTACAGCCTCACATGCTCTTACAAAACCCTAATCTAGGTAAAGAGTTCTTTGTGTCTCTTTTTATCAGTGTATTAAGAGAAGACATTAAACACAGAGTTAAGGCTCTAGAACCTAAGACACTTTCTGAAGTATTCATGCAAGATAAACTTTATGAGCTCTCTGTTGAATTTGAGAATAAATGAGTGCGAACATCTTTTAGAAACCCACTCTACCCAAACCCATTACCTACTTTTAAACCAAATCCCCCACTATTACCACAAAAGAGGCCAGACATTATACCTCCAAAACAGAATCTTCTAGACTACAGAAGACAGAATAACTTATGTTTTAAGTGTGGTGAAAAATTTGCTCCAGGCCACCAATGTAAGACAAGACATTTGAACATGATGATTGAAGATAAGACTGTTTTACATTCAGAAACCTTACCAAATGATTCAGATCAGCAAGTGTTACAAGAAGAGGAGAGCTTAGAAATATCTATGAATGTTATCACTGGGTGTATTGGCCATAATACATTGAGAATTAAAGGCACCATTCAAGGTAGACCATTAAATATTTTAATTAACAGTGGTAGTACCCACAATTTTTTAACACCACAATGGGCTGATGCTGGTATTCAAGTGACTACACCTTACTCTTTGGCTATTACAGTGGCTAATGGACAACAACTCTATAGCTCAGCAAGATGTAATAAGGTAGAATGGCAGATGCAGGGACATTCTTTTATTCATGATTTTAGACTTCTTAAATTAGGTGGAAGTGATATCGTGTTAGGTGTTGACTGGATGAAATTATTTAGTCCAATCTTGATGGACTTCAGCAAAATGACACTAAGTTTTGTACATCAAGATGAAGATATTGTTATACATGGCCAACAACCCTCAAATTTTTTGTAGCAAATTTCAGGGGATACACTATTGAAAATGAAAGCTTCAGACTCTATTATTTTAGGGCATGTAGTACTGGTGAATATGACAGAGAGTTCAAAACTTATTCCTGCAGCTATTCAACCTCTATTAGAGAGATACAACTCTATTTTTGTTAAACCTACATGCCTTCCACCTACAAAAAACCATGATCATGTTGTTCCTCTTAAGCCTGACTCTACTCATATTAATTTAAGGCCCTACAGATTTCCCCATAACCAGAAAGCTGAAGTGGAAAGACAAATTGCTACTATGCTCTCCTCCTCTATTATTTAACCTAGAAAAAATCCATTTGTTTCTCCATGTCTCCTAATTTAAAAAAAGGATGGTACTTGGAGGTTCTGTATAGATTACAAACAGCTAAACAGTATGACAGTCAAGGATAAATTTCATATTCCTATTTTGGAAGATTTATTGGATGAACTACATGGTGTTGTCTATTTTTCAAAGATTGATCTTAGATCATGTTATTGGCAAATCAGAATTAAGAATGAAGACATTTATAAAACAACATTCATAACTCATCAAGGCCACTATGAATTTAAGGTAATGCCTTTTGGTCTCACTAATGCCCCTACTACATTTCAAGCATTAATGAATGAATTATTTAGTTAATTCCTTAGAAAGTTTGTCTTGGTGTTTTTTGATGACATCCTAGTATAAAGCAGTTCTATGACAGACCATATTACTCATTTGTAATTGGTTTTTGGATGTTTTGCAAGCTAACCAGTTATTTGCAAAGTTGTCCAACTGTTTCTTTGGACAGACTCAAGTGAAGTATTTGGGACATATTATTTCAGCTGCAGGAGTAACTACTGATCCTAGTAAGGTGGAAGCAATGAGGAATTAGCCTGTGCCTAAATCCTTAAAATCTTTGCGTGGGTTTTTGGGTTTAACATGCTACTACAGAAGGTTTATATTTAGAGATAGATATAAGTGGGACAATTTTAAGTGGGACAGTGCAGCCTTGACTGCTTTTGAAGATTTGAAAAGAGCTATGTGTGTTGCCCATGTTTTTGCTCTACCGGATTTTGGTAAGAGTTTATATTTAGAGATAGATGCCAGTTCTGGGGGCATATGTGCTATATTATCTCAAAAAGACAGACCTATTGCATATCTTAGTAAAGCTCTTAGTCCTAGACATGTTGCCCTATCCATTTATGAAAGGGAGTATCTTACTATTTTATTATCAGTTTCTAAGTGGAGACATTACTTAGAAAGAAAATCTTTTGTAATCAAAACTGGCCATGAACCTCTGAAGTATCTATTGGAGCAAAAATTAACTACCACCATTTAAAAGAAAGGATTGACTAAATTACTGGGGCTAGACTACATTGTTCAATACAAAAAAGACAAATCAAATGTGGTGGCAGATGCTTTATCTAGACAGTGAGAAGATCAAGTTCAATGTCTTGTTATGGGAACTACTTTATTAATACCTAGCTGAGTTCAGGAAGTTCAAGACAATTATAAGGAGGACCCAATGGTTACTTAATGGATTTCCATAATGGCTGTCAATTCTAATGATGATCCTAAATGGAAATATTCAAAATGTATCATTCGATTTAAAGACAGATGTATATTGGTGATGTTGGGTCTCTAAGATTACATATTCTTCAAACCTTGCATGATTCACCTCATGGAGGTCATTCAGGAGCCCAAGCCACCTATCAAAGGATCATATCTTATTTCTATTGGCCTAGGCTTAAGGGTATGGTGGCTACTTATGTAAGATCATGTTCAGTTTGCCAACAAACTAAGGTGAAGCATATACCTAAACCAGGTCTGTTACAACCTCTACCTATTCCTCAACAAACTTGGGAGGTAATTACTATGGACTTTATAGAGGGTTTACCTACATCCTTGAAGAAGAATTGCATTCTGGTAGTGGTAGACAAGTTTACCAAGTATAGTCATTGTGAGCACTGTCCCACCCTTACTCTACATCTGATGTAGCTAAGCTTTATTTGGATAATGTCTATAAGCTTCATGGGCAGCCTAAAATGGCCATTTCAGACAGAGACAAGACATTCACTGGCCTCTTTTGGAGAGAACTAATGAAGTAATTAGGGACTAAAACCCTATTCAGTACTGCTTACCATCCAGAAACGGATGGACAATAGGCATCTAAATACGTTTATAAATCAAAGCTCCATTTACAAGTAATCTCAAATCATAAACAAGATTTATAGTCCAAATACAAGTAAGCTATTAAAGAGTTTAGTTGCTTCGTGGTGTATTCGGTGTGCACGGAATAAGTTTATTTCAATTACATTGAACGGGTATACTTCTAACATTTATAGTACTCGAATTTGAGACTTCAAAAAATAACAATAATTCTTTTATCATTAAGATCATTTTATTTAAGCATATTATTATTTTTTTCTTATTTTGATGTTGAATATGTTGGTGGGTCATACCAAAAGAAAAAAGAAAAAGGAGAAATATAAATGAAGTACCATCGCTTTAGTGGACCCAAACTCTCTTCACCTTTTGTTACTTTGTTTCACTTAACACGTCACCGTTCCGATCCTCTTCTGATGTCATAAATGACGTCATCTGCCACCTCAATTGCTCACGTGCCCCGACAAAACACAGTTTTAAGCCGTGTGTTAACTGTGTTACCAGCTGGCATGCCGCCACGTAGACACTCTCCCGTGTCTCCGTATATAAACGCTTCTTTGCTCTTCTGTTTTTGATTCTCGTCCTAAAGAAACTGAAATCTACAGAGTCAGAGACTTTGAATTTTTTTAATTATTCACCTCCCACGTTTATACGGAGATTTACCCAGCTCCCTCGTCGATGCCTCCACCAATTTACCATCTTTCTCCGGAACAAGAAATCTCCGTCATGGTTTCCTCCCTCAAGAACGTCATCAATGGTTCCTCGTCCTCCACTGCTGCTGCTGCCGCCGCCGATTCTTTTTTCAATTTTGATGCTCCCGGGTCTTCCACTTCTACTTTTACCGGTGTGTTGAACGCCGATCGGGGGAACATGGTACTTCAAGTGAGTGAAGCTCTGGATAAGTGCCACGTGTGCAAATTTTACGGCTGTCTAGGATGCGATCTTTTCCCGCCAAATCAGCAAGACGAGAAGAAAGGGACAGTTACGTCCACAACTAAAAGTAAAGCTAAACGAGTGAAGAAAAACTACAGGGGAGTCCGGCAAAGGCCATGGGGCAAATGGGCGGCGGAGATTCGAGACCCAAGGCGCGCCACCAGGGTCTGGCTCGGGACCTTCCACACGGCGGAGGAAGCAGCTCGCGCTTACGATAAAGCAGCTATCGATTTCCGCGGACCAAGAGCTAAACTTAACTTCCCCTTCCCTGATAGCAACGGCAATGCACCGCCACCAGCATCACCAACCGGAACAGAATTTGGCGGGAACAAGTATTCTTCAGATTCCGCCACTACCTGGAATGCCAATACTTCTTAAATAGCGTCTTTTTATTCTATTTTGTAGCAGACGGGCTGGAAGCTAATAATTTAGAATGTCCGCCATAGGCTCTTCTATTTTACAGAAGAAGAAAAAAGAGTTGGATGAAGGTGATTGATTAGAGATGATAATCAGTTGGTGGTGTAAAATTGTATTTTTTCCATTCCATTGTGTATTTCTTCTTCATTAATTACATAAAATTAAAAGATCAACATGTCACACATTTGATTTTGATAGTAATTCTTGATTTTGATAGGTAATTTTTTCAGTAACGATTATCTGCATACACAAAACCTTAAAAATGAGACATTACTTAAGTAATATCAAACTAATTATCACTCTAACCAACCTATGCGGTAGACCCAATTTTTATCTTCTTCTATGATTCTATCATGCTATTCGATCATATTTTTATAATATATTTATTACGATTACGATAACAATAAATATTATTACGGTTATTACAGGTATTACAATTGTATAATAATATTTCAAACAATATTTTACAATTATATAACTGCTGTAATTCCAATAACGAGTCTTTGCCTTTACTGAATTTCAAACAAAAGTTGGGACCCACCCCCACCTGATGACACATACGTAATGGGTACAAAAGTTTCACTTCACTTCTCACCTCGTTTAATAAACAACGTGCGTAAGTGGGACCACCTTCATTTAAACACGTGAAATATATTATTAATTCAAGGTCTAATAAAAAAATAATCGATTAAATTATATAATTTTTAATTTATTAGTTTAAATTTTTTTATTTAAAATAAACGTTTAATATTTTCAATGTTATTCTTTTAAGTGTTTATATCATAACGATTGTTAAAAATGTTGTTTTTTGAAAAATGTCATGTTTATATATATTTTTTGAAAATTTTTATTTTAAAAAATTTAAAATTATTATTATTTAAAAAACAGTTTTTTAAAATTATTTATTTCAAATCCCTAGAAACCTCTAAAATCATCTATAAAATCCCTAAAGTTAACAAAGAAGGCAAGGGAGACGGTGATAGGGATGGTCGACAAAAAGGAGTGGAATTAGGGTTAGAGATTTTAGTGATTTTTTTTTATTTTAGAGAAATTGAGTTTTATTTTAAATATAATATTTTTAAGATTTTAAAAAAATATTAATGCGACATGAGTCAAATAACAATATTTTTTAACGGTCGTAAAAAGACACTTAAAAGAAGTAATATTGAAAATGTTAAATAACTACTTTAAATGAAAAATACTGTAAGCACCTAAAGTTAATAAAGTATATAATTTTGACACTTATTTTTTTTATTAAGCCTTAATTTAAATCTCTCTTTTCATTTTTAAGCTCGTACCCTCTCATTATAATATTATGATAATATCTTAATTTGTTTTATTTTATAACCAATTATATTAAAAATGATATTTCACTTACAAATACTATGCTAAAATCCACTAAAATTAATTTGATTCAATAAATTATAGTTATGAACCCAATTAAACATATAGTATTCCTTTTTTTTAATTAATTAGAAATTTTGAGGTTACAAATCATATATATAATTCAAAATTAATTTTTTATTCATGTACCATATTATGTAATAACAGTCGATGATCTAATGATTATAATAAACAGTGATAGATTTAATAATTCAAAAATGATCTAAAATTTTAATACACAATTTTTTTTCAAAAAATTGGGTGTATATTTCTTTTACTTTTTCTCCTTAACACATTAAATTATTTTTTAAATAATTAAAATAAACTTGCTTCCTTTACCCTTATAATAAATCAATAATATTAATGATTAAAATATATTTTTAAAATAAATAACTAAAATTAATAAAATGAAAACGAAAATTCACTATTCTCTTAGTTTACCTTTAAAGAACAAACAATAGTAGTTTGATTATAACCACACACTGCAATATTTTCTTTAGGGGATGTTGCGGTTTTGCCGCGTTCATATATATTTTTAATACATTTGGGATAAATATAAAATAATATATGTTTAAAACTCTCAATCATGGTTTTTAGAACTGGACTGGTCAGTGAACCGATCATGTTACCGGTTCACTGATTCAACTGATCGAATCGATCAGACCAGTCGAAATAATTGGACGATGTCATAATTAATTAATTATTTAAAAAATTAAATAAAAATATAAAAAAACATTTAATAAAAAACAATTTTTTATATCACAAGTCATATTCAAAGCAAGTTATAACATATATAAGTTAAAAACCATAAAATCAAGTGAAACAAAATGATTCAAATCAACTACAACATAATATTTAAGGTAAAACATATTAAATAATAAATATAATTATATAACTATAATCAAAAAAATAAATTTGAGGCTAAAAAAAATCATAACAAACGATGTCGTTTGGTTTAATTTTTTTTAAAAAAAATCTACATGGCTAAGAAACATAAAGAACATCACAAAAGTTTAAAGAGTAAAAATATGAAAACAAAACAATCCCACATGGCTAAGAAATATAGAAGAGCATCCAATTGACTTCTATAAATAATAGAGGTAATTTGACATTCAAAATCATGAAGCCTTTTGGTGAGCACAGAGCGAACTATTCTTTCGCTTCAATCAAGCTTGAATTTCAGGCTTCAATCGAGCTTCTAATTTTTTTTTGAGTTCGAGTCTTTTTGAGTTCAAGTTTCAATATTATATTTCAAGTTTGAGTTGAACTTGATAATTTTTAGCTCGTTTAACAAACGACGTCGTTTGATTTAATTTTTTTAGAAAAAAAAGAATCGATTTTCAACCGGTTCAACGGTTTACAGCCTGTTCAACGGTTCCTTCCGATTCACTGGTAGCAGTTTAACCGGTGTAGAATGAACCGGATCAGGCAACGATTCCCGATTGAACCGACCGATCCGACCCAAATTTCAAAACACTGCTCTCAATCTATTGACGATAAATGTTCATATCCCTACCAATGCTCAAACTCATTACCTTTAAAACTAAAATCAATTGATTCGTTTTTGCTCTTTCTATTTAATATATGAGATGATCATCTTTCTTTTTCTCTTGTTTTTTCTTCAAAAGATCATGATGTCTCTTGCTAATTTTTATCAGCACGTGAGGAATAAATTGAATTGAGCACGTGTAAAAGGTGATCAAAATCCTTTTATTTTAAGTTAATTATATTGCACTCAAAAGTCAACCATGTTTTTCTGGTATATATATTTAATGTTTTTCTGGTATATATATTGCACTCAAAATCCTTTTATTTTAGATAGTTCTGTTGTACGACATCTTTAATATATAAATAAGAAAAAATGGTATCAGAAATTTTAATATTTTTTTAATATTTTCGGTAAAAACGATCTAAAACATAATTTTTTTATCGGAAATGTTAATTTCGCTACCTAATTTCATGTAGAAAAAATAACATTTTAGTTAACGTCCATATTAATATTTCTGATAGGAAAAATAATATTTTAGGTAGGATTTTACCGAAAATGTTAAACATTTTATGTAGCGCCCAATATTAACATTTCCGGTAGAAAAAATAATGTTTTAAGTAGCACTTTACTGGAAATGTTAAAATAATATTAACGTTACACACCATATAAAGGCAGGATGTCTAAAGTGGAGGGCTTCTACTGGAGTTTTGTGTGACAAGAAGGTGCCTCTAAAACTTAAGGGAAAATTTTATAGAATGACAATAAGACTAGCGCTGTTGTATGGATCAGAATGTTGGGCAATCAAGAAGGATCACGTAAGGAGGATAGAGGCCGCAGAAATGAGAATGCTTCGATGGACATGTGGTAGGACTCTGTGGGATATGGCAACAAACTCTGCTATTAGGATGTCCTTGGAGGTGGTGCATGTTCTGAAAAATTGAGGGAGGGAAGACTACGGTGGTTTGGACATGTCTTGGCGATTACCGTCGGATGCGGTCAGGAGGGTAGAGTCGATTACAGTCGACGATGCCAGAAGGAGAGGACGACCAAGGCGGAAGTGGGAAGACTGCTTGAGATCTGATTTGATGGATTTAGCCCTTACCGAGGACATGACCTATGATAGGAAAGTATGGAGACTTAAGACTAGGGTAGTCTAGTAGTGTGGGTCACATCTATAGGGTGTATCATCTCTGTCTTTTTTTAATGTCTTTGTAGTAATTTCCATAACTTCTACATTTTATACGTTTCTGTTATCGGTATTTATGAAGGCTTAGAACTGGGCTTCCTATCGTTGACTTCTGTGTATCATTCTCTTCACTTTTAAATTTAGCCGGGTCTTACGTTTCTGTCTATATACAGAGATTTTTTCGCAGGTATTTATTTGCAGGGATTACTTCTTATTACAAACGTGCATATGATATTAATGATATTAATGACTACATATGAATATTGTTTAACTATGTATTTATGTATTTATTTATACATGCATGGCATTTTATCTATATTTTTAATTTTCTGACTACCGGAGGTCTTCCACGGAAGCTACTCTCAACCTGGCGTTGGGGACAGCCTACTACCCTACCTCCCTCTTACCCCATTGCATATGGGAATTGAGTTTTATTGTTGTTGTTGTATTTTCAGTAGTGTATTTCCTTAGCCGTATATTAAAATTATCGTATCTTAGACATACCCTTAACGAAATAGTTTATATATATATATACATTTAGTCAGTTATCAGTTTTCTCACGCACATAATGAACAAGATTATTATATATAAAAAATTAACATATAATATATATTTTAATTTTTACAATTTCTTTGAGGGCTCAATTTAAAATATTATAAATAAAAAATTAATTTTGAATTATAAATAAAAATTAATTTTTATAACATTTTATTTATAATTCTATAGAAAATTAAATATTCTGAAAATTTTCTTTTTCTCGACAGATTAATGGTGAATTATATTCTCTGGGTTTCTCAACAGCAGCATGGCCGTAATAGCTTTTGTAATTGCTTTGTTTGAGTAACAACTATCCTCCATTGTTTCTTTAGAACCTTGGTGAGTAAATGTGTTTTCGACTATTGATATGAGAAATTTTATTATTTATTCTGAAAACAAAGCTTTACAATTTAGTTTTTCTGTCACAGCTAGATTCAGTTTCATTACTACAAAACAGACTTATAATAATTTTAGCGGCGTTTTACGATGCACGTCATTAATTTTTTTCATATAATGGCGTTTATAGAGAAAACGCAACAAAATGACAAAATTCATTGTTAAATGGTGACGTTTGTATAAAAACGCCGCTATAAACTTGTACTGTAGTGACGTTTAGTTTAAAAGCGCTGTAATTTTTTAGTACGTTATACAAACGCTGTAAAGGTTTAGCTTTCTATCTTCCTGAACCCGTTATCTCTTTTCATATCTTTTTCACTCTGTTTATTTTCCTCAAATCTCTATTTCTCTCTCACGAAGCCGCCGCTCGACGCCGTTTGACGCCATCGTGGTCTTCACCGCCAAGCCCATCAAGATCTTCACACTATACCGAGTCAGCCCAACTATCCTCGCCTCCGGCACCATTTCCATTTGCGTGATTGATGAAGAAAAACAGTCAGCCTCCATTTTTCTTCCTCGCTCTTAAGGCTCATTGTATTTCTTTGAAGAACTCTGCTTGCCGTTTGCGTGATTGAAAGAGACTGCTTTGTAACAAATAATTCTTTGATACGGTGAGTTTTCACCCCTTTTTCTCTGTGAAATTATGAATTTGAGTTTATTTTTTTAAAATATTTTCTGAAATTTCAGGTTCAGTGTTCTTGAAGCTAGTGGCGGATGTACATGGACGCACCCACCCGAAATCCGAATTTCTCTATAATAGTTAATTTTTATTGATGGTGTCCACCATGAAATTTTATTTTTGTCTACCTCATACGCCGTCGCTGCTTGAAGCAACCCCGTTCACGGCTGTTTTGAGATTCGCTGCTGAGGGATTCAAAGTCCATCCCCAAACCAGCGCTATCATCATCAACGGTAATTCAATTTCTTCCTTTTTAATATACGCGTGTGTGTGTTTAAGTATTAATTAGTTGATATTTGTATCTTTGTATATTGTGATTTTCATTTAATTAATTATACGTGGTATTCAATTAATATTTTCTTCCTTTTTGTGCCAGGAGGATTTTTATCGATGCTTTAAAACGGCGCTATAAGCTAAAAAAGGCCTATAGACCTGTTCTACTATAGTGTTTCTTTATATCCATGTTTTGCAATTGCCTTGTTTCAGCAATTTCAAATTTGGTCTGATTTCAATATCAAGAAAATCAATGGAGGATTTAAGAACTCAAGGCAGATTTCACCATTAATCTGTTGAGAAAAAGAAATTGTTTTTAGAATACTTATTTTTCTTTTATAAGATCATAGTTAAAAAAAATTGTAAAAATATTAAGTTGATTTGTTTAATATTATAGGATTAATTTAAATATTAATATTTTCTGTTAATGTGTCATGAAATTCACGTCACACAGTTGATAGTTTACTGACTAAAATGTAATAAATTAATAATATAAAAAATCAAAATATAATATTTTTAAATTCAATGACCTAAATGGAAAACTGAAATAAATGTGAAAATTTTATAGTTTATATTTTCTTTATGTAGGCACTCATTTTTCATCTAGACAATTAATATAAACACTTATTTTAATTTTGGGTTTTCAATTTCGATTTAATTATTTTCTTTTAACTTTAGAATTAAATTTAATATTAATATATATATTCCAATAAATAAATACTATTTACGATTTGATAAGTTACTAATTATATATTAAAATATTAAATAAAGTTACCTCACTAATTAGAGTAATTATAATATTTAAACATTGAATGAATATTAATATATGTTACATTGCTTTGGCAGGCGTAACAATGCTCAAATACAAAACCAAATCAGCGGTGTAGTGGTCATGTTCTTTCACTTGTGCACACGGACCACAAGCTTTCTCAGCAACCACAATAGCAGTAGGGTATAAATGCATGAATCCAGCCAAAAAAATTCAGATAATGGCGAGGTCAGAGCAAGAGACCTCCAGCAGCCTACGGATAGCACGAGAGAGAGATGAGACAAATCTCATCCTCCTATATAACCTACAAAGCAAAAATACGAAGGGGAGAACGAAAACAGGAAAAAAAAAGCGAGTATTTTTTAGAGAGAATATCAAGAACCCACAAAAAAAACCTGAAACGAAAAAGGAACGGTGAGAATATTTGTAAACGAAAAACAAAGAAGAGAAGCCCCTAGGGAAACCAAGGTCTTCTTCTGAAAGAAGCCTCCATCTTTGTATCGCCGTTCGGCAACCCTTTTTTGAATAGAAATACGAAGGGTTTTTTGTAGATCTACGCTTTTTGGCTCTTGTTTTGTGAAAACCAGGGTTGGATTCGAAAATAAGAGAGAAAGAGGAGTCAAACGAGGGTAATTCAGTTTCTTTTTTTCCGCCGTCGAGCGGTGGTCGGAGCCAACCCACGATGGAGACCATCGTTTTCTGGGCTTGGGATGAACCTGGGAAGAACTTTGTGAAGAATAGTAAGAGAGCATTTGGAGGTTTTGCTTTGATCTCTTAATTTATAAATGGGAAATGAAATATGCTAGAAATATATATATTTTATACTCATTAAGTGACCTGGAGACCAATCTCGGTGGAGTCCACTTCAAAGGCTAAAGGAGAAAATGCTCTCCGTGATCCTTCATAGTTTTCTGGTATTTCCAATTTAGTCCCTCTTTTGGTTTGGTACCTTTTAATGTTTGTTGATTTAGCTAGTAAATTTCTGAGTTTACTTCGATTTAGTTCCGGATGTATGTTTTATTTACAGCTATCATTGTTCGTAGATTTCACCCTTGAGGTTTTAGTTTATTTAATTCAGTCAATACCTTTATTATTTATTCAATATTCTGCTCACTTAGTTTAATCCCCTAAACTTTGTGTATTTATTTATTTGCACCTCACACTTTATGCAGTAATTTTACTTAGTCTTTTTATGTATGCATGATTTAATCTTGGTTTTGTTTATTAGAACCTGCAATTTTGAGGCTGTTGCATTTTTGTTCTTGCGTTTAGTTTTAAATTTTCATACTTTGGCCTACCATGTTTGCTGTTTGTTCGTTTAAGTCATCATATTAGTTTTTATTGTGTATGTGTTGTGTAATTTGTAAATATATACTTATGTCACATGATGCACGTAATTTGGTATGGTATATATGTCATATTTTATATGTGTATGTGTGTTAAAAACGTTATATATAAATAGTGTGTGTGCCTTTCATGTATCCTGTAGTCCTTGGTTAAGTGACTTAACATATGTGTGTGTATATATATATATATATATATATATATATATAATTGTAAATGAATGCTTATATTTGATCAAAGCAGTATGGTTTTTATCATTCATATGTTGCGTGTAACATATTATGTTATTGTATATAAACAAAGCCTATGCTTTTAAACAATCGTACCATGTATGTATTTTGTAGCTTTTCATTAAATAACCTAATACACGTTTTCATACGATTTTCATACGATTATTTTGATGTACATTTATTTGTATATAGGATTTTCATATGACGACATTTTCACATGTATGGTACCCTCATAAACGACATTTTCACATGTATGGAACCCTCATAAGCATAACTTCACTTGATCAAATAATTGGACTAAGGGTAATACTATCTCATTTTACGATCGTTGTGTAGTGATTGTCTGCATAAGAAAGTCACTTCCAATAATTTTAAAATGAGAGGATATCCCGTTAAGTGAAACCCTAAGAATGATCTCACCTAAAATTTGGGAATAAAATAAAAAGAAATGTTGGTCTATTTAAATTTTTTGAAAAAAGATTGTTACAACGTATAAAAGGTCCGATCTCGATGTCTTTGAATAATCGAACATCCTTATATTTTTCTATAAGGATTGGTAATAAATAGTTAATTTGTTTTATTTATTTATTTTATTTTCATTCATGCATTTGAAATATGGATTAATAACGAATTTTCGAATGCAATGGTGATATTTCCTTGTTTCGATTGGAAAGAGAACTGACTACTTTAAGACATGAGAGGCATTTTCTTCTCGATAGGAAATAATTAAATATCTCTAGTTTCCATCCTTAAATTCAATGAATTTTTTTATGTGCTTAAAAAGGAATATTAAATTAAATCAAATTTGAATTTGTAAGTTTCATTGCAAATACAATTAACTAATAGACTAGGTACCGGCTTAGGGCCCTGTGGGATGCTGCACGTAATCGACTCTCGAACCTAATTTTTTAGAATGCAGGCCTAAAAATGTTGTTTTAAGAAGATTAGTTTAAACTTTTATTAATATGACAACTCTTTTTTTTTTGCGCCCAATCACATCTTAATTGAAGATTAGTGGCGACTCCTCAAATTATATATTTTTTTTAAAGAAAACCCGAAGTTAGTCTATTTTTAGACTTTAAATTCCTTAATTTTCATATTCGTTTCAACACTTTAATTATTGATTTCTTTTAGAAATATTTCGTTTGCTTCATTATTGACCACTCATCGTTTTCGTCAATCACATAAATTAACAATTTTCCATTTAAAAAATCATCCGACAAGAATCTACCACCCAACGTACCAAGTTCATATGATATCTTCATTTATCAATCATTGTAACACCCCAACCCGTACTTGATCCGAATACGAATACGAGATATCACATTGACTTTTTAAAACAATATTCTTACAAAATAACAAAATATTTATACTTATATTAAGAAAATACGATAATATACTATTGAATTATGTTTCGTTATAACAAATTTAAGGAAAAAGATGTTTTTCTGAATAGTATTATATCGTATGAATAGTATCGATACTGTTTAAATAGTACAGTGAACAGTAATGAACAATACCGTGAATAGTACATCGATGCATTGCTACAGTACTATGAACACTGTACCGATGCACAAAAATATCGAATTTAAAATGTGTATCGATGCACTGTTACAGTGTACCGATGCACTACTACAATATTTTAAGCAAAACATACATAAAAATCATAAAAACTTAACCTTTCATCACTATAAAGTTACCATTTACATAAATACATTTAAAACATTACAAAACTCAATCATATGATTTTACAAAACGATTCGAGCATATCGGATTCAAATCTTTATTTATATGCCAACCACCATCAATATTACAAAATACATACTATTCAATTATTTTCTGATCTAATCTTTGGAAAAGAGAAACTGACATGTCTTGCATAACTTTTATCAATCTTCCTCTTCTCGGAACCTACGTGTGAAATAATCACACGCTAAGTCGTTGACTTAGTGAGGCATATAAAACATATAATAAAACCATAGAACATTTCATATAACATAATGCATATATGCACATATATATCATCATTATCAACATCATAATCTCTATTATTATCATTAACCCATTTATCATATGATCTTGTACTTATCATTTCTGTATATCATATAACACATATATCATTTCATAAAGAAACACACATAACATCATATAATTCCTATAACACATTTCATATCCTCAAAAGCATATACATCACATATATTGTATTTGTTATTGTCTCTTTATTAGCCCATGGTACACTTGTGAGAACTAAAGATATGTGAGTACATAGAGGTTGTGCACATATGATGTCACCACACCTCGTATGGGGTCCCACTAGGGGCATGTGAAATTTGTCCCGAAGGACCTATGTATTTGTCCCGAAGGACCTTTGTATATGTCCCGAAGGACTGTGTAGACCCTCGACTCTTGGCATGCCAACTATACCTATAGCTCTTATATTATATAACATGGACATTTTTCTTATGCTTCATATATTCATGTACTCATATCATTTCTTCTATCACATATCACATGTGCATATGATCATCCATTTCATATCATATAACATATGTCATTTGAATACGTTCACATATCATCTATTATATAGCTTATATCATTTCTCATGTGTTCATGTAAACAAATATGTCATATCTTATTCACATATGTTCATATATACATCATATATCACATAGAATAACATATAAACTTATACATGTATTCATGTATATACTTTCATATAGTCCATTTATCAATGCTATATACTTATCTCACAGTTTTATATAATCACTTATATCTCATTAATTATATATTATTTCCATGTATTCACTTATATTGAATTCACGTATCTTATATTACATGTTCCTATAATCACTTATGAAATCTTGTATTTAAACATTCATGTATAACGTTATGCATGCATCACAAATCAAATAATATTTTAGAAGTCACTTCTTACCATAGTAACTCTGTCACTGACTCATCGCAAGCCAATGTTTGTTCGATAACATAAGTACAATTAAATTGCACTCACCTTGACACTTTATAAATCCAAATCCACTTCTATGATTTATCTCTTTGGATTGATCCTAACTTTGCAGTCATTTCAGAACTTGCTTGTGCTCAATATCTACACAATCATACATATAGGTATACATATCAACATTCCACTTGGCATACTCTAATCTTTCATTTCTTAAACTAAAATAAAGATCTATTTCCATTTTCCCTTTGTAGTGTATCGGTACACACTATAGTGTATCGATGCACTCATGGCATTCGATGTTTTCATTTTAAGGGGCGCATCGATACACTTCCTGTGCATCGATACACACTGAATAATTTCTGGAAATTTATCCTTGATGCATCGATACATGTTGAATATGTACCGATGCACACTAGCCTAGAATTCTAATTTATGCACGAAAATTACTTCATTCTAACTTAATTGTGCTATATTTCAACCCCTTTCATATCCTTAACTCTCATACACATGCTTAAACCAATTTATATTCATTTATTACATCTTTAACCTTAATATCCTCTCCTCTTTATGAACTTCAAGAATTATACCCAATTTTTAACATATTTTAAATCCAATTCTAACACTCCATATTCCTTAATTAGGTTGATGAAAAGTCAAATTTAACTTCGAATTCAACTTATCAACTCTTTTCCAGAAATTCGTTTAGAAACTCATTCTTTTTAGTCTCTCTTAACTCCTTTATCTTTTGATTTTATGATAACTTAAGCTTAGTTATCATCTCATGATCAAAACCCAACCTTAAATTTAACAAGAAAACAATTAACCAGAAACTCACCTTTGGCTCTTGGCTCACACGTAAGAAGAAGAAGAAGAGAGTTTTCAGATAACTCTCCCCCCACGTGATTCATTCTTATCAAGGGGGAAAATATCTTTCTTTTCAAATGACCATTTTGCCCTTTAATTCCTTTGATAATTACTAACAAGTTTTAGGAAATATTTCCAAATAAATAATTGAACTATTCAACTATTCTACTTTAATCATCAAATTCTGAAATTTTACAATTTAGTCACTAACCTGTAGTTTGGGATGTTACAAATCATACATATCAAATAACATTTAAATACCATTTATATATATATATATATATATATATATATATATATATATATATATATATACAAATCAAGCGATCTCAGTGGTAAAAGAATTGTTGTTCTTTGAGGTCTCGAGTTTGAGCATTATGAATGCCAGGGGTGTCAGCGTTCAATGTCAAATAGCTAAAAGTGTTATTTGAACATATACTATCTTGTAATTACATGAGATTAAAAAAAAAATACCAATTGTGTTGTTCATTTTGTTGATTTATCAAATTTAGTTATTGACCGTTTGAAGCATAGCTCGGTAATTATCCAAAAACACATCATACACTAATCCACACACACCTAACATGTTTGTCTAACTTTGAAATCAATAAAAGCTTACCTTATAAACACACAAAGTTTCACATTTTCACATTTATCATATACATACACACATATGAATAATCACATTTTCACAACCACAACTAAAACTAAAACTAGAAAATTGAATGAAGCTTATACTTATGCAGGGACGGACACAGAAATTTATGTCAGGGGGTGCGAATTTAAAATGTTATATTAAAAATTGAGGAGGTGCAGAGTATAAAATTTTAGAGGATGCGAAATTATATAACCAATAGAAAATATAAAGAAAAAATCTAAAATATAAGATAATTTGAAATTTCTAAGGGGTACGACCTTACCCCCAACACCCCCTCAGTCCATCCCTATACTTATGTAACCTCATATCTATGGAACGTATTAAAGAAAACTTAACTAGCAAAACACAATGAATTATATGCCACCAATACTAGGAGTTGATACAAAAGAAATTAATATATGAAGAGGTTGATATATGACTTGGTTACAATTCATACCGATATAATCGAACTTAACTATGACCAACAAAGTAGATGGAACACACGAAATGAACTTTTACTAACTTAGTAAGGTAATAAAAGTCTCAAGCATAGCAAGCATACAATATAACATGCGTAGTGACTATAATTCATTGACATACATAGATATAACATACATAGTGATCTTCAATGGAGTGCTTGTATTTTGTTCTCACTTTGATTATGATTCTTGGAGCGACCATAGTGTCAAAAGCATTGGTATGCTTTGTGTCTTGACCTGCCAAATACGACAACTCATTGGGTTGTTGGACTTCTGATTCTTTTCCAATTTCTTAAGTTAGCAGACCTCTTGAATTGAGATTTAACATTCTTCTTTGGGCTGACAATATTTTTTTTAACTTATTATGTGTAGGACTAGAAGAAGATTTCACAAGATTAGTCCTAAAAGATAATTAATTTGCGATGATATAATCATCATCATCTTTAACGTGTGGTTTTCTCAATTTTCATGTGGCAAATCAGTTCTTCCAACGAAATGTCTCGTTTCTTGTATTTTATAAAATTCTAATAGTTATACCACAACTTGAATAACTTCACAATCAATACGTTTGTATAGAGAAATTTGTTCATTTTCATCTCTTCAGCAAGGATGTCAAAGATCAGCTTCTTGTCGGTATACACTTGGTCTGTAATTGACTTATAATCAGTCATTTGAAACTCGAGCTATTCTTTAATAGCGTACTTCTTGATTCTAGCATCAACTGCTCCGTATTTCTTTTCTAAAATATCCTAGATGGATTTGATAGACTCGTCTTTAAAAAAATAGATCGAAGAGGTTGTTAGTCTTGAGACTTAACATGTGACCTTTTACCAGTTTATCGTCTCTTTCGAACTTGGATTAGGCTGCAACATCTGTGGGAACAATGTCAGGTTCTCCGACTCTATCGATGGTGGTAAAATTAAATAAGACATTCTATTTCGAGTTGTTCAAAGAATATCATCGTTATCTGTGACCATGGACGATAATTGATTCCGTCTAGCGGTTCAAGTTTAGATAAAACAAAGATGTACTTCTTGGTGGGAGACATTTTCATTAGAATAGTAGTAAATTGCTTCTAATTTGTGAAAAATGAAAATATTAGAAAGGACAATTATAAATACTAAAAGATAACTACAGATTATACGATCTTTCTACAGATGTTGCTACTTCACTATTTACAGCAATCTCGCTTTCTTTGTTCCATCTGACGATCATCATGATTGCTTCTAAGCCACAGATAAAACTGTCAACTACAATTTCTTAAACATGATACATACGAACAGTACCATACATATAATCTCTGAATGTTCATACTTCTGTACAGTGTACACTTCTCGTCCGAGGATTAGATTACAATGGACAGAACAGGTAACCAACAAAATTTTCTACAAAATGTCCAGTGACCTCACTTTCGGACCTTTCATGTAGAGTCCGTATCGGGTTGTTTTGCTTGCATATATGTCTTGACAGTATCCAAACATACATTAATTGTCCCCTCAAATTCCATTCGTAGAATCCAATTCATACGACACATTACAATCTTGAACGACGATTGCACTTGATGCCAGGGAAAAGTGAATGTCTACGACTAGACACCTGTCCCTTTACTGGACCTGAAAATCTAATATCCCAGCCTTCAATGTTCTTGGGAACACAAGCATCAAACAGAATTTGGCCGAGGACGCCATGAGCACTGATGCTTGGGGGAGCCGGTAGAGAGATTGGTCTTTCTCTTTGCTCATCTTGTAGAGACTCGGTCTCTTTATTATGG
Organism: Hibiscus syriacus; assembly: GCF_006381635.1. NCBI lineage: Eukaryota > Viridiplantae > Streptophyta > Magnoliopsida > Malvales > Malvaceae > Hibiscus > Hibiscus syriacus. The sequence continues at coordinate 515,417 of NW_024062129.1, read as the reverse complement.
TGATATTCAGCTGAGCTAGGCAAGAAAAAGTGGTCACTAGGCCCAAGTGCAACTCTCCTAAAGCTTTGGTTTGAATTGACTGCTGCTTCCTGCAGGTCAAAGATTAACTCAGAGATTTCATCATGCATACCATTTCTTTCTTCGAGCTTTTGGATCCTGTGGAAATATACTGAAGTTGCCTTCTCAAGAAAATTGACCACAGACGCCCTGTGATGGGATAATGCTTGAAGTGTTCTGAAATAGCAAAGAATGACATTAAGTCAGTCTTCACGCATCGGCAAAGCAGAAGTAACTGAACTATTCAAAACACAGAATATGCATGCTTGAAATTAAAACAAGGTATCCCAGGCTTTTAAAAAATCAAGAAGAAAATAACAAAATATAAGCTGTTAGTACATAACAAAACTTCCAATGTATTCACTTTTTTATTGATCCAGCTTGTATTTACTCCAATCAATACCCCTTAATATGGGGTTGATAAGCATAGATATGATGTTTGGTTATCAGCCCTATAGCTGAATTGCCTAGGTAAATATAAAACCTCAGCGGGAAATTGTAATTTAGAGGGAAAGAAACAGTCAAAACTTGATCGTATGATAATTGACAAACATGGCAGTTCAACTTTTGGTGTCAGCTGAACCGGTAGCATTTTCATCATTAGCTGAAGGTAGAAAACATAATATAGTTTGTGCAAACACCCTTTACGTTTATATATGATTAATGATAATAATTATGGAACATACGTAAATGAGCAGAGCCACTTCACTTAACAACCTTTATATCTGCTCCACGATCTTGCATGCATCGTGTAAAGTTGCTGATAACTTGATATGATGCAAGATAATTATTCTCCGAGCATAAAATGAGATAAGGTGCATCTAAGTCCTACAAAAGTTGAGAAGAGAAAATTAATGAAGAAGCATACCAAAAACAATTTAACAAGCTAGAGGGTTTATGAACTCACAACTGAGGAGTAAAGGGTCTGCCAATAATCAGCACGTTGAGACTCCAACCCAGTTAGATAGAGACCATCCAGACTAGAAGCAACACCTTTAGCAATCCAAGAAACAAGTTTTGATCGTCCAGGCATTTTACGTATGGATGGGTGTAAAGCAAATTGGGCATTCAAATCACTTGCAAAATCAACTGGACTAGAATCATAGATTTGCCCTGAAACACAATTCCTAATGAGCTGGCTTCCACCCTATACAAGATTTAAAAACAATAACAATTGAACTTCAGTTGAATTTATTAAAGGTAGAGATTTTAGAGAAAGGTTATCATGAATAGCAAATCACTACAAGAAACTAAGAGAAAGAATGATACCGAATTTAGGTGGCCTCCTCCTGTTCCTTCAATAATCTACATATATAGCTAAATTATTACAACTGCTGTTGGAAAAGTCAAGAAAAGGGAGCTGGTTTTCAACAATGGAGAGCATCGATTTCAAAAATTGGGGGCACCGAATTCGGTGCCCAATTTAGTTGAAAAATGTAATAGGGTTAATTATATTTTAATCTTTACATATTTTAGGATATTTACAAGATTAGTCCTTAAGCTTCAACTATAAATACCCTAACTCATTTACCTTCAAAATCATCCCAAATCATTTCTTTCTCCCAATACTAGAGAGTTTTCTTGTGAGTAATGAGTGTTTTGTAAACACCTGTAAATTTTCTCTCTTTAGTAAAAGATCTGCAGCAGTCCGAAGATGTAGGCATAATTGGCTGAACTCCGTTATAAATTTCGGGTATTATTTTTCTGCTTTTATTTCGCGTTCTCACTAATCTAGTTATAGGAAAATTACTCGTTCTCGTTTATTTCCCAACAACTGGAATCTAGAGCTTTTGGTGGTGAATTTTGTCGGTTTTTTCTACGAGGTTACTATTAATGTAAATAGTGAATTTCATGAATAGTAAAATTTTATCGGCGATACGAGTTTGTCGACGGAGGTGTTTTAATAAACGGTGGTTCGCGGGAATTGTTAGAAACGATCCAAAAGAAGCCATATTCGAGTGGGAGCAATGGCTTTGAGAAACGAAGTTGATGAGCTCAAGAGGGAGCTGCTCATATACAAGGGAGCAATGAGTGAATGGAATGCGCTCAAGACCTTCTTGGAAGGACTTAGACCAGGGGTGATGCTCGGGGGAGAGAAAAGTGATGCCCAGAGACTTTCGGAGGCCATAGCTGTAGCTGGAAAGCTGATTGAGCTTGTAGGTGACAAGCCAAGTAGCGATGTGTCGTCTAGGCCCATGCTCAGAGATAGTGGCAACAGTGGTGGAGACCGGAAAAGGTGAAACACGAAGATGGTAGAGAAAGCTCTTTGAATGGCCAATATGTGCCATCGACTGTTCGTAGCCAAGGAAAGCCATCAGGAAAAAATGGCAAGGCTAAGTCCGGTGTAAAGAAAAAGGGGAACAAGGAAAAATTGAAGTGCTACTTCTGTGATGGTCCTCATTTGATTAGAGGATGTCCCGAGAAGCGTCGCCTTATAACCATCATGAATAGGATGGGAGAAGGAGAAGTAGCAGGAATTGGCGTGGTTGCAAGTGTTAGAGCTACCAAGCCAGGAAAAAGACTTGGTTCGATTGAAGGGATCAATGCGGCCAAGCAATGATCAAGACGAGGCAAGGCTATTGATGCCGAACCCGGAAGAAAGCCCGAGATTGCGAGTATCCAAGCAATCAAGACAGGGAAAGACTTGGTGAGGCTACATGTTCCAAAGTAGCTGAATCAAGGGGCAGGCATGCTGCGACTACAAGTTCTCAGTAGTTAGCCTAGGATCAAAACATGACGAGACTGCAGGTATCAAAGCAGTCGAGCACAAGAAGGGAGCCGGTGCGATATCAAGAGATAAAACCATCAAGCCGAGGGTACAGAGTGAGCAAGTCTGCTCATAGTATGCCAGGATAGAGGCATGGTCCAAGTTGAGGCATCTCAGGCATAAAGGGACACTTAAGGAGTATGTGAGCCGATTCAGAAGACTCATGCTCAAAGTCTCAAGTTTGACTGAAGAAGATGGGTTCTTTTCCTTTATGTTCGAATTAAAGCCGTGGGCAAAGAAAGTGTTGGAGCAAAGGGAAGTCAAGGAGTTTTCCAAAGCCTTGACAACCGCCGAGTCCATCAAAGAATTTGGAGTCAAGAAGAACAAAACTTCCAAAGCAAAGCCGAAAACCGAGGGTAGCGACAAGAGATTCCATGATGAAGGCTAGTCAAAGATGAGGAATGTTGTTCCTCAAGTGGCAGAGAAAGTCCACTCAACAATGAACCAAATTGTGAGTCTGGGGAAGATGTGTACAGTATTGGGATAAGTTCGAGTGTCAAAGATGCTAAGTTGAGGGTAAGAATCGAGCAAACGAGGGGGCGCAGACTTAAGATGCCAGAAGTGTTGGAAAATCACCCGAGGAGAGCTGTGTCATCCAAGGTGATGGATAAGCCCAGGATCGATTTTTCCAGAGAATAGGACGAACCCAAGATTAAAGAGGCGTTAAGAGTTGGCTCAATAAGGTTCATTTCTGCCAAGGCGAGTAGAAGCTATGTGCAGGAGGAGTTGTCCGTGTCCAAGGAGTTTGCCGAGCATGTTCGTGTAGAGAACATGGCTTCAGAGACCATCTTAAGAAAAGGGTCAAAGCAGGGGCTTGCCGAGGATGTTCAAGTGAGGAACAATCCTTCAAAGACTAGTGGACAAGAGTCGAAGGGAGCCAAGACGTTGAGGGACAAGGCAACCATAGAGAAACTGCCCAATAACAAGTGGGTTTACAGGGTGGTGACTACAGACAAACTGAAGTTATGTTCAGCTTTAGTTGGCATGGTAGAGTAACAATACCAGAAATACTGTTGCATTGATCGAGGTGTGAAGACATATTAAATCCAGTATTCAAGTGGGAGATTGTTAGAAAAGTCAAGAAAGGGGGCTATAAAAGGGGGCTGGTTTTCAACAATGGAGAACACCGATTTCAAAAATTGGGGGCACCAAATTCGGTGCCCAATTTAATTAAAAAATATAATAGGGTTAATTATATTTTAGTCCCTATATACTTTAGGGTATTTACAAGATTAGTCCTTAAGCTTCAACTATAAATATCCTAACCCATTTACTTAAAATCACCCCAAATCATTTCTCTCTCCCAATACTAGAGAGTTTTCTTGTGAGTAGTGAGTGTTTTGTAAACACCTGTAAATGTTCTCTCTTTAGTAAAAGATCTGCAGCAGTCCAGAGACGTAGGCATAATTTGCTGAACTCCGTTATCAATTTCGGGTATTATTTTTCCGCTTTTATTTCACATTCTCACTAATCTGGTTATAGGGAAATTACTCATTCTCGTTTATTTCCCAACAACTGTAACAATATATATAAAAGCACAAAAAGTATCCAACTGATCTGAAATTGGAATAAGAAGTATGATAATGTACCTGTAGAACCTTGTACATACAAGCCTTAGGACTGCCGGAGAAAGCAAAAAAGACTACAAGACATGTTCTAATCTTTAACACCTGTGAACCCAAAATCAATAAAAAATTACATTTTAAGATTTTCTTGCAACACAAATAGAAACATCTTAACAGGTAGTAGACATTAATGAAAATGACCTCCAGAAGCTCATTTAGAAGAACAAATGCCAAGGACATAGCCCTGTCAGGATAATATCTGCACAAAGAATGCAACATGAAAGTCTTAAATAGTACATTGAAAGAGAAAATAAAGAAATTGCTTAGACTGTAGCAACAAAATGGAAAGCTCAATATCTGAAAATTTGTCAAAATACTATCTATGCATGTTAAATGATTAACTTTTCAAACTAATACATAATTCATACAACCCAAAATTCCCACCATTCCCACAAGGCCCTTCCTCTATACCATTATGTGTTATATAAACATAAGCCAGAACCTCATCCTTCAAGCAGCAGTGAACATTCTTCTCAGCCATCATTTTTCACTATATAATGTCCTCACTTTCAGGGATGATCTGAGGGGAGAGCGGGTGGGGCAGTTGCCCCCTACAAATTCAAATTCTTATATATTTTAGATATCTTCTTTGTATTTTCGATTGAAATTCGCCTACCCTTAGAATTTTATAAATTCGGCCCTTAACGTAAAATCTTGTGTACGTCTCTTACTTTCCCACATCTTCTATATTTCCCTCCTCAACTAGTAAATAACATCTTCTTTTACAAACAACTAAGAAAATTATCTCCTAACATAATCCCATTCAAATACCCTCAATAATCCAATTATCACAGACATTATATAAAACATAGAAGCAGATGCTGACCAATAAACGTCATTTTCTGAGAATCCTGTACCAGAGTACAACCAATAAAGGAAAAAAAGAAATTCTAAAATCTTCTTCAATCTGATAAGATTTAGACAATTGAAACCACGGAGACTCCAATTTGCTTTCTGAGAAACCAAACAAAAGTGAAAGAAACTTACATGTTGAGAAAATCAACACGAGAAATGAGGGAATTCCAACCGAGGGAGGAATACGAATCGACGTAATTTTGAACGTGCAACAATGTACAGATGCATTGCTACAGTGTACCTATGCACAAAAATATCGAATATAAATTATGTACCGATGCACTGCTACAGTGTACTGATGCACTGCTACAATACTGCTACAGTAGCTTCTGCTCAAATTATATAAAACTCATAAAAATTTAAACTTTCATCACTATAAAGTTACCATTTACATAAATATGTTTAAACTATTACAAAACTCAAACATATGATTTTACAAAACCGATTAAAGCATATCAAATTTCAAATCGTTATTTACATGCCAACCAATATCAGTATTACAAAATACATAATATTCAATTCTTTTCTGATATGATCTTTGGAAAGGAGAAACTAACCTGTCTTGCATAACTTTTATCAATATTCGTCTTCTCGGATCCTACGTGTGAAATAATCACACACTAAGTCATTGACTTAGTGAGGCATATAAAACATATAATAAAACCATAGAATATTTCACATAACAAAATGCATACATGCATATATATATTTCATTATCAACATCAACATCATTTTCATGATCTCTACCATTATCATTAACCCATTTATCATATGATCTTGTACTTATCACTTCGATATATCATGTAACAAATATATCATTTCACAGAGAAACACACATAACATCATATAATAATGCAAACACTTTTGATATCTTTTATAGGCCCATATACATTACTGAGAACTTAAGGTATTCAAGTACATTAAGGTTGTGCACTTATGCTGTCACCACAGCTCGTATGGGGTCCCACTAGGGGCATGTGAAATTTGTCCCGAATGACCTATGTATTTGTCCCGAAAAACCTATATATTTGTCCCGAAGGACCTCTGTATACTGTTTGTCCAAAGGACCTCTGTATATTGTATATGTCCCGAAGGACTGTATAGACCCTCAACTCTTGGCATGCTAACTATACCTATAACTCTCGTATCATATAACATGGGCATTTGTTTTCTTATGATTTATATATTCATGTACTCATATCATTTCTTCTATCACATATCACATGTGCATATGATCATCCAGTTCATATCATATAACATATGTCCTTTGAATACGTTCCCATATCATCTATCGTATAACTTATATCATTTCTCATGTGTTCATGTAAACACGTATGTCATATCTTATTCACATATGTTCGTATATACATCATATATGTTGAAAACATTTTTGATATTTCGATATAACAAATTAAGTTAAATGAATTTTAAGATTTTACAAATGATTTTACAAATTATATTCGATTCAATTAATCAAATATCAAATTATTACTCCAAGTTTTTCAAGATCAATTTTAATCCTTACTAAATGTGTAAAATTGTGATTTGTACTTAAACTATTTTTGAAACAATTTTCACAAAGTATTTTGAACCAAAATCAAGCCTTAAAACAATTATTCAAGGTGATGCACTGATGCATCAAACCATGCATCGATGCACCTATGATTTAATTGAACATCGAATGCATTTCATGCACCGATGCACTCTCCATGCATCGATGTACTCAGAATATTTTCAAACATCGAATGCATTTGATGCATCGATGCACAAGCCATGCATCGATGCACCAGGCTATTTTTCAAACATCGAATGCACTTCATGCATCGATGCACTCTTAGTGCACCGATGCACTAGGAGTCCAACGATCAAAATATTTGAAATTTTACACTAATGCACCGATGCATAATGGTCATGCATCGATGCATGAGACGCTCCCACCCAGAAAATTAATTGTTTTCACACAATAACGGCTCTATTGACTCCACTAATTATCACCAACGTTCAGAATTGATTCAAGGAGTATTTAAACAAGTTTAGAAGCCATTGATAAACAAAAGAAACATCAAGCAATTAGAATCAAGAGAGAATCAAAGAGAAAGCATCAAACCTCAAGTTTGAGCATTTCAAGCCTATTTTTCATTCAATATTCATTTTGCTTTCAAGAACACTTATTGTGCTCAATTGTATTTATTCTTGAGTGTTCTTTCTTTGTTCTAGAATTGTGCAAACATATTTTCCTTGTGAGGTTTTTCTTGTAAGTTTGCAAATTTGTATTTCTCTTTGAGAAAAGAGTGTTCTCAAGAATTGGGGTATATTCTTGAGGGAGTTGTAAGGTTATCTCTTTGGCCTCAAAAGAAAGAACAAATTAGTGAATTTGTTGGAAAATCCTTAGTGTGGATAGTTAAGGTAGTGGACGTAGACTTTGGTATATAAAGTCGAACCACTCTAAATCGCTGTGCAATTTCTTTCAATTTTCTGTAAAAGCTTCCACCAAAATTTTTATTGCCAATTCACCCCCTCTTGGCCGATTCAGTCAATCGATTAACTTAACAATTGGTATCAGAGCCTAACTCATTTGAAGGTTTAATCGCCTCTTGAGTCGATTCGGGAAGAGTTATATCGATAATCAAAGTCATCAATGGCCTCCACTTCAAACTTCGACTCCGGTCTCGACTCGATGCCCGTCAATAAGCCTCCTTTCTTCAATGGAGCTAACTATGCCTACTGGAAGAATAGAATGATGTACTTCATTCAAGCAAGTGACATGGGAGCATGGAATGCTGTAGAAGAAGGATACATCAAACCTCTCACTTATCCAAGGTTGTGGAGTGAAGGAGAGACAAGAATGTTCCAGCTCAACTCCAAAGCCATCCATATCATTTTTTGTGCTCTTGGACCAGATGAATACGGAAGAGTTTCATCGTGTACAACCGCCAAAGAAATATGGGACAAACTTCAAGTCACTCATGAAGGTACCGATAAGGTAAACAAATCTAAAATTAGTATTCTAACGCATAGCTATGAAAATTTCAGGATGAAACCAAATGAAGATATCAAAGCTATGACGGATAGATTTTCAACGATTGTCAATGGTCTCAAATCATATGGAGAGATCGTTTCAAATAAAAAGCTTGTGAGGAAGTTAGTCTACTCCCTTCCAAAATCGTGGTAATCAAAGAAGACGACAATCATCGAGTCTAAGGACTTAACGTCCTTAACTCTTGAAGAGCTAATTGGGTCACTCCTCACTCATGAAATGATGCTCGAAGATGAGGTGGACCTCGACAAGATTGACGAGACACCAAAGGAGAAGGAGAAGAAGGAAAACATTGGAGTTGCTCTCAAATCCACAAAAGATGAGAGTGATTCGAATAACGATGACGATGACGAGGAAATGTCATTGTTTGCCAAACGGTTCAGAAAAATTATGAGACCTTATTGAGGAAGAAAATTCAAACGAAATGAAGGCCTAAAAAATGAACCGAAAGAGAAGGACCCAATCATATGCTACGAATGCAAAAAGCCAGGGCATGTCAAATATGATTGCCCACAATTGAAGAAAAAGGGTCAATCAAAGAATAAGCACAAGGCTCATGTGGCTACATGGAGCGATGAAGAAAGTTCCGATGAAGAGGAACAAGAAGTAGCTAACTTGTGCTTTTTGGCATTTGGGGAAGATTCTAAGGTAACCTCTAACTCATCCGATTTTGATGATTTATCCTATGATGAGTTATTAGAGGAATATAATGGGTTGGCTTCGGATTATGAGAAATTATTTTTAAAATATAAAAATGATGTTTCAAAATTGAAAAATGAAAACAAACTCATATCCAAAACCAACAACGATCTTGAAAGTAAAATCAAAGATTTGCAAATCAAACTAGAAGAGTTTGAAAAAAAAATTAGATTTGCAAAATTTACTTTCAAAGATCAATGATGATCATCAAAAGAAAATTGATGATCTTAAAACTTCTTTTGATAAAGTTGGAACAAAACATTTTGAAAAAGGTGGAAATTCAAAATCCAACTTTGTTAGAAAAGGTTTTAGAAACTACAATCATAGAGGTCCCCAAAGAACCTCTAATGGAAAAATCGTTAGAAGTATGTGGGTTCCTAAAGAACTCATTACTACTAAAGATAAAAATATCCTACACAAATGGATACCTAAGGGGATTAGGATTTTGGAAACTAATGAATATGGACCCAAAAGAATTTGGGTACTAAAAATCAAAAATTAATCTATGTTTGTAGGGAAAGGAGCATTGCTACAAGGCACGGGAAACAAATTCAAATTCATGGTACCTTGATAGTGGATGCTCAAGACACATGACCAGAGATAAAAGTCGGTTCATTGAGCTTAACGCCAAAAATGGAGGAGAAGTGACTTTTGGAGACAATTCAAAAGGTCACATTGAAGGTATTGGTACAATAGGTAATACCTCTTCCATACAAATTAAAAATGTTTTATATGTGAATGGATTAAAGCATAATCTATTGAGTATTAGTCAATTATGCGATAAAGGATTCAATGTCTTATTTGAAATTAATGATTGTAAAGTCATTGACATTGCATCTAATCGGATTATGCTTGTTGGTCATAGAATAGGAAACATATACATGGTGTATTTAGATTCTTTTGATATGACTAATTTATGCCTAGTTGCTAAGGATGAACATGATAGTTGGTTATGGTATAGGAGACTAGGATATGCTAGTATGAGTGTTTTGCAACGGTTAATTCAAGGATACCTAGTAAGAGGGTTGCTTAAGCTTAAATTTGATAATGATAAAATATGTGATGCTTGTGCTAAAGGAAAACAAAAGCGAGTTTCTTTTAAATCCATTAATGATGTATCAACTAGTAGAGTTTTACAATTGATCTATTTAGATCTTTTTGGGCCAACTAGAACTACTAGCTTGGGTGGAAAACAATATGCATTTGTCTTGGTAGATGACTATTCTAGATATACTTGGGTTCTATTTTTAAATACTAAAGATGAAGCAATAGAACAATTCATCACGTTTTCAAAAATAATCCAAAATGAAAAAAGGTTACTCTATAACTAGTGTTAGGAGTGATCATGGAACTGAATTTGAAAATCTTGGATTTACTGAATTTTATAACTCTAACGGTATTAGCCATAATTTTTCAGCACCTAGAACCCCTCAACAAAATGGAGTTTTTGAGAGGAAAAATCGAACTTTAGAAGAAATGGCTAGAACCATGATTTGTGAAAATAATTTGCCAAAATATTTTTGGGCGGAAGCCACAAATACCGCTTGTTATGTTGTAAATCGAGTAATGATTAGGCCAATTTTAAAGAAAACTCCATATGACATTTTCAAAAATAAAAAGCCTAACATTAGTTATTTTCATCATTTTGGATGTAAATGTTTTGTTTTAAACAACGGTAAAGAAAACCTTGGCAAATTTGATGCTAAAAGTGATGAAGGAATTTTTCTGGGTTATTCCTTAAATTCTAAAGCCTATCGTGTATTTAATAAAAGAACTTTAGTTATAGAAGAGTCTATACATGTTGTTTTCGATGATAATCCCCTTCCGAGGAAGGATTCTTGTGTGAATGATGATGTAGGTGTTATAAATACAAATGACGTTAGACATGACGTTGGAGAACCATCATCAAAGGAAGAAACGAAAAATGAGAAAACTCATGATCCTCTTGAGAATCCAACCATTAAGAAAGGGAAGTGTCTTATCCAAGAGAGTACAACTATGTCAAGGATGGTGAAATTATAGGTGATCCATCAAAAGGGGTAACAACTCGATCTTCTCTTAGAAATATTTGTAATTATGTTGCATTTATCTCGTGCATAGAGCCTAAGAATATTAAAGAAGCATTAAATGATGAACATTGGATTATGGCTATGCAAGAAGAGTTAAATCAATTTGAGAGAAGTAAAGTATGGACATTAGTTGAAATGCCTAGTAATAAATCTACTGTAGGTACTAGATTGGTATTTAGGAATAAGCTTGATGAGAGTGGTAATATTTTGAGAAACAATGCTAGACTTGTTGCTCAAGGGTATACTCAAGAAGAGGGCATAGACTATGATGAAACATACGCTCCCGTAGCTAGGATGGAAGCAATTAGAATGTTATTAGTATTTGCATGTTTCAATGAATTTAAATTATATCAAATGGATGTTAAAAGTGCATTTTTAAATGGTTTTATAAAAGAAGAAGTGTATGTGGAACAACCTCCAGGTTTTGAAGATTCAAATTTTCCGGATCATGTTTTAAAATTGACAAAAGCTCTTTATGGTTTAAAGCAAGCTCCTAGAGCTTGGTATGAAAGATTGTCAAATTTTTTAATTGAAAAAGATTTTTCAAAAGGGAAGGTTGACACTACATTGTTTTTGAAGCATAAAGGTAAAGATTTATTAGTAGTTCAAATTTATGTTGATGATATAATATTTGGTTCTACTAATGATGTTCTTTGCCAAGAATTTTCTAAGCTAATGCAAAGTGAGTTTGAGATGAGCATGATGGGGGAGCTCTCATTTTTCTTGGGACTCCAAATCAAGCAAAGAAAAGATGGCATATTCATCAATCAAGCTAAGTACGTCAAAGATATGCTCAAGAAGTTTGGACTGGAAAATGGGAAACCTCATGACACTCCAATGAGCTCTTCAACAAAGCTTGACTTAGATGAAGGAGGTAAATGTGTAGATGTTAAATTATATAGGTCAATGATTGGATCTATACTTTATCTAACTGCAAGTAGACCAGACATTATGTTTAGTGTTTGCTTATGTGCTAGATTTCAATCATGCCCTAAGGAATCACATTTACTAGCTGTTAAGAGAATCTTTAGATACCTTAAAGACACTCCTAGTTTAGGAATTTGGTATCCTAGAGACTCTAGCTTTAGCTTGCATGATTTTTCTGATGCGGATTATGAAAGGATGCAAATTAGATAGGAAAAGCACCTCCGGTACTTGCCAATTCCTTGGAAATATGTTGATTTCTTGGTTTTCAAAGAAACAAAATTGTGTTGCATTATCTACTACTGAAGCCGAATACATTTCAGCTGGTAGTTGTTGTGCACAAGTTTTATGGATGAAACAACAACTTTTTGATTATGGAATTGAAGTTGGTACCATTCCTATCAAGTGTGACAATACTAGTGCTATTTGTCTCACTAAAAATCCCATCCAACACTCTAGAACTAAGCACAATGAAATAAGACATCACTTTATTAGAGACCATGTCACTAAGGAAGATGTAGTTCTAGAATTTGTTGATACTTTGCACCAATTAGCGGATATCTTTACAAAACCTTTAGACAAAGAAAGATTTTGGACACTTAGGAGAGAATTAGGTTTAGCCAACCTATCTTCACTTAGTGTTTAAAATAATTTTTAGCACTTTTAAGAATACATGAAAAATGCTTATAATAGTAATTTTTTTATTGCATTCATTGCCATTAGTTAGGGGGAGTTTATGTTATTTGGTGAAAATTAATTTTATGTTCAAATATTTTTTTAAGAGATTAACTTGATTGATTGAACATGGTTAATTTTCAATATATGAGTTGCCAAAACCACTAGAGCTAAATAATTTAGCATTTTAAGTATTTAAAATGGATTTTTGACATTTTTGTGCTTAATGCAACGATGCACTTAACAATGCATCGATGCATCCCTTTGAATGTGCATCGATGCATCCGCATGATGCACCGATGCATGCCTTGAATATGCATCGATGCATAAGACCATGCACCGATGCATCCGTCGGGTTTTAGGTTAAATTGCTTCATCTTCTTCATTTTTCTAAAACCCCAAAACTCTCCAAACCGACCATTCAACCCCTCTCTCCCTCAAATCTCTATTTTTGCTCAAAATCTTCGGGAAATCATCAGATTCTTCAAGATTTTCATCCTAAAAACCTGCTACAATCATTAAATCGCACAAAACAACTCCTCATTCCCCTCAATCCGAATTTTTCAAGGTATTTTTACAAAAACTCTATTTTTGAACTTAAGACTAGTTTACTAGTTTGAAATAATTATCGGGCATTGGTTATATGATGATTCTAAAATAGTTTTAACAATCAATTTCATCAAAAACACACAATTTCTCAATTTTTTTTAAAAATTTTGAATTAAAAAAAAACAAAATTAGTGATAGTTTTTGATTCAATTGTGTTGTTTTCATGAAAACTATACATATTATGATATTATTTTAAAATAGTTTTCAAAACTTTGCCCATTAGGATTATGTTAGAGAACCTTGAATTATTGAGGACTCATTTGATTTTTGGGATTGATTTTTTGTGCATACATGTGTTTTAAAAATTGCAGGTGATATTCCTTTCCAATTTCCCTAAGCATGTCTAATCCAAAACGCCCTAGGTCATCCTCGAGCCGGTTTCACCAAAACCGTCCTCCCGCTCCTAGACCCCAAAATCCATCCAATATTCCTTCATCCCTCATTAGTACTTGTTTTAACATGCCTGAAAACCATAGGGATGAATTGTACTCTAGGTAATGAACTCCTTCCAATCCTATCGTATTAGGAAGAGCGTATTCCTTTACTACAAGCTATGATAAAATTTGAATACCTCCCTATTCTTAGAAGATGGAAATTTGATAAACTATTTTCTCTCCAACCCATTGTCTTTCACCAACTTATCCGCATTTTTTATTCCAATGCGGTGTGTATTCAGAACACAACTCAGTGTGGTACTATAGCGATTAGATCCTATCTATTAGGACGATATGTTACTATTGACTCCCAAGCTATAGCAACACAATTTGGTTTAGATGATGATGGTTTGTATAATGAGAATGAAGATGTGGAATATCCATATGTCCCTAATGCTAGTGTCAGTACCCTTAGGTCTCACCACGATCAATTTCTTCACTTAATGATCTCTTGGTGGTTTAGACCATCCGCAGGTCGGTACTCCACACTACGTACTAGGGACTTATGGTGGATGCACTGTATAAAGAACAAAAAGAAAATCAATTTTCCACATATTGTCTTTAGCGCAGCTTGTCGATATCATAAACGTCATTCCTTCAAAGCATGTAGAAACCCTACCTTATGGTTGTCTACTAAGCAATTTGTTTATCAAACTCGGCCTAGATGTCTCCCTCGACAATCCTATCCCGCTCCAAAACCCAATCAATATCACATCCTTAAAGAAATCAGATTGGAAATTGGATGAGGACACCGAATTATGGTTTTTCAACCCGGTATGCAAACCCCGGGAGCTAGTTCTTCACGAGCTGCTCCTAGCTCTTCTTGCGTTCCTCCTCCGGCACAAGATACGGACGACAATCCGGAACTTCAGCAGCTCATGCGAGACATTAATGAGGAAGTTCCCAACGATGCTCCTCCGGCTACGGAACCCGCTCGACAAGAAGACCCTGTGCCATCATATTTTCTATCTTTTATGGAGTCTTTTTCCTTGCATACGGCATCCATAGAGTCTCGATTTTCTTTCATTGAGTCCCACCTTACGTCCTTGGGAACTCAACACGAGAGATGAACGAGCGTTTGGATGGTCTTTCTCTCGCTCGATATCCTCCTCCTCCTCCCGATCCCGCTATGGATGGTTGAACTCTATTTACTTATGTTTGGTTTTGAACTTTAAATACATGGATTGTTAAACACTTTGATTTGGATGTTTATGTTTGTTTGGATATTTTTTGGATGCTTGGACGTTTAAACTTATTTTAATATATTTTTTTTGAACTTTATTTATTTTTGCATCATTAGATATATGACCAATTATGCCATTTCACATTTTATTATGAATATTGATTTATGGAACTAATGGCTAATCTCTCTTTTGATTGTGATATTAGCAGCTTCTAAATGTTTTATATAACCAATTATTAAATCAATTGGCTAATATTTTTCAGAATTCTTGATTAAAACGTTTTATAGAGTCTTTTTGATTTAACAAAAAAGGGGGAGAAGATTTAAGATGTGCTATAGTAAGGGGGAGTAAACTTTTCAAAATCGATTTCAAAAATAAATTCTTAAACAAATCTTAAAATTACTCAAGTGTTTTGTTATATCAAAAAGGGGGAGATTGTTGAAAACGTTTTTGATATTTCGATATAACAAAAATGAATTTTAAGATTTTACAAATGATTTTACAAATTATATTCGATTCAATTAATCGAATATCAAATTATTACTCCAAGTTTTTCAAGATCAATTTTAATCCTTACTAAATGTGTAAAATTATGATTTGTACTTAAACTATTTTGGAAATAATTTTCACAAAGTATTTTGAACCAAAATCAAGCCTTAAAACAATTATTCAAGGTGATGCACCGATGCATCAAACCATGCATCGATGCACCTATGATTTAATTGAACATCGAATGCATTTCATGCACCGATGCACTCTCCATGCATCGATGCACTCGGAATATTTTCAAACATCGAATGTATTTGATGCATCGATGCACCAGGCTATTTTTCAAACATCGAATGCACTTCATGCATCGATGCACTCTTAGTGCACCGATGCACTAGGAGTCCAACGGTCAAAATATTTGAAATTTTACACTAATGCACCGATGCATAATGGTCATGCATCGATGCATGAGACGCTCCCACCCAGAAAATTAATTGTTTTCACACAATAACGGCTCTATTGACTCCACTAATTATCACCAACGTTCAGAATTGATTCAAGGAGTGTTTAAACAAGTTTAGAAGCCATTGATCAACAACAAGAAACATCAAGCAATTAGAATCAAGAGAGAATCAAAGAGAAAGCATCAAACCTCAAGTTTTAGCATTTCAAGCCTATTTTTCATTCAATATTCATTTTACTTTCAAGAACACTTATTGTGCTCAATTGTATTTATTCTTGAGTGTTCTTTCTTTGTTCTAGAATTGTGCAAACATATTTGCCTTGTGAGGTTTTTCTTGTAAGTTTGCAAATTTGTATTTCTCTTTGAGAAAAGAGTGTTCTCAAGAATTGGGGTATATTCTTGAGGGAGTTGTAAGGTTATCTCTTTGGCCTCAAAAGAAAGAACAAATTAGTGAATTTGTAGGAAAATCCTTAGTGTGGATAGCTAAGGTAGTGGACGTAGACTTTGGTTTATAAAGTCGAACCACTCTAAATCGCTGTGCAATTTCTTTCAATTTTCTGCAAAAGCTTCACCAAAATTTTTATTGCCAATTCACCCCCCTCTTGGTCGATTCAGTCAATCGATTAACTCAACAATATAGCTCATAGAATACATATAAACTTATACATGTATTCATGTACATACTTTCATATATTCATGTAATTCAGTATCACATATAATAACATATAACACATATACCCATTTTCATGTACTCATGCACACATAAAAATCATAAATCAAATAACATTCTAGGAGTCCCTTCTTACCATAGTAACTCCTTCACTGGCTTATTGCAAGCCAATGTTTGTTCCATAACATAAGTACAAATTAAATTGCACTCACATTGACACTTTATATATCCAAATCCACTTCTATGATTTATCTCTTTGGATTGATCCTAACTTTGCAGTTGTTTCAGAACTTGCTTGTGCTCGATATCTACGTAATCATACATTTTAAGGTAATTATCAGATATCTACATCTTGTAATTTGATGCTAACAACTTAAATGAATTTAATAGACCCGTATTCACTTTTTCCTTTAGGAGTATACCGATGCACCATGGGTACATCGGTACCCAAAATAGCTTCGAAATTTTCATGCATCGATGCCTGTCAGTGTGTATCGATGTACCTTCAAAATTTGTCTTAGTGCATCTGTACCCATTCATAGTGTACCAATACAACTGTCAATAATAAACTGGTTTCACCCGAAAATTCCATAACTTTTCATTAAATTCTTCATGTTTCATTCCCTTTTCTATTCTTAGCTCAAGTACATATACTTAAACTAATTTCTACTCATTCAATACATCCTTAACCTCAAAATTCCATCTTTCATATGGAAATTAATAATCATACCAAATTTCAAGATACACTAAATCCAATTATATCACTTCATATCTCTTAATTAAGTTGATGACAAGTCAAATTTACTTTCAAATTCAACTTATCAACTCTTTTCCATAAATTCACTTAAAAATCCATTTTCTTTAATCTTTCATAACTTCTTCATCTTTTGATTTTAAGATAACTTAAGCTTTCCTTAAGCTTAAGTATCACTTAAGGATCAAAACCCATACTTAAAATCAACAAATAATCAAATAATCAGAAAACTTACCTTTTCTTGGGGTGTTACGTTGGAGAAGAAGAAAAAAGATGAAGAAGAAGTGGAGAAAATATCTCCTTATCCTTATCCCCATACATATATATCATTAT
Source organism: Hibiscus syriacus (assembly GCF_006381635.1). Lineage (NCBI taxonomy): Eukaryota > Viridiplantae > Streptophyta > Magnoliopsida > Malvales > Malvaceae > Hibiscus > Hibiscus syriacus. Next base: position 497,773 of record NW_024062129.1, on the reverse strand, counting down.
CTTATCATTTCCAAGTCAAATGACCATTTTGCCCTTTATTTCCTTTAATAATTACTAACAACCCTTCATCAAATATCTCTAAATAAATTCTTGAACTATTCAACTATTTTATTTTAATCATCAAATTCTGAAATTTTACAATTTAGTCACTAACCCGTAGTTTGGGATGGTACAGTTATGTTCGTACATGTCAAATTTAATGTGAGTTTTATCTCATTTTTATTTTGTAGAGACGAATTTGTTATCCTTGAAAAAATTTAAAAATATTGAAGGAAACAAAGAAACCTCAATAATATGGAGTCCATATTTACCTTGATTTTATAAAGTTGTATATAACATTAATTGACGGAATAGGTCAATTTTCATATTTTTAAAGATGAAATTTAGGTGAAGTTTATTTCCTTCTATCATGTTATATTCACTAAAATGTCCTTCTTACATGTATAACTATTTTTATATTTTTTAAATTATATAGCTTCAGGATAATTTATAAATAAATTTTAACTTCATAATTTTAAAATTTTTATAAGATTTTGTAATAATTATGTAATTCTATTTTATAAAAAATTAGTGAAATAGAATTAGAGAGATATTTTTAAGATAATTAGAGGTAAATATTTAAAAATAAATTTTATGTAGGATGAATGAGTTAAGTTTATACAAATAAAAAGTCAGGTTAAATTCGAGATAAAATACTAATAATATTTTTAATTTTTTAATAATTTAATTTTTATTTTTGGTATTTTTATATTTAATTTTTTAAATATTTTTTATATTCTAAATTTAAAACATTTTTTTTATAAAAAATCAAATAAGTATTTGAACTTTAAAAAAATCAATTTGAGCCTCAAGCTCAATAAAAAAAATCAATTTAGCCTATTTGTCACTTTATTAGCCACATCACCAGCTATCGTGGATCATCACATCAATATTATGAAGTACCACGTCAGTAGCGTAACTGTCAACGACGGAAACCGTTGGTCAAAAGACTACATTAACTTATTATGTGCAAAAATAGTTCAAGAAAAATCACAGTCGGTTGCTGCTAGCTCGGGTAGAGCAGTTAGAGAAAGAATTGTATGTCAGACATGTGGAAGAGTGCACCGAGGAGTATGCAGACTTCTTAGTGGAGCTTGCTTCCAATGTTGCGAGACTGATCACTTTGCCTGAATTTGTCCAAAGAAATCTGCGGATAATTCGGTGCAATCTGAAAGATCCGTGGCAACCTCTAATAGAAACAGATGAAAGGGAAGATCAAGGGGACGAGATGAATCCTTGCAGTGACAAGAGACTCAGGGAGTCATCAGAATCTATAATATTACGACCAATGAGGATCGTGATGACCCGGAAATCATAACAGGTACTTTTCATCTTTTTGATGAGCCTGAATTGGTATTAGTTGACCCTTGATCTATGCACTCATACGTTAGTAGAAGGTTGGCTAGAGCTAGTGGAATTCCTGTATAACCAATTTTGAGTTAAATGATAGCCGTAAACCTTAATGGGTCATGATACAAGTGTGAGTGGAAAAGTAGTAAACAATTACTGAAGATTCCAGGGGCTATGTTCTTGTTGAATTTGATGGAATTACCAATTGATGAATTAAGATCATTGCTTAAAGTGATATTGATAATGATTGTGAAGAGAATGATGTCAGAAAAATATATATGTAACACCCAATTTAGGGGCTAAATTTAAGAAATTATAAAGTGGTGATTTAATTGATATTTTGAAAGAAACAGTGGATTAAATTGTAAAATTTCAAAGTTGGGAGACCGTTTTAAGAAGTACAGGAAGTTCAGTGACTAAACTCATGGTTTACCCATTTTTATTATGGGATGAATTATAAACCCCATTTGTCATGCCCAGTTTCCAGTATGTTTCCAGTTTTCCTCTTCCCCTCAACCCCTCTTTTAACTCCGATCTACTCGTCGTCTGACCTCCGATCGACGAGCCGAAACCACCATCGCGTTCGTTGTCGAGCGAGGAACAAAACCCCTCAAACCTTTCATCGTGAATCGTCGCCGTTCGTCTTTAATTTCAGTCGGAAGTATCGTCAGTAATAACTCGATTTCAATTGGTTTTTCATCGATTCACGACGATCCGAGCATCCGTTTAAGAAACCTCCCGCACCTTCGTGTTCCTTGCATCGCTCCGAGTTCGCCGGTGTCATCCTTGGTCTCCGTCGACGGCGTTGCGTGAGGAGGTGAAGCGATCAAAGTTTCCGATTCGTTGAAATCGAGCTCTCCGCCATTCAAAATTGTGAACCGAGCTTTGTAAGTATCTCGAAATCGCTCAAAATAAATTTTAAGAATTTTTCCATGATTTTTAGGCAGTCGGAAGGGGCCCCACGCGCCCTACGCGCCGCCACTGCGCGTGGGGATGGTCCAAATGACCGGTTTGACCGGTTTTAGAGAAGAGTTGACGGTTTGACTGGTCACAACCCGACCCGTTGACCCGACCCAACCCGTTGACCCGACCCGATCTGTTGACCCACCCATTGACCGTTGACCGGCGTTGACCATTGTTGACCAAAACTTTGACTGGCTTTGACCGGCCATTAAACCACCTTTGACTTTGACCGAGTATACCTATCTTGACATTTGTCGACGTTCCAAATCCGATTCCGCAGTCCGTTTTTTAAAATTCGAACCCGAAGGCCTCGAAATTGCCAGTCAAACCCGTTGACTTTGATTTTGACCAAAAATTCCAAATTTCTAAAAAGTCATATTTTATGCTTTCGATGTCCTGAATCCGAAGTCCGTTTCGCCAAATTCGAATCCGGTAAGTTGTTTTTCACTGATTTATCACCCGATTCGATCCGTTTATAATAATTAAGCTCCGTTTTTTATATAATTTATGTTAATATGTATCTGAGGAATTATTGGAAGTTGAATTGAAGATCAAAGGCGTTCGAATGGAATTTTTATGGTCAATCAGTATTGCACAAAAATCGAGGTAATACTTTACTACCTCTTTATGCTTTATGGAACATGTTGATATGGGTAAATACATGAATAAGATAATGTTGATCACTTTTGTGGAGTTGATTAATTTATACACTCGATATGAATGTGGTAGAAATTCGATAACTAAATTCGGATCGAATGATTAATATAAGAGATTGAGGGAATGTTAGAATTAAATTACAAGTTGTGTGATTTGTGATAAAGAAATCAGCCATGGATTTGTAACTTATTTTTTAAAGGTTAAATGTTAAAGGTACTTGGATAGGAAATTTTGAGAATACTCCGGTAGGGTAAAATTATGAAAATACCCTTATGTTTGAGGATGACAAGAATTGTCCCTGGAAGTTGGTTAATAACTCTGAAAAGACATATTGATCCTATATAATTACAGATGTGCATAAGAAATGCTAGTTTTGCTTAGAAAATTTAGATAATTGGTTTTTAACCCTAAAGGGTTTGTATAAGATACTATAAGTCTGTTAAGGAATCATTTTGAGATCAAAGAATGTTCGGGAAAGCAATTAACCATTGGATCTCTAAAGTATAATTATTTTCGTTAAGAGTTAATACCGAAATTATCTGATTAAGAAATTACGAAAATGCCCTTGAGAGGTAAAAATAGTCTAAGTTGACTCAGAATGAGGAAGTAACATGAGAATTTGTTTTTAAACCGATAAATTACTAATTTGATTGTTGAGATCCTATTTTTGTATGGAAAATTCTGATAATCTGTTAGTAACATCTGAGAAGGCATTTAACTTGGAAATCTTCGACTTGAGTAAGTACGTGAAGAATAATAATTTATCGATAGTGATATTTTGTTAGAATAGTTCAAAGGGACTGACATAAATGATAAGTTTGAATTAAATAATAAGACCAAACGGAAGGAAATGATTGAAATATTCTAGATTTGTAAAATGACCAAAATACCCCTGGAATGGAAATGACTCAAGAATGTCACCAAGCTCATGAATGAATGGATATACTCAAGCTTTGAAATGAATAGAAAAATGTTGAGCACCAAAATGACCAAAATACCCTATTGGCCTAGAATAAGTAAATGTCTTGGATTAATTAAGGAATCCAAATAAACATGGATGTTGTACTGCTCTTAAAAGTTATGGAACGCAACTTAAGTGATCAACCAACGTTAGTGCTATATCATTACCTGAATGATATAAGTACCACTTGAATGTTTGTTCATCTTCTCAAATTTGGATCGATGATAATTCTGGAAGTACTTGGCTCAGCTCAACTCTAGAGCGCATACAGTACTAATAAGTGGTATTCGTGAATCAAATCAACACGAATACCATAATGACTTTATTATATGAATATATTAAACTGAAATGAAGTACAACGTGTATTTAAAATTCAGAAACGTCTGAATTATTCTGGAAAACTTTAAAGTAATCGGGATAGACTTGCTTACTAAATGAACTAAGTAACATCAATCACTGAGGATTAAATAGGTGATTGGATGAGTTTGGAAACACTGTTGAACTTACATGATGAATTGTCCTTATGGGTTATGAACCATGAATCAAGTACGTCCGTATTTCCTGATATCATTGAAAGATGAAAATGAAATAAAGACCGTTGGAAGATCTATTCAGTGATGATTATGGGGATGATCTATGGATCTGCATTGTGGTATTAAAGAGTGAATACACTAGAAGGATAATAAATTGACTTATTGACATGCATCAGTTTGGGAGTTGTGTAACTGGAGTTGTTTGATAATACGATCGATAGTCATAGATTATAAATGACTGAATCTTCGATTCTATATTTCATCTAAAATCACTTCGGTCTTGTTTGAAAAAGCAAGTAACGCAGAAGGAAAAGATTCTGAATACCTCATTTGGTTCAATTGGGCCGAATTCCTATAAATTCAAAGTATATTCCTGAATACCCTTGATTGTTTGGGTAATGAAATCACTCGCAGTAAATCTGAATTTAGAATTATTATGTATAAAGGTTCCTGAACGTTTTTCCTAATGCACACGAAAATATAGTGGGATTCTAAAGTATCAACCTTAAATGTATGGCTAGATCGGTTAGTAATCGATTCTCCTCAATAGAACATTGTTCTTGGAATTCGATCAAATTTTTCATAAGTTTCATGTTATCCATAATGATAACTACAATGGCCTCTGAAAATACTTGGATTCTCTAGTGTGTTCCCTATTTATTACTGAACTATTTTATTTGTTTTAAAATGTGGTACACTGAATTCTATGGCTCCTGTTTTATTGATGCACCAATTTATTGTGATGTTTTATGGATTAAGACTACTATATGATTTTTGGTTTGAACTGGTATTTGATTACCATGTATATGGATTTATGGAATTTATGTCACGGTGCAATTGTATTTTTGATACAAATTTATAAAGTACAGCTCTGATCAAGATGGAAAACTTTGACGGACCTAATGTGACTCTTGGGTAGGCTCACGAGCCCCAAGATGTTCCATTAGGTTGGCTCCCTTTTGCTGTGTGCTTAGGGTAAGCCCTATGGACTTAAAGACGCAGTTCTAGGAACTGCGGATGGTGTACAAGAGAATGGTTTAAACTACAAGTTTCAAAAGTTAAATTTCATTATGATTTTATGAGATTTACTGAACTATCATTTGATAAGTGTACCTATTATGATTTTATTATACTGTTGGAACACACTAGACATCCTATTCGATCTCCTGAAAATGTCATAATTTGAATGCTTCCTATGAACTGTGTTTTTCATGGCTTCAACTTGATGAACAACTAATGGAACCCCGGATTATTCCGCAAACTGGTATACGCATGATTCAATAAGGAAATTATATGGCTTTCCATTTATCTGCATGTCCTTTAGCATCATCTGGTAGTTCTGTATTACTGAGCTTTCCGAAGCTCACTCTATTACTCACCATTGCAGGTTAAAAGAATTGTACCAGTGTAGCTATCGATATCAATAAGGGAGTTCTTCTGGCGTTGCTTGCAGAGTATGGTACATGTGATTAGGGGGCATGAAATTGTATTTTGTTTTATATACGAGTCTGAAAACCTGTTTTATTTCTGTACACTGTTAAATCATTTTATGAGTTTACATGTTTAATAAAAATTTTAAATTTTTCGCTATTTTTACGGTGGGCCGCTTCGGTGGCCCTAATGCGACACTCCAGATCGGATCGGGTTATCTGCATCGGTTTGAGGGGGTTATATTTAGTGGTATCAGAGCTATAGTTTGAGTCAAAAATTTTCAAGATTGACTGGCTGGTCGAATGTCAAAATATGTCTGATCAGTACATGCCCCTAGACTGCAATCGTATCTCTCTGAGCTAGAACTCCAGGGCTGAGTCCCTATCTGTAATAAGTAAACCGAAGTTTCTATCCGTTAAGGCTATACTTGTACAAAAAGGAATACCAGTAACATATGTGTAAACGCTGTAAAGTACCCCTAAGCCATGTGAGAGTTAATTATCCGAGAAATGCTGACCCGACTCTAGAAATGAAATTGGGATATGCTACTGCTTTATGAGCCTATTCTCGTAACCAAGGCTGAATTGATTTTAAAAGGATAAATTGTTTGCTTATTTATTTGGAATGATAGAGATTTCTGATAAAAGGTATACTCAACTGGTTAAGGATTAGTAGAGGATTCGTATTTCTATAAGAGCTACATGAAAGATATGAAAACAAAACTGATGGAAGTTTCATTTCTGTAATAATGTGACATGAATGAATTTCGAGGAATTATAAAGTAGTGGATTTAATTGGTATTTTGAAAGAAACAGTGGATTAAATTGTAAAATTTCAAAGTTGGCAGACCATTTTAAGAAGTGTAGGAAGTTCAGTGACTAAACTCATGGTTTACCCATTTTTATTATGGGATGAATTATAAACCCCATTTGTCGTGCCCAGTTTCCAGTATGTTTCCAGTTTTCCTCTTCCCCTCAACCCCTCTTTCAACTCCGATCTACTCGCCGTCCGACCTCCGATCGACGAGCTGAAACCACCATCGTGTTCATTGTCGAGCGAGGAACAAAACCCCTCAAACCTTTCATCGTGAATCATCGCCGTTCGTCGTTAATTTTAGTTGGAAGTATCATCGGTAATAACTTGATTTCAATTGGTTTTCATCGATTCACGACGATCATAGCATCCGTTTACGACACCTCCCGCACCATCGTGTTCCTTGCATCGTTCCGAGTCCGCCGGTGTCATCCTTGGTCTTCGTCGACGGCGGCGCGTGAGGAGGTGAAGCAGTCAAAGTTTCTGATTCGTTGAAATCAATCTCTCCGCCGTTCAAAATTGTGAACCGAGCTTTGTAAGTATCTCGGAATCGCTCAAAATAAATTTTAAGATTTTTCCATGATTTTTAGGCAGCCGCATGCCCCACGCTCCGCCACTGCGCGTGGGGATCGTCCAAATGACTGGTTTGACCGGTTTTGGAGCATAGTTGATCAGTTTGACCGGTCACAAACTGACCCGACCCGATCTGTTGACCCGACCCGTTGACTATTGACCGTTGACCGGCGTTGACCACTGTTGACCAAAACTTTAACTGGCTTTGACCGGGCATTAAACGACCTTTGACTTTGACAGAGTATACCTATCCTGACATTTTTCGGCGTTCCAAATCCGATTCCGCAGTCCGTTTTTCAAAATTCAAACCCGAAGGCCTCGAAATTACCGGTCAAACCCGTTGACTTTGATTTTGACCAAAAATTCCAAATTTTCGAAAAGTCATATTTTATGCTTTCGATGTCCAACATCTGAATCCGAAGTCTGTTTCGCCAAATTCGAACCCGGTAAGATGTTTTTCACTGATTTATCACCCGATTCGATCCGTTTATCGTAATTAAGCTCCGTTTTTTATATAATTTATGTTAATATGTATCTGAAGAATTATCGGAAGTTGAATTGAAGATAAAAGGCATTCAAATGGAATTTTTATGATCAATTAGTATTGCACGGAAATTGAGGTAATACTTTACTACCTCTTTATGCTTTATGGAACATGTTGATATTGGTAAATGCATGAATAAGATAATGTTGATCACTTTTTTGGAGTTGATTAATTTATATACTCGATATGAATGTGGTAGAAATTCGATAACTGAATTCAGATCGAATGATTAATATAAGAGATTGAGGGAATGTTAGAATTAAATTACAAGTTGTGTGATTTGTGATAAAGAAATCAGCCATGGATTTGTAACTTATATTTTAAAGGTTAAATGTTAAAGGTATTGGATGGGAAATTATGAGAATACTCTGGTAGGGTAAAATTATGAAAATACCCTTATGTTTGAGGATGACAAGAATTGTCCCTGGAAGTTGGTTAATAACTCTGAAAAGACATATTGATCCGATATAATTATAGATGTGCATAAGAAATGCTAGTTTTGCTTAGAAAATTTGGATAATTGGTTTTTAACCCTAAAAGGGTTTGTATAAGATACTATAAGTCTGTTAAGGAATCATTTCGAGATCAAATAATGTTCGGGAAAGCAATTAACCATTGGATCTCTAAAGTATAATTATTTTCGTTAAGAGTTAATACCGAAATTATTTGATTAAGAAATTACGAAAATGCCCTTGAGAGGTAAAAATAGTCCAAGTTGACTCAGAATGAGGAAGTAACATGAGAATTTGTTTTTAAACCGATAAATTACTGATTTGATTGTTGAGATCCTATTTTTGTATGGAAAATTCTGATAATCCGTTAGTAACATCTGAGAAGGCATTTAACTTGGAAATCTTCGTCTTGAGTAAGTACGTGAAGAATAATAATTTATCGATGGTGATATTTTGTTAGAATAGTTCAAAGGGACTGACATAAATGATAAGTTTGAATTAAATAATAAGACCGAACAGAAGGAAATGATTGAAATATTCTAGATTTGTAAAATGACCAAAATACCCCTGGAATGGAAATGACTCAAGAATGTCACCAAGCTCAGGAATGAATGGATATACTCAAGCTTTGAAATGAATAGAAAAATGTTGAGCACCAAAATGACCAAAATACCCTATTGGCCTAGAATAAGTAAATGTCTTGGATTAATTATGGAATCCAAATAAACATGGATGTTGTACTACTCTTAAAAGTTATGGAACGCAACTTAAGTGATCAACCAACGTTAGTGCTATATCATTACCTGAATGATATAAGTACCACTTGAATGTTTGTTCATCTTCTCAAATTTGGATCGATGATAATTATGGAAGTACTTGGCTCAGCTCAACTCTAGAGCGCATACAGTACTAATAAGTGGGTATTCGTGACTTAAATCAACACGAATACCATAATGACTTTATTATATGAATATATTGAACTGAAATGAAGTACAACGTGTTTTAAAATTCAGAAACGTCTAAATTATTCTGGAAAACTTTAAAGTAATCGGGATAGACTTGCTTACTAAACGAACTAAGTAACATCAATCACTGAGGATTAAATAGGTGATTGGATGAGTTTGGAAACACTGTTGAACTTACATGATGAATTATCCTTATGGGTTATGAACCATGAATCAAGTTCGTCCGTATTTCCTGATATAATTGAAACATGGAAATGAAATAAAGACCATCGGAAGATCTATTCAGTGATGATTATGGGGATGATCTATGGATCTGCATTATGGTATTAAAGAGTGAATACACTGGAAGGATAATAAATTGACTTATTGACATGCATCAGTTTGGGAGTTGTGTAACTGGAGTTGTTTGATAATACGATCGATAGTCATAGATTGTAAATGACTTGAATCTTCGATTCTATATTTCATCTAAAATCACTTTGTTCATGTTTGAAAAAGCAAGTAACGTAGAAGGAAAAGATTCTGAATACCTCATTTGGTTCAATTGGGCTGAAATCCTATGAATTCAAAGTATATTCCTGAATACCCCTGATTGTTTGGGTAATGGAATCACTCGCAGTAAATCTGAATTTAGAATTATTATGTATAAAGGTTCTTGAACGTTTTTCCTAATGCACACGAAAATATAGTGGGATTCTAAAGTATCAACCTTAAATGTCTGGGTAGATCGATTAGTAATCGATTCTCCTCAATAGGACCTTGTTCCTGAAATTTGATCAAATTTTATAAGTTTCATGTTATCCATAATGATAACTACAATGGCCTATGAAAATACTTGGATTCTCTAGTGTGTTCCCTATTTATTATTGAACTATTTTATTTGTTTTAAAATGGTACACTGAATTCTATGGCTCCTGTTTTATTGATGCACCAATTTATTGTGATGTTTTATGGATTAAGACGACTATCTGATTTTTGGTTTGAACTGGTATTTGATTACCATGTATATGGATTTATGGAATTTATGTCACGGTGCAATTGTATTTTTGATACGGATTTATAAAGTACAACTCTGATCAAACTGGAAAACTTTAACGGACCTAATGTGACTCTTGGGTAGGCTCACGGGCCCCAAGATGTTCCATTAGGTTGGCTCCTTTTTGTTGTGTTCTTAGGGTAAGCCCTATGGACTTACGGACTTAAGGATACATGCCCCAAAGCCTATCCTTAGGTTGGCTTCCTTTTCGCTGTGTGCTTAAGGTAAGCCCTATGGACGCAGTTCTAGGAACTGCATATGGTGTACAAGAGAATGATTTAAACTACAAGTTTCAAAAGTTAAATTTCATTATGATTTTATGAGATTTACTGAACTATCATTTGATAAGTGTACCTATTATGATTTTATTATACTGTTGGAACACACTATACATCCTATTCTATCTCCTGAAAATGTCATAATTTGAATGCTTCCTATGAACTGCGTTTTTCATGGCTTCAACTTGATGAACAACTAATGGAACCCCGGATTATTCCGCAAACTGGTATACGTATGATTCAATAAGGAAATTATATGGCTTTCCATTTATATGCATGTCCTTTAGCATGATCTGGTAGTTTTGTATTACTGAGCTTTCCGAAGCTCACTCTATTACTCACCATTGTAGGTTAAAAGAATTTTACCAGTGCAGTTATCGATATCAATAAAGGAGTTCTTCTGGCGTTGCTTGCAGAGTATGGTACATGTGATTAGGGGGCATGAAATTATATTTTGTTTTATATACGAGTCTGAAAACCTGTTTTATTTCTGAACACTGTTAAATCATTTTATGAGTTTACATGTTTAATAAAATTTTTAAATTTTCCGCTATTTTTACGGTGGGCCACTCCGGTGGCCCTAATGTGACACTCTAGATCGGATCGGGTTATCCGCATCGGTCTGAGGGGGTTACAATATAGATATATAGATTTTCTGGTTAATGTGATAGATACTCAAATAATTAAAGTATTGAGCATGTTTCTATGATTTAGTATCAAATGATCTAAGTTAATCAAGAGAATTAGGGGCTCAATTATAAGAGTTGATTAATCAAAGTTTATCATCCCGAGTATTTTATCATGACAAGTAATTGAGTTATTCAAGAAAAGAAAGATAAATCTATATGGTTATGCCTATATTTTTACGGTTAAATAAGACATTTCGAGGGAAGAACTTATATGCCAAACGATTCCAATGTGAATTTTTGGGTTAACAAAGATGGCTTTCTTTGGCCAAGTTGTTTCGGTATAAGAGTAGATCCTAAGAGAAGCTCATGTTGCAGTAAATTATAAACTTCCAAAGAATGATCCTGAAGTTGGAATTATTGGAGCTTGTTGGTTACTATCAAAGGTTAGTAAAGAACTTTTTGACGTTAGCCTTGTTGCTAACTAAGTTTTTAAAGAAATATATTCTTTTTAAGATATTACAAATGTTAACTATGCATTTAGGTGAAAACAAGAAGTACTACGAGCTAACGAATTGGGTTGGTCACCTCGTTTCAATAGAGCCAGCACGAAAATAGAAATTTGATTAGAAGTGGACTATGAAAAAGAATCAGTACATATTAGGACTAGAGAAATCCAGATACTGTGTAGAAAAATAATCCCTCTAGTTGTAGTATTGTGGTAAACACACGAGGGGAGTATCGATACCATAAGGATGGTATCGATACCTTTGATCATAGAATGCAAAAATGATATCGATACCGTAATGGAGTATCAATACCATAGTATAGTAGTATCGATACCATGGTGGGGATATCGATACTATTGAGCCAGAAATGTTAAAAATAGGATGACATTGTTATAGAAAGTTAATAATATGTACTATTGAGTAACGTTTGAGTATAATTGTTAGGAAATATACTAACAATTGATATTGTACGTGTCTTTATTGGATGCTTGAGTAGATCGAAATCAAGCTCCCGAGTCAAGAAAAACTAATGACAAAGGCAAAGTACCTGAGTAATCAACTTTGCATTTTGGATATAATAGCGAGGAAATCTATGTGAGTGCATTTAATTATGTACATATATGTTACGGTAGTCATAGTTGTATGATTTATTAATGTAAGTATGGTGATTACCAAATGACACTAAGTGTGCAAAAACTTAAGAAATTCATACTAAGTGTATGAATTTCCATATGGGCACTATGTGTGCGAACTAAGAAATTCATACTAAGTGTATGAATTTCTGTATGGGAAATATATGTGAAATTATCAGAAGTTCATAATTAGAAGGTGAATTTTCGTATTGGTAGTGAGTGGGTAATCCACGTAAATTATAGTAAAACTGTGGGATTATTACATGGGCACTATAGATATAAACCATAGAATGTATAATGATTGAAAGGGTTAATTGATATTATGAATGATTATTATAGTATAAACTGGTCTAAAATAAAAGATTAATAAGCTAAATTGTACATTTGACAGAAAGGTGTCATTTATGCCAGCTAGATGAAAGGCTAAGTGCCTTTGAGGCCTAACTGTGCATTTGACATGAAGGTGTCATTTATTCCAGTTAGATGAAAGGATAAGTGCCTTTGAGGCATAACTGTGCATTTGACAGAAAAGTGTCATTTATGCAGTTAATGAAAGGCTAAGTGCCTTTGAGGCATAATTGTGCATTTGACAGAAATGTGTCATTTATGCCAGTTAGATGAAAGGCTAAGTGCCTTTGAGGGCTAACTGTTCATTTGACAGAAAGGTGTCATTTATGTCAGTTAGATGAAAGGCTAAGTGCCTTTGAGGCCTAACTGTGCATTCGACAGAAAGGTGTCAATTATGCTAGTTAGATGAACAGTTAAATACGTTGAGTAAAAGAATAATGGCCTAGTTGTGCATTTGGCAGAAATATGCCAATTATGCCAGTTAGATGAACGGTTAAATACCGTTGAGTAAAAGAATAATGACCTAGCTGTGCATTTGGTAGAAATGTGTCAATTATGCAGTTAGATGAACAGCTAAATACCGTTGACTAAAAAATGAATGGCCTAGTTGTGCATTTGGCAGAAAGGTGTCAATTATGCCAATTAGATGAATGGTTAAACACGGTTGAGTAAAAGAATAATGGACTAGCTGTGCATTTGACAGAAATGTGTCAAATTAGCAAGTTAGGTGAAAGGCTAAATACCTTTGGGTAAAATAATAAAGGAATTATAATGTATTGTGATATGAATGGTGCATACGTGATATGAAGGGATGCTATATATATAATGTACAACAATGCATAACTAGTATGAATGGATGTTATAAAGGAAAACGTAAACATAACATAATGGGCATGAAAGGATGCCCAAATGAAAATATAAAATGGAGTATTAATAGTATTTAAGGTTCCTCCATAATGATTATAAAAGATACATGATCAATTGGCACCTTGGTGCAATACATGTATAGTACTTTCACATTTAATTTACACAGGGAAAATAAAGAATAATGGGGAAAATATATAGAAGGATAGGTATGATGGTCATACTAAGAATAATTTCCATGATGGTATGAAAGAATTATGGTTTAACTGAGAATGGCTTAACTGGTCTATATGAATGATGCAATTAAATTCTTCATTCAGTATTCATAAAATACTGTCGTATAATTATAATATATTTACAATATTATGTCTCACTAAGTAAAGGCAAAGATTAGTTGCGTAAGGAGTGCAACAGTAGCAGCAAATTTCATCAATTAAAGGTTGACTCATCAGTAACATTATGACAATCTTATTCATTTTGAGAACTTAGTTGGCTTGTAATTAAACTATAGTAAATATTTTGTAATGTACTTAAGTGATAATTTTAGTATGTTGCTTCTATGAATATCATGTTTTGTAGTTGTTCAAATTGAAACAAAATTTTACGGGTTTTCAAATGACAAAAAGTTTTATAAAGTGATGTGACCTCTTATCTCGTGTACGGAAAGGTATACGGGATATGGGTGTTACAGATTTTGTGTGAGCAACTAAGGATTTTGAGAGAGAAACATCAAATTGAGTGTTATTATTAGTAGGAATCCAACTATTGTTTATTAAATGTTGAAATTATTTATTGATCATATATGATAGTTGGGTAAATAATTATTGATGATATTCATTATTTGTGTATGTGTGGAATAATTTCCAAAGTTACTCAAGAAGACTTGGAGGTTGGGAAATCTCATGACAAGAAAAAAGTCGACAATTAAACCTCCTTAAGAATTGAGTAGGTAATTCGGTAAGCTAAGTAAAGGTGAGTGCAATCATAATTGTTAAATTTGATTTATGATCAATGGAGACTTATGGTAGGTCTCATTGAAAATATTACATACTATGGATGATTGTATAGTAACATGAAAATTGGTTGTATGAAGGAATTGCCCAAGTAGCCTAGTTTGTGGTCTTAAGGTACAATGGCATGCCTAGGGTAGAGCAGTTGCGTCTTTGGACCTTCAGATTCGTTCACCATAGTGGAGCAATTCCACATTAGTGTTGGCACTATGGTGCGGTTGACACTTTGATGTGTTTGGACCTATGGGTTCATTCACCCTTGCGAGGCGAGTCTCGCTTGGGTGTTGTGTTTGGTATATTATATGCCAATCGTATTGGCATGCGACACCTAGCTAGAGCACTTATAAGGATTACTTTGGGTGCACCCTTAACTAATTCTAATGTTTGAGCATGAGTTTCATAGTTGTTATATATGTTGGTTTATCATTTACCATTAAGGTGTCTCACTTGTTTATTATTGTATTTTGTTCCTTATTGCCTCACTAAGATAATTTCTTAATGTGTGTTATTTCCACGCGTAGGTACTTCAAAAGAATCATAATCAGTCAAGGGTTGCATCACTGAGCAAGGGTAACCACAAGCAATCACTATAATTGATTTTCCTTTTGTATTTTGATATCCTAGTAGTGGCATGTGTATGGTGAAGTTGAAATACTCGGTGTAATTAGTTCTTTTGAAGAATTTTAACGGTGCTTAGGAATCTCATTTTTTTAAAAAGAAATCACTAATTTTATTCAAAATAGGAAATGTCCTAAATTACAATAAAGATTTATGATCATAATCATAAATTAAGTACATAATTAGGATAATTTCCTATAATCATTGAAATAAAACTGGTAACTTAAGATCACATAAGGACTATGCAAGGAAAGATTAAAATCTTACCAAGAAAACTCGAATAAAGATAGATACAAACATATCTGATCGCATCGACAAATGAACCACAAAAGGGGATCAAACTACTGAAAGACCACCGACAAACCGTAAATCAGACTTGAGCAACGTGAAAAGTTATCCACGAACACATAATGGGTATCCAAATCCAATCCAAGGGTCCAAAGTAGGAAAGATCAACAATACAACAAATAAGTGTTATCTTGATCAGTCATAGCGATGTCTAATCAACCATTAGAAAAAAATAAGAGAAAACAACGACCAAACAACCGAAAAACATGCCATAAAGGCAAAGGAAAATGTGCCATACAGACAGAATTATGAAAACAATGGCAGAATTATGAAAGCATGCCATAAAGGCAGAGGAAAACGTGCTATACAGACTAATATTTCATATACACCTGAAACATATCAAAAGATTTTATAATATTTCTTACCATAATTTTAATGTTTGCATTATAATCCCTAAGGTTCATAATTATCATTAAATCATCTTCTTCGAATCTAATTGATCTGATTCTTTCAAGCTTGTTTCAAAATGGCTCTAGAAGGTTAAATGATTTGATTAGATCATTGTTCATGAAATGATGTTTAATAAATTTTTTTAGATTATATATATACCGCTTCTATGTCATATGTGACATCACTTACTTGGTTAATATCTAGATCGGGTAAGGGGTGCTATAGGTCTGGATACTTTAAACCCAGAAAGTCATGTTTTTCATGAGTGTAAGTTCTCAATTCACTCCTAAGACCCTCCAAAGGTCCTCAAACTTTGCTTAAAGTTTATGTAGGCTCAATGAATCATAAATGGCCATTTCTCAGTGTGTGAACAACATCAAATACTCATTTTCATGCTATAAATCCAATACACCCAAATGCCTCATACAATCATACAAGCAATAATACTGCACATGCTGATCTACAAGTAGTAGAGAAGGGTTAGAAGTGTGTTACCTCACACCTAGCAGCTAAAGAATCCCTTTAAGCTCACTTAAGCACCACTTTCTCTTTTCCCTTGCTCTTGGAGCCTTCACCCACTTCCCTCACTAGAAAAGCAACCATTCATTGAAATAAAAACTTAAACATCCAAGCGAACTCCCACCAAATAGGTTTAGTTCATGGTGGGGATCGAAATAAACAAGCACAAAAAAAGTTTCATCCGTTCATTGCAACCCAATAACAAAATATGAAAGCAAAGAACTAAGGGGAGGAGAGAAAGCCTTCGACGTGCACTGTCCAATGCTTCCCTCGGCCACCAAGAACTGCTCCCAGCGAACTGGCTCCTCTCGGATGCTCAGGACGCCACTCCCTTAGGCTTGTCAAGGAGAAATGCCACGGCAAGTAGGATTGACGGAGAAAGATGAGACCTTCTCTCTCTAACATTTTAAGCTCAAATCTGGGTGGAACCAAAGTCTTCTTCAATGTGGCTTCATCCTCTATTTGTAGGGGCAAACTAATCCTAGGACTTGGTGTTAACTTTCCTAAGAAACCCCAAAACCATGGTTAAATTGCTTGGGAGTCGGGCAAAACAGGCTATGATACAGCCTGGGTAGCTGGCTGAGTGACCGACATAATCCCGTTGCAGGCGCCCAAGGACAGACAGGATCTGCAGGGACAGGGGGCGTTATCAGCAGGACTGGCAGTTGCAGTGCCGATCCCTCCAGCGGATCTTCGAGGTGGATTCCTAGGGCAGAGATCTCGGAAAGTCAGAGACAGCTGGCTTCAAAAATATCTTTTCGCACTTCAAGCGCTATCGAAATGCCAGTCAAACTTGGAAATTTCATTTTGCTCAGCAATCTCCTTATGTCACGTCATTTTCTTTCCTCTTCTCCTTGCTTTCAATTCCTGCACATCATCAAACAAGCACTTTTCCCATAAGGCAGCACCGCTTTAAAAATAAAATGCCACGGTAAACTGAATTCCACCACATGCAACTAAATGCTTCTAAATGCATCTACATGGTCCTAAATGAGCTCTTAAACCTTCAATAACTTAAGTGAAAAAGTCCCAAAATGTGACCTTTTTACGGAGTTATCAGCATCAAAGTGATAAAACAAACATACATTGATAACTATCTGTAAGAGTTATATTCGCATACTCTAGAACTAAATTTTTTGTAAATTCATAGGTAAAATATTGCATATTAAATATAGATTGCATGACATGTTATCATATTTATTTATCACATGCATTTAGGGGGCTATATTGGTCTTTTGCGCTGAAGTGCTCAGTTTGTCAGTCTCTTTTAACTCTTATATTGTTGCATGTGTATCTAATGATATTTCGAGTTTGTAGAATCGCACCGCAATAATATTACAAGTTGAAAATAAGAATTTCTGGGAATAATAGCTGGATAAGAACGAGGCATGATAAATTTGTTACAAATAATAGTTTATCTATTTCAATGGTATCGGCGGATTTGCAAGAGACTGAAATTTATAAAATGACGACAACACTGGCTATCGAAGTCTTTCCCTCCTCTTTTGCTCTTCTTCTTTCGCCATTCTATCTCATCACCACCATTTTACTCTGTTTTTCCTCCATAAAACTTAATCTTTATTCGAGATATTGAACTCTAAGAGACAAATGGCCTTTCTGCCCAAGGGTTATAGTTGGGTGACCCGAGAGGCCTCCCTGAAGTTTTAACCAGCTTTGCCGATCCTTGTAAAGTAAAGATGCTTCCGAGAAGAGCTCTTCTGACCTGAAAGATCCTGCATTGTTGGATTTTCATGGATGCTTTGTTTTTCTTTTGATTTAATGGATGTCTTTCATTATATATTTGCCTTTATATCTATTGATTTTTTTTTTAAATTATCTATTGATGTAACTTCTTGTGTTGTGGCCCTTTCTATTATGGTTAAGCATTCGCTAAGAGATTACAGTCGCTTTAATATGCTAGCGAATCGAGATATCATAGGATTAAGAGTGAACAAGTGTTGCTAGGTAGCGTAGAGATCTAATTACCACTGCGTGTTGAGACCTTTGGAAGATTAAGCTTGCTTTGGCCAAATAAGTCTAGTGTAGGAGATTCAAGAGAGCACTCCACTAGCAGATTTGTTGATACCATATCACAGTTAGTCGATACTCAATGGGTTATTTATGAGGAAAAACAATTGCCCATGCGTCCAAATCTAGGAAGTTGTTACAACCTGAGGTGCAAAAGCATGCCTTTTATATATGATATATCATTGTTATCTTCTTTACTTTTATTAGCACTTAGCCTCACTATCATATATTTTATCTATTATAAAGACTCATTAATTCGGTTACAACATACTTATGTGAGATACGATATTCGACACGTGTTACGTGTGTCCACTTTATTATATAATTCGACAATTTATGCTTGCACTTTTATGAAAACATTTTTAGTATATCATCACTTCAATCATACATTAAATGGAAAATAATATATTAAGTCTTATTATTAAAAATAATAAAAGAAACAAAGAATATAAATAATTAAATATTTTTTCGTTGAGTTTATTGGGAAATTATTTTACTTTTGTACCTTTCTTTTTAAACAAAAGGCACCCACCAATGGTGTTTTTCCCGAAAAATCACCGGTGATCGATATATTTACCGATCTAATATCGGTTAGATTATATTTCCCGATCTAACACTAGTAGTAGTAAAGCGTGCCCCCTGCCCCGCGCTATATGTTGATTTGGTGCCACGTGGGGTATAGCGCGCCCACTGCCCCGCGCTATACGCTGACATGGGTTACACGTGGGTATAGCGCGGCCCCTGATTCGCGCTATACGCCACGTAGGGGTATAGCGTGGCCCAGGGGCCGCGCTATACCTGGTTATCTGACACGTGGGGTATAGCGCTGTACAAGGGGCGCGCTATACCTTTAATTACCCACCCATCCACACCCCAATCCTCCCTATAAATACTCAAATCCTCAACCACTTTCATCACACCAAATTCTCTCAAATTCTCTCAAATTCTCTCAAATACTCTCTCTGGTATATTTTATAATATTTTTAATATTATGTATTTAATTTATTTAAGTATTTTACTTTATTTAATATTTTACTAATATAATTCTTTTGCAGATATATAATGGAAGGCAGTCTACTTCGCTTGGATGGAAATCATATATCTCGACACTTTGCTGATACGGTAACATTTTAACGTTTTAATTTAATTTAAATTATTAGTAATAATTAGTTGATTTATTTAATGCATGATTATTATATTAAGAATTAATTTTTGTAATTATTTATTTTTAGGAGAAGGACCGTGTATTAGATCCTTTTATTAGGAATCTTAAGTTAGTGATACCTAGCCGTGTCTTTTCGTATTTAGTAGAGGCTGGATTTGGTTATATAGGTAGATATTAGGGTCACTGTAAGATAGAACCAGACCTTATTTATGCCTTAGTAGAGCGGTGGAGGCCGGAGACCCATACATTCCATCTTCCGTGTGGAGAGTGCACGATCACGCTTGAGGATATTTCTATGCACCTGGGGCTTCCGATGGATGGAGATGTGATATCAGGGATAGTTTCCGGTTCTTGGACTACTTTGTGTCGGGATAATCTAGGATGTGTCCCGGAAAGTTTTATCGGAGGTAGGATATCATTAAATTGGTTAGATGCCAATTTTCGGGAGTTGAGCGCAGATGCCTCTGAGGATGAGGTTAAGATATATGCACGGGCATGCATATTGCAGTTGATAGGAGGATTGCTGATGCCAGACAAATCGCGCAATCTAGTTCACTGCATGTGGTTGCGACATCTTAGCGACTTTCTTCTCGCCGAATTATTCAGTTGGGGCTCGGCAGATTTTGGCTTTGCTGTACAGGGAGATGTGTGGAGCCACTGACTACAGGCGTAATGCTATCGGCGAATGTCTCCTACTGCTGCAGTCTTGGGCATGGTATCGATTACCCTTTTTATGTCCCGTTGTGAAGAACCCATTCGTATTTCCACTACTTATGAGGTAATTATAAAACTGATTTTGTATATTAATAATTTTATACAACGTATAATAATGTTTTTCCTTGAATAGGTGGTCTACTGATAGGAAAAATCATCAGGAGCTACCTGATGATTTAGAAAAAATTAGGGTGCTAATCGATCAGAAGGCTGGCACACAGGTATGAATTTTAATGTTTAAAAATCGATTTTAGATTATAGTTATATAATTAGATTATTATTTTGATAAAAAATATATATTATTTGTTTTAGTTTGAATGGGTGTCATATTCTACTGATGATGTGAGGGCGGTGATCCTACCTGAGTTGAGGGGTCCATCAGATGTTTGGATGGCGATGGTCTCTCTGATCTGTTATGCGACCGTCGAGTGGCACTCCACTGATCGTGTGCTCCGGTAGTTTGGTTGTTTTCAACCAATTCCGGAAGCACCTCGCAATATTGACGAGTTGCATAGCTTAGATAGACACGGCAAGACAGATACAGATTGGCTAGTGAGGCATCATGAGTGGGTCGTGTTGTGGGAGGATCGACATCGGCGCCTTCCCAATCCTGACTTATTGATGTATACTGAGGATTATTATGAGTGGTTCAATAGAAACAAGAAACCCTTTTTACTTCCCAAGGATGCACGAGGGCAGACCTTTCCATGACGTCGACAGAGACGTTCACCGACATAGCACCATCATCCCCCGAGTCATGGACGGAGAGCAGGTGCTTCCGGTTCATCCTTAGTTGCACCAGCAGGACCTTCACAACAGCCACCACAACCATTTATGATGTCGCAGCCATATATGATGCCGCCATCGCCTTTCCATTACCAGATACTACCGCCACCACCTTCACCTGGTTTTATGACCCCGCCGCCGCCACCATCACAGATGACCCCTCCTAGAGGCTATTATGGGTCTATGTTTGCATATCCAACTTGGGGTTCATATACTAGATATTTGGCGGGTTCAACCTCATCACCTATAGCCGCAGCACAGACACCTCCTGTACAGTTTTCACACTCAGCGATGTCTGGGTTTTCCCAGTTTTCGCAGGCCGGTGGGATAGTCAGTCATACACCTCCAGTGTCCTTATTCTATGGAGGTGCTTCATTGTCATCAGCTCCTCATCAACCTAATGTACCTGCTTAGGATGACGACGACGACGACGACAGCGAGGATTCAGAACCAGTGATACGAAGAAATCCTCCTCGAGACTGACAGCCACTGCCCTGCGGAACACATTCGCGATGAAGGCATCGATTTTTTTTTTATATTTGTATTTACTTTATTTTGTTTAATTGTCATTTTTTATTATTTCTCATTTAATACTTACTTTATTTTGTTAAATTTGTTGGACTTTTTTTTAATATATTTCAGTTAATTTTGTTTATTACCATTTAATATCAATTATTGTAATTTGGTTATCATTTACCATTTAATTCTTATTGTAAGTTTGTTGTATTTAAATACCAAATTGTTATTAGTTTGATAAAATTTAATGATTGTGTTCGTTTTTTTAATCTTCATCAGCGATTATCGAATGACATTAACTTGAAGTAAATGCAAATTAAAATACAAGAATTATTATTTGATAAACAAATACATCATTTCCTCATCAATTGTTGCTTGATGACAACAGAAGTGGACATGTTTAGCTAGTGTGTCCTGGGTTTCTACAATGGCCACATCTTCTGTCTTGTCTAGATCTTTCTCGAATATCCATATCGCAATGAATTCGATTGGATTTTGGATGACCATGCTCCCTCAATAAACTCGGATTTGGTATAATCGGAAGCCAATCTTAAACCTCATCAGGGTCTTTGTCATTACTTATGGGGGGAAACTCAAATTCGTATACCTTAAAAACTTCAGATAGTAGCTATACGGGATCCACAAAATGGTTATAGTCTTGACGTGTATGCGAACAAGCTGCTATCACATGAGAGCATGAATACTTCAGAGCTTGAAAAAGCTCGCAGTCGCACGTTCTGTCCCTTAGATTTACTCTTAACGACACAGCTCCAATACCTTGAAGAGGTCGCGACAACTCTGTGACACGAAACATTTCATGCCTTCTAGAGAAGCTTGTTACAGACATTCCATTTGATGCAGCAATTTTTTTCTGTAGATCTACAACTAATCTGGGGTGATAGACATGACCGCCTTGCATCCAGGTTTGAGCTTGTGTCAAGTTGGTTGAATTGATTGCCTCAGCCAAGTTGGTCGTCATGTGTCCATATCGATATCCACCATCATATGCGTTCGTCCACATTTCTTTATCGATGAGGCTGATGTAATCGTATCCTTCCTCGTTCTTCGCCCGCAAATCTTGAAGCATTGATTCAAACGTTCGAGGAAGTAGTTCGTAACCTGATCAAAAATGTATAACTTACTAACTTGCTTTCTTTGCAAAATTAAAATGATCAAAAAATGTATAACTTACTAACATGCTTTCACTTACCCATGCGCACAATTAATTGACGCTCATCATTCTTCTTGTACCTTCCATGATAGTTCGCAGCAATGTGTCGGAGACAATACCTATGTTGGACAAAGGGTGGTTGCCACATTGGACCCAAAGACTCCATTGCTGCTTTGATCCCAGCTCCGCGATCTGAAATGACACAGATGTTTTCCCTCGTGATAACATGTGCACGTAAATTTCAGAGGAAAAAAGCCCAAGAATCTGTATCTTCTCCTTCGACAAGAACACAAGAAACTGGAAGAATGTTGCGATTGCCATCTTGGACAACTGCCAATAATAAAACTTGCTTGTATTTTCCATACAAGAAAGTCTCGTCGATCTGGACCACAGGCTTGCAGTATTTGGCAGCATTAACGTACTGTGGGTAACTCCAAAAAACCGATAGAATTGGCTTCGATTGCGGAGAACTCGATCATTATGGTATGCATAGGAGGTTTCAAAGTCCACAGTTATCCCAAGATTAAACGTCCGCACCAGCCTAAACCAACCTAGAAGTTCGTTGTAAGATGCATCTCATTCGCCATAAAGTTTGACAATGGCATTTTGTTTTGCCAACCAAGCTTTTTTATAGGAGACAGTGTACCCATACTGCGATTCTATAGCTGAAATCAACATTGCAACAGCTATATGAGAGCTTGCTTTTACCATGGGCATGATGGCTTGGCATATCATTTCAGAGTCCAAGTTGGGATGATCTTGGTTGACCCCTCCAGCACAACATGTGTGAGGACCGTTGTATACTGTTAGTTCTCATATGTTGTTTTTCCTCTTCATTTTCGATACGCGAACCATCCAATTGCATCCGTTTTCGCGTCGGGCACAATAACATACATATTTTTCGGTCATCGATCGGTTGACTCTAGACTGAACAGAATTACGTATATTGTAATTTTTGATAGCCATCATCACTTCTTCTTTTCTTGAAAACTCCATGCCTAAAGATAACTCACCATTATTTATTGATGAGTAATATCCATAGTCACCGAGATGAGGCATATCCGCAAATTCTGGCCCGTACATTGCACCATAATCAGCTTCATACATGTGTGCATAAGGGTCAGTTTGTGTCACATTTCCTGGAACTTCATCTACATCATCATCATTGAAGTTGAATTGCGGTGATTCTGGGTGAATGAATAGTCCGGTCTCAGCACCATCGGTTCTTCTGGTGGAGATGATGGTTCCTCCATGCGCTCCACATTTAGGTCGAAGAACTTACTACTTGCATATCTTCCCCTTGAACTAGAAGGCATATCGACATTGAGATCGAAAAAGCTCGCAGTTGAATGCCTCCCCCTGGAGCTTGAAGCCCTCGTGTCAAATGGAAACTGCACAGATTGTTGCGTCGATGGCAACTCCATATTAAGGTTAAAGAAATTTGTAGATGAATGTCTTCCCCTTGAACTGGACGCGGTGTTTCCATACGAATTGTTCGTGGACCCACCTCGGTACATATCGTAAGGAGTTGCGGATGAATGTCTCCCCATTATGGCATTAAAATCATTACACATTACTGTAGTCAGTCGTTCAACTTGATCAACTTGTTCAGCCAGCCCACAGTGGGAGCTTAATGATTGACCCCGAACAGTAATCACTTGAACAAAATGTGCATTCATCTCAATAGCGACATCTGAATAATTACTTTGAGCTTCAACCATCATTTGAACATTATCATTGTTCAAAAGTTCGAACGATGTATAAGTTAATGGCAACAATGATGTTGGAAATCTGTACTGCAACGACGACATTCTTCTATTACTTCCAGCATGAATATTCCTCGAAATCTTCATTATCTAGCTCCTCAAGAGTTATATTTCTCTTGAATGATATTTTAACACGCTCATTTGATACGAAAACAACGCCGGTTTCATCTTCTCGAATTTCACCATCATAATAAACAATAGCTGAAAGTTGCGCCATTCTTTGAGTTTAAAAGTGCAGCAATATTATATCTGCAAAAACAATAACTGAACAAAACTGATTAAATAAATTATATATGAACGAAAATATAACACAATAAATTTTTTACACATCAACGTAAATAATTTAAATAATATAATTTTATATTATTACTTGCACAGCAAAACTATTTCGACGTATGCTCCCGCTTTTCAATTTTACAAACATAAAAATTAATTGAAAATAATTAGTATAATATTTTTTTCAAATAATGATAATAAACAATAAGTATAATTAAAAATATTATAATAAAATTACCTTATAACGAAAAATTGCACGAACTTCTAAATCAAATATGAGAAGATTGCCAGAATTATTACTCGTTGACGGAATTATTGTATTAATTTATAAGTTGAGAGGAGAGATGCGAGGAGATGTGAGAAACTTAACCGGCGGAGGAGGGTATTTATAATCATATAAGGTGCGGTACCTGCACCGCGCTATATGTAATTATTCAGATAAAAGATATAGCGCGGACCAGGGACTGCGTTAAATATAATTCACCCCTACGTGGCGTATAGCGCGGCCCCTGATCCGCGCTATACTCCTACGTGGAGTATAAACGCGGCCCCTATCCGCGCTATACCTCTACGTGGCATATAGCGTGGATCAAGGGCCGCGCTATACGTACGTGTAACCCATGTCAGCGTATAGCGTGGTTCAGGGGGGGCCTTTACTGCTACGGGTGTTAGATCGAGAAATATAATCTGACCGATGTTAGATCGATAAATATGCCGATCACCGGTGAATTTTCGAGAAATACACCCCCCACCAAGCTTATTTATTATTGTTTATCAAGTTGCAAATAAACATTAATTTCTTTCATTGATGTCAACTAAGCAGCTCATAGTATTTCCAAAAGACTGCCAACACTATTTGCATTTTCTGACATTAGAGAATTTGTAATGTTTTGACACAAAGGTAGTTTTCAATGACAGAAAACGTATTAGTCAAAGGCAGCGGCTGGTTTGGTCGGGTGATGCTGCTTCCATTTTCATCTACCAGCTTCTAGGTAATCTTTCAATTCAGATAATCAATCTCAATTATCCTTCATTTAATAATCCCTACCAAGGATTTAAATATTGATATCCTTCTATTATCCGAATAATAACCATTATATAATAATTTTGGTGTTATTCAAAATCGTTGTTATATGACTACATTACACATACAATCACAACAGTAACGGGGCCATATAATAATGAGGGTAATTATTTATTTTATTAATGATATCTACCCTAAAATTTTATTAGAATTCTATCTCATGCAAAATTTTATGTTGTTAACATATGTTGCATAAATCTCTTATCTTTAAAAATATTTCAAGATTCGCTACTAGACCATAATAATATTCATTATATTCGTAATCACAAAACAACTAAAAACATGATCGTAATCACAATTTAAATCTTTTATACCTATTTATAACCGATTACAATGAAGCATAAAGCAGTTGAAAAGTTGGTGTGGTCCTAATAAAAAACATTAGTTTACGCATTCCGAGTAACATTTGAGAAAGTAGAAATGTTGGAGAATAATACCATACCGCATGGTTTAGCCAAAAGTAAAAGTGAGAATATTAGCACCACACACATGGGAGTGGAGAACTTACTCTCTACCATAATCATTAGGTTTTCGAATAATAATATTATGCTTAAACAGTACTTAAAAGTAGTTTTTTACGAGAAATTTTAGGTCAAAAGTGATTCTTCCTTCAGTCTAGGATCATGTATACTTAAGACCCAATTAAAATTTAGAGATTGTCCACTAAAAATAAATGTGGTAGGATTCGATCAAAATTAAAAGTTTCAAGTGACCATAATCAACCAACAACAAATAATCAAACAACCAAAACCTGCAATTTCCCTTCTTTTACAATGATCATTTACAAGTATTTAATTTGGATTGTTTTTGTACTTGAAAAGTTTCAACGTGTCAACTATGGCCTAATGATGGCGAATTGTTATTTTATATTGTATTCAAAGGCCTTCAGTCCGTACCATAAACTATTTTTTAAAAACTAAGGAATCAAAATAAGATGATTAACTTCTAAAATGGTCATTCTCATACAGATGATGTAATCATTCAAATTTTATTTAATGTATTCTTTTAATGTCATTAGATGTTCATTACAATTAAATATTATTCTTTGTAATTGAAAGTTTACCAAAGAATCCTTAATCAATGTAGCATGCTAACTAATAGTTATAAGTGGTAATCAAAATCATAGATTGAATTTACTGGTTGTAATGCACGAATTAAGCTACCTCAATGGTTAAAGGGGTGGTTGTATCTTTAGAGGTCACAGATTTGAGCACCAAAAACTGCCAGAGTGTTTGAGTTTTCATTGTCAAATGATTAGGACCTTTAGAACATATATTACGTTGTAACCATCATATATTAATAAAAAAAATTACTGACTGCAATGACTTCAATATTCCTTATTACAGTCTTGTAAACAATTACCACAACACAAGGGAAAAAGCAGGGGAAAAAGGCAAAGAGAGATTTTATATGGTGATGTAGGGAAAAGGGAATGCTTAGGCGTAGCAATTATATAGGAGAGGAGACCAACGAGATATATCTGCACTCATTCTCACTTTCCTTTATCCTGTTTTAATCCTTTGAAGGTGGTTTGGAATGTGGCCCATGAAATGTGATGCAATAATGGCTCATATATATAATTTTTTTGAATAATCTGAAGTGATTACGATATAATATATGTTTATAATCTTTCTTAGTTATTAACAACACACACTGCAGACATAAGTGCTCGAAACAAAGACCTCAAGGAAGAATAACACTCCCTTTAACCACTGATACCATTCAATGAGTTCATATATATAATTATGGGTAAAGTACACAAATTGTCCTCTGACTATGTACAATGCTTTGTTGAGTTCATCGACTATTAAAAGTTACAAAATGATTCCCGACTTAGGGCGTTGATTTGTTAAGTCTCTTGACTATTAAAATTACAAAATGGTCACCCGACTATAAATATGTTCCAAACTCATCATTTTACATCAAAAAAATTGGTGGTCGTATGAGTTAGATGTTAACCTGCTGACTGAGATATGATAAAATCTTATTTCAAAACTTTTTGAAATGTATAGTCGTTTGAGATTTTGGAATCATATTTTATCATATCTTAGTCTGTAACACCCATTTCTCATATACGTCTTCCGTACATAACTCATAGGTGTCACATGACTTTTTAAAACATTTCCTTATTTGTAATCAGTAAAATTTTGTTTCTAAATTAAAACAAAACATTTCTATATAATAATAATTAAAACGTTAGTTGTAACATATTACAAAAATTATAACTTTAATACATTCCAGAGCATTTTCATAAGTCCAAATAAATGTCATCTAATTTATCAAAAGTAGACATAAATGTCCTACAGTTACTGATGAGGCAACCTTTGATTGATGATGTCCACTGCACTCCTTACTCCGCTAGTCTTTGTTATTTCCTACATGTGAAATCAACACATGCTAAGTATTTACTTAGTGAGGCATAGTAATACAAAATGAATTATACTTAAATATAAGCATATCATAAAATATCAAAATACGAATGAAAATCATATAAATCATATCAATACATCAAATTGGCTTGGTGAGCCAATCTTCGTTCAAATAGCCATATAACTATATTTAGTATGCCTAGCATACCTATCAATCAGTATTTTCCAATTTATTCTTTATTTGCCCAATGTATGCCAAATGAGAATGCAAGGTACATACATTGCACCAAAGTGTCGAAATAGAAACTCACAAACTTATTATGAATTACATGGATGCACATATAGTGCTGAAAGTACACAAAGTACTGATACAAAAATGCACCGTTATGTATTAAACAAAATCGATCGATAACTTTTATACATAATTGTATAACAAAATGGTGATTCACAAACTCATTATGAATACCATGATTGCACATCTAGTGCTAAAAGTACACACAGTACTGTTACGAAAAAGCAACGTTATGTATTACACAAAATCGATCGATAACCATTACATAAAATGTATGTCGAAATGCACATATGACTCTCAATGCACGTACAATGGGCTATTCAATCAATTTAGCAGATTACACAACATAAACGTTCATCTAGTCATTTTAGAGCAGTTCATACTCTATAATTACTCTTGTATCAATTCTATAAACGTTATGAAAGCATATCGAAATACTGTAAAACCTACTTTAACCAGCCATTCAAGGTTGACTCATCGCAAGTCACCCTCATCTCATATAAATACAATAAATGCACTCACCTGGTATGCCTCACTATTATGCCTTATTGATGTCCAACTATTCGACGACTCTATCCTTGCACTTTTACTTGTTGGATTCAGGAGCTTGGTTACGATCTACACAAGTATCCATATTCACACACATACAATACAAATGTTAGTATATTTTCTACCATTTATACAAAATAATAATACTTAAAAGTACTATTATTTTCGATTTCTAATAAAATTCATCCTAACTTAAAATTCCATGCTGAATAGTATCGGTACCCCTCCTATGGTATCAATACTTCTATACTATGGTACCGATACTCCATTCAGTATCGATACCGTTTTTGCATTCATGAATCCATTTCTCAATAATAGTATCGATACCTTCCTCTTGGTATCAATACCCATTTCAGTACCGATACTACTTGCATAAGTATCGATATTGTTCATCGTGTTTATCAAATTTAACTATATAGTATCGGTACTGTTCTTCCAATACCGATAGCCTTACCTAGATTTTACATATTTCAGTTCAATTTTTACCACATTTTCGCCTAAATCTCTTAGTTTTACTCCCAACTATACCAATAAACTCATAATCACTTAATCCAACTAACATACATCCATAAATCTCCCTATAATATCCAATAACTCTCAAGAACCTTTAAAACTAAAAATCACACCCAAATTTCAAACATGTTTTTAATCCCTTCTAAGGCTCCCAATTTCTCATTTACCTCTTTAGCAAGTTAAATATACCTTTAAACTTCAATACCATACCAAATTTCATCAAACCATTTTCTTAAATCTCAAATAAATCTTTGATCTTTTAGTTTTAATCCTCCTTGAACTTTCCTTAAGCCGCTATAACACTTAAGGTTTCAAAACCAACCCAAAAACGAAAGGAAAAACTAACTAGATAAAACCTTACCTTTGCTATGGGGGCTTGGGGCGTGAGGAAGAAGAAGAACAAGAGGAGAGAACCAATATAATTTATCTTCTTAGTCTCCTATTCACTTTTATTAAATAACCCAATTAAATGAATATTAAACTTATTCCATCTAAATGACTAAATTGCCCTTCATTCTTCAATTCTTACTAATAAGTCTCAAACACAATTTCTTAAATCATTCCTCATACTTTTCAATTTACTCAATTTAGCCCACCAAATTTTAAATTCTTTCACTATGGTCACTGACCCGTTATTTGGGGTATTACAATTATCCCCCTTAAGAAAATTTGTCCTCGAATTTTAAGATGTACTTGATGCGTGGAAATTGTTTCCTCGTGACCTCCTCTCTTTCCCAAATAGCTTCATCGACTTTATGATTTTGCCAAAGTACTTTAACTAGAGGAATCTTCTTGTTACGCAGTTCTTTGTTTTTCATGCTAAGATCCGCATCGGTTCTTCTTCGTAAGTCAAATCTAGTAGGATCTCTATTTCTTCTGGTTTGATGATATGCGATGGATCTGATCGGTACTTCCTGAGCATTGACACATGAAAAACATTGTGGATCTTGTCTATATCGGAAGGCAAAGCTAATTGATAAGCTACTGGTCCGACCCTTTTAAGAATTTTATAAGGTCTAATAAATCTCAGACTCAACTTTCCTTTGTGCCCAAACCACAACACTTTCTTCCAAGGCGATACCTTCAGAAGTACTTTATCCCCCACATGATATTTGATCTCTTTCCTTTTTAGATCAACATAAGATTTTTGTCGATCGGAGGCTATTTTAAGATTATCCTAGATAACTTTCACTTTATTTTCTATTTCTTTCATTAAATCCGGGCCAACCAGGTCTTGATCTTTTAACTCAAACCAATATAAGGGTGTTCTACACTTCCTCCCATATAAGGCTTCATACGGGGCCATCTTAATACTCGATTGGTAACTGTTATTATAAGCAAAATTCTGCTAAAGGCAAATATCTTTCCCAAGATCCTTTGAATTCAATCACGCATGCCCTTAGCATATCCTCCAATACCTGAATAGTTCGTTCTGACTGCCCATCTATTTGTGGATGAAAAGTCATACTTAAATTCAATCGAGTACCTAAAGTCTCATGCAAGGGCTTCTAGAATCTCGAAGTAAACCTGGGATCTCAGTCGGATACTATCAAAATTGGTACTCCATGCATTTGAACTATATCTTTTAAATACAACTCCGCATATTTATTCATCGAGAAATCTACCCGAACTGGAATAGAGCGAGCTGTCTTGGTCAATCTGTCCACAATTACCCATATTCATTTTTACTGGTGTCAAATGTAGCCCTAAAACAAAATCCATTATAACTTGTTCTCACTTCCAGTCGAGAATGGATATTGGTTGTAGCAATCCAGAAGGCACTTGATGTTCATCTTTCACTTGCTAACATGTCAGGCATCTTGTAACAAACTCTGATACAACTCTTTTCTTACCAGGCCACCAATAACTACTCTTTACATCCTGATACATCTTATTCCTGCCTGGATGCATCTTCAAAGGACTATATGTGCCTCAGAAAGAATATCTTTATCCAGTTCTTTATTATCTGAAATATAAAATCTTCCACGATAATATAAGCATCCATCCGTCCTCATTTCGAAGTCATTGGCCTCACATTTTTCTACTTGCACAATTCTTGCCAAACATTTATCATCTTGTCCTTGTAGTTCTTTTATCCTATCCAAGAACATTGGCTTTAACTTAAGCTCAGTGATCAAGGCACCATCTTCCTTTAAAGACATACGTATATCCAAAACCCGTAAAGCTGTAAAATTCTTTCGGCTAAGTGCATCCGCAACTACATTAACCTTCCCTGGATGATAATCGATGATCATATCATAATCTTTTAAAAGTTCAATCCACATTCTCAGCCTCAAATTAAGTTCCTTTTGAGTCAACAAATACTTTAGACTCTTATGATATGTATAAATATGGCACCGCTCACCGTACAGATAATGACGCCAAATTTTCAAAGCAAACACGACCACTGCCAATTCTAAATCATGTGTCGGGTAATTTCTCTCATGCGTTTTCAGCTGTCTTGAGGCATAGGCCACAACTTTCCCCTCTTACATAAGCACACATCCCAATCCATTATGGGATGCATCACTGAAGATGACATAGTTTTTACCCGAATCAGGTTGTACAAGAACTGGTACCTCTGTTACAATCCTCTTTAGTTTTTTAAAACTTTCTTGACATTTCTCTGACCAAAGAAAAGGCACATCTTTCCGTAGAAACTTATTTAGTGGAAAAGCTAACATTGAAAAGTTCTTCACGAACCACATATAATAACCAGCAAGCCCCAAGAAACTCCAAACTTATGAGACATTCCTTGGGGGTTGCCAATCCACTATAGCTTGAACTTTTTGGGATCTACTCTTATGCCTTCTGCGGAGACTCTATGGCTAAGGAAAGCAACCTCAGCTAACCAAAATTCACACTTTGATAATTTGGCATACAACTTATTCTCTCGAAGAGTCTGAAGAACCACACGAAAATGAGCATCATGCTCCTCTCTTGACTTTGAATACACAAAAATATCATCGATAAATACTACCACAAAATGATCCAAGCAGATTTGACATACTTGGTTCATCAAATCCATAAATGTTGTAGGAGCATTAGTCAATCCAAATGGTATCACCACAAATTCGTAATATCCATACTGAGTCCGAAAAGTTATCTTTGATATATCATCCTCTTTAATCTTTAATTGGTGGTATCCTTACATCATGTCTATCTTAGAGAACATTGATGTGCTTTTCAGTTGATCAAACAAATCATCGATCCTTGGAAGAGGATACTTATTCTTTATTGTTAATTTATTTAACTGTTGGTAATCTAAACATAATCGCATAGACCCATCCTTCTTTTTCACAAAAAGCACAGGTGCTCCCCAAGGAGAAACACTAGGTCTGATAAATCCCTTATCGAGCTGCTCCAGCAATTTGGCCTTTAATTCTCTTAACTATGTTGGAGCCATTCGATATAGAGCCATAGAAATAGGTTCAGTACCTGGGT
Organism: Hibiscus syriacus; assembly: GCF_006381635.1. Lineage (NCBI taxonomy): Eukaryota > Viridiplantae > Streptophyta > Magnoliopsida > Malvales > Malvaceae > Hibiscus > Hibiscus syriacus. Next base: position 464,641 of record NW_024062129.1, on the reverse strand, counting down.
AAACATCAATATGGAATTCTACTTCGCGGTCTGGAGGTATCCTGATAACTCTTTAAGAAAAACATTCGAAAACTCCCTAATTGTTGGAATATCATCTAATCTCATTTCCGATATTCGGGTGTCTATTATGTTAGCCATAAAAGCTATACATCATTCCAACATCATTTTCTTTGCAGTTATTGTTGATATCACATTGGATGGTGACTTCGCTTTTTCACTGATCACTACTATTTTGAGCCTTCTGCATCTTTCAAAAATAATTTTTTCTTGCAACAATCCACCCATCCATGATGAGGAGCAACCAATCCATGCCAAAAATAATTTTAAATTCGTCGAAAGGCAATTCCATTAAGTTTATCGTGAACATAATCTCTTGAATCTTTATCGAGCATTTTCTACATACCCGCGTTACTCTTGCACTATGACCCATAGGGTTTACCGCTATCATCTCACTAAAAATTGGTTCTAAAGGAATTCCTCTAGCTATAATCAACTTTTTACTAGTATAAGAGTGTGTAGAACCAGGGTCAACTTTTTACTAGATAGAATGTGCATGTTAAGATTTCTGGGTCATCCCGATCTTCATTAGTCTTAATATTATATATTCTGGCTACCCCACGAATCTCTCGTTACGGAAATGTCTCAGATTATTTTCTGGATCTACCTCTTTCTCTGCTTCTGTTTGATGCTGTTACCGATCTCTCAGATTTCTTATGACAATTTCGAGCATAGTGACCCATTTCACCACAATGGAAACAAGATCCATTGAGAAATCTACATACTCCACGATGAAATTTGCCACAAGTCTGACATGGATTATTTATTTCTCCAATTGCTCTACCCGAGCCAGCAACAAAAGGCTGGGATTGCTTATTTTTCTATGAAGTTACAGTAGATCCATCTTTATTGTTGTATCGAGAACTCGAACTCCTTCCTCTCGTAGCGTGATAGGAAGTTGAATATGTCCTAACTCTTTTTCTCGCCTGCATACCTTACTATGCTACTAGAGTCTCCTCTTGAGCTCTTTCAATGGCCTTAGCTCTGTTTATAAGTTCTTGCAGGCTAGGCAAGTTTAAAGCCAACATCATCTCTTTCAACTTTGGCCTCAAACCCTCGATGAATAAATCACGTCGAGCTTTATCATTGGGAACTACCTCAGTAGCAAAACAACTCAGCTTGTTGTACTCAGCCTCGTACTCATGTACTGCTCGATCACCTTGTTTCAAATTAAGAAACTTATGTAGCATCGCTTGTCTAAAATGCTTATCGATGTACTTGTTCTTAAATTCCTTCTGGAAGAATTGCCAGGTCACTTGCTCCGGTGGTGTATACATCGTAGTATTGGTCAACCATACTCAAGCTGATCCTCGAAGTAAAGATACAACTCCACCCAACTTTTAAAATTCCGAGCAGTGAAGACTCTTCAGCATCAACTTCATATCATTTAATCATAAATCAGCGTCTATAGGACCTTCGTCCTCTTCTCCCCGAAACTCAGGAGCTCCCAAACTTTTCTGCTCTTTTAGGATCAACATCTGCAGTGCTGGAGGAGCAGGGGGAGGCGGATGTGGTTAGAACCGAGTCAAAATAGCATTGATAGCTTGCATAAAAGCTCTAAATTCTGGCACTGGCATACTCTAATGTGCCGGTGCACTAGCATTTTCGGACGGGATCGGATGCTCAATATTAGCTTCATAGTTCTCGCTACCCAATTCTTCTCTATCCTCTTGATCAGTCGCCCTTCACGAATTTGTGGATCCAATATCTAATAAAACATACATAATAATAACACTCAAGTTAGTAAGGAGTGTCATCAATCATATTCTAACTATACCATATCAGTAACATTGACATCTTAGTGACAAGTAAACCTTTTTTAAAGTAAAATACACCTAGTTTTGGCCAAGAATCGGCTAAACCTATAGCTCTGATACAAATAAATGTAACACCCATTTCTCATATACATCTTCCATACATAAGTCACATATGTCACATGACTTTTTAAAATATTTCCTTATTTGTAACCCGTAAAATTTTGTTTCTAAATTAAAACAAAACATTTTTATATAATAATAATTAAAACGTTAGTTGTAACATATTACAAAAATTATAACTTTAATCTATTCTAGAGCATTTTCATAAGTCCAAATACATGCCATCTAATTATCAAAAGTAGACATAGATGTCCTACAGTTATTGATGAGGCAACCTTTGATTGATGATGTCCACTGCACTCCTTACTCCGCTAATCTTTGTTATTTCCTACATGTGAAATCAACACATTCTAAGTATTTACTTAGTGAGGCATAGTAATACAAAATGAATTATACTTAAATATAAGCATATCATAAAATATCAAAATACGAATGAAAATCATATAAATCATATCAATACATCAAATTGGCTTGGTGAGCCAATCTTCGTTCAAATAGCCATATAACTATATTTAGTATGCCTAGCATACCTATCAATCAGTATTTTCCAATTTTTTCTTTATTTGCCCAATGTATGCCAAATGAGAATGCAAGGTACATACATTGCACCAAAGTGTCGAAATAGAAATTCACAAACTTATTATGAATTACATGGATGCACATATAGTGCTGAAAGTACACAAAGTAATGATACGAAAATGCACCGTTATGCATTAAACAAAATCGATCGATAACCATTACATACAATGTATGTCGAAATGCACCTATGACTCTCAAATGCACACACAATGGGCTATTCAATCAATTTAGTAGATTACAAAACATAAACGTTCATCTAGTCATTTTAGATCAGTTTATACTCTACAATTACTCTTGTATCAATTCCATAAACATTATGAAAACATATCGAAATATTGTAAAACCTACTTTAACCAACCATTCAAGTTTGACTCATCACAAGTCACCCTCATCACAAGTCACCCTCATCACATATAAATACAATAGATACACTCACCTGGTATGCTTCACTATTATGCCTTACTAATTCCAACTATTTGGCAACTTTGTCCTTGCCCTTTTGCTTGCTAGATTTAGGAGCTTGGTTACGATCTACACAAGCATCCATATTCACACACATACAATATAAATGTTAGTATATTTTCTAACATTTATACAAAATAATAATACTTAAAAGTACTATTATTTTCGAATTCTAATAAAATTCATCCTAACTTAAAATCCAGGCTGAATAGTATCGATACCCCTCTTATGGTATCGATACTTCTATATTATGGTACCGATACTCCCTTCAATATCGATACCATTTTTGTATTCTAGAATCTATTTCTCAATAATAGTATCGATACCTTCCTCTTAGTATCGATACCCCACTTCAGTACTGATACTACTTGCATAAATATCGATATTGTTCATCGTGTTCATCAAATTTATCTCTATAGTATTGGTATTGTTCTTCGAGTACTAATACCCTTACCCAGATTTTACATATTTCACTTCGATTTTTACCACATTTTCGCCTAAATCTCTTACTTTTACTCCCAACTATACCAGTAAACTCATAATCACTTAATCCAACTAACATACATCCATAAATCTCCCTATAATATCCAATAACTCTCAAGAACCTTTAAAACTAAAAATCACACCAAATTTGAAACATGATTCTAATCCCTTCTAAGGCTCTCAATCTCTTATTTACCTATTTGGCAAGTCAAATATACCTTTAAACTTCAATATCAGACCAAATTTCATCAAATCATTCAAAAACTCATTTTCTTAAATCTCAAATAAATCCTTGATCTTTTAGTTTTAATACTCTTTGAACTTTCCTTAAGCCTCTATAACACTTCAGGTTTCAAAACCAACCTAAAAACGAAAAAAAAATAGATAAAACCTTACCTTTGCTATGAGGGCTCGAGACGTGAGGAAGAAGAATAAGAAGAAGAAAGAACTAATAGAAATTATCTTTTTAGTCTCCTATTCACTTTTATTAAATAACCCAATTAAATGATTATTAAATCCATTCCATCTAAATGACTAAATTTCCCCTCCATTCTTCCATTTTTACTGATAAGTCTCAAACACAATTTCCTAAATCATTCCTCATACTTTTCAATTTACTCAATTTAGGCCACCAAATTTTAAATTTTTTATTATGGTCACTGACATGATATTTGGGGTATTATTGGTATATGCCAAATTTTGAATTAAGAACTTTATTGAAAGAATTTAAAATTTTGGAGGATTTATTAGATTAAATGATAAAGATGAGAATGATTTGGATTAGTGAATTGGACTAAATTTTAACAAGGGATGGTTTAGAGGGCATTTTAGTCCTTTAAAGAAAAATGAATTTAAAATTCTTATTTTATAAGACATAAAAGGTAAGGGAAAAAGGGAAAGTGGATATCAACCAAACACTCTTTCATTTTCTTCTTCTTTCACGTGATAAGCTTTCTCCATAGAGATTGAAGAAAATGGTTTTTTGAGTGATATGTTAAAATATGAATGTATATGGATGTTTTCTGGTAGATTTGACTTGCCAAAGAGATATATAAGAGATTAAAAGCCTTGGATTGGATTAAAAATATATTAGAAAAAGTGGTTTGATTCTTGAAATTGAATGTTCAGGAATAATTTTAAATGTTCTAAGAAGCTAAATGAAGGAATATTGGTATGGAAAATTAATGATATGTTCTTTTGAGTATTGTTTAAGTATAATGGTTATAAAATACTCTAACATTGGTTATGGTATATGTTTTATAGATGCTTGAGTAGATCGGAACCAAGCTCCCGAAACAAGCAAAACTAAAGGCAAATGCAAAGTACCAAAAAAATCAGCCTTACTTTTTGGATATATAGCAAGGATAGTCAGGTAAGTGCATTTATTTTTTACATTAAGGGTTATAAAGACATGTTGTTAAATATATATATATATATATAATGCATCGATATATCAGTACTATGTGTACTACAGGCACTTCGTGTGCATATTCATGGAATTCATTATAAGTTGATGAATCACTGTACATGCACTTCGTGTGCATATTCACGGAATTCATCATGAGTTGATGAATCAACGTACAGGCACTTCGTGTGCATATTCACGGAATTCATCATGAGTTGATGAATCACCGTACATACACTTCATGTACATATTCACAGAATTCATCATGAGTTGATGAATCACTGTACATGCACTTTGTGTGTAAATCCACGGATCGGAGTTCATCATGAGTTGATGAATCACCATACAAGCACTACATGTGCAACCCACGGAATTTATCATAAGTTGATGAATTTCCGTATAGGCACTAATTGTGCATTCTAATACATGAACATGAATAGTAAATGGGAAAAATGATTGTAATAGCACTCATGGTGCAAAGTGATAAGGTTTATAATAAATTGTAAGGAGATACTTGAGATTAGAATTATTACCCTATATTATGTTTATAAGTTGCTTAGAATTAAGTACGCCTCACTAAGCAATACTTAATGTGTGTTCATTTCATGCGTAGGTTGAATACCAACTGAGTAAGGAGATCATCGGACATCAAGTCAAAGTCACCTAATCAGTAACAGTATGACAAACCTGTCTACTTTTGATATATTTTAGTTGGCATGTAATAGGTTTAGTAAAAATGCTCTGTAAAACCTTTGAATTGAACTACTGTAAAACGCTAAAATAAGGAACATCTCTTTTATGTATATATATGTAAGTTAATGTTTGTTTTAATTATAAATAAATTCTAATGGTTTTATAAAATGTAACAAAAATTGTACGGATTTTTAAATGAGAAAATGTTTTAAAAATGATGTGACATCTATAACTCGTATACGTAAAGGTATACGGAAGATGGGTGTTACAATTACATACTCAGTAGGTTAACGTCTGGATTAGATAGACATTAATTTTTAACAAAAATGACGAGTTTGAAACATATGAATAGTCGGGTGACCATTTTGTAACTTCTAATAGTCGGGGGACTCAACAAATCAACACCCTATAGTCAAGGGACCATTTTGTAACTTTTTATAGTTAAGAAACTCAACTAAGCATTGCCATATAGTTAGGGGACCATTTGTGTACTTTACCTATAATTATATACCTTAGAAGAAAATGAGAGGAAAAACTTTGTCTCATTTATGATAATGATGATGACAAATGTGGACGATGATGTGGGAAGTTCTGCTGTGAGGCGGTTAAAATATGGCTAAAAACCGACGTGACAGGTTAAATAATTGACCGGTTAAAATCAAAACCAGAAATGTTATATGATTTCACCAGAAATATTATTTGTGCTGGTAATAATAATGGTAATAACCGGTTATGTTATCCTCATATGTAAAATGTTCCAAAAAAAAATATTGACGATAACATAACCGGTTAATTAGTGGAAACATTATCAAGCATAATAACATATTAGGTAGCGCTAATGTAACATAATAGGTAACGCATTTTTAAAGATGATGAGGCCTTAGAAATACGACGATAACAAAATAGGTTAATTACTTAATTTGTTATCAATATTATCAACATATTAGGTAACGCCTAAAATATTACCAAAGTTTAAGCTAATGGAGCCTTAGGAATCTGAAGATAACATAAACGGTCAATTACTGAAAACATTATCAAGCATAATAACATATTAGGTAGTTCTTATGTAACATAATATGCAGCATCTTTTTAAAGCTAATGGCCCTTTAGAAATCCGAAGATAACAAAATAGGTTAATTACTTAGTTTGTTATTAGTATTATCAACGTATTAGGTAACACCTATGTTGAAAACATTTTGATGTTTCGATAAAACAAATTAAGTTTAAATGAATTTTAAGATTTTACAAATGATTTTCTAAGTGTATTCGATTTAATTAATCGAATATCAAATCTTTCAAGATCAATTTCAAACCTTACTAAATGTGTAAAATTGTGTTTTATACTTAATATATTTTGAACCAAAATCAAGCCTAAAATCAATTTTTCAAAGTAATGCACCGATGCACCAATCCATGCATCGATGCACCATGGAATAAATTGAACATCGAATGTATTTCATGCATCGATGCACTCAGGGTTTTATGAAAAACATCGAATGCATTTGATGCATCGATGCACTCAGGCTATTTTGAAACATCGAATGCATTTTATGCATCCATGCACTCTTAGTGCACCGATGCACTAAGGGTCCAACGGTAAAAATATTTAAATTTTATACTTGATGCACCGATGCACCTTGGGTATGCATCGATGCACTGACGCTCCCAACTGATTTTATTAATTGTTTTCACACTTAAACGACTCTATTGACTCCACTAATCATCCCCAACGTTCAGAATCAATTGAAGGAGTATTTAAACAAGCTTAGAAGCCATTTATCAACAACAAGAAACAAGAATCAAGTGAGAATCAAAGAGAAAGCATCAAACTCATTGTTTGAGCACTTCAAGCCTATTTTTCATTCAATATTCATTTTGCTTTCAAGAACACTACTTGTACTCAATTGTATTCATTCTTGAGTGTTCTTTTCTTTGTTCTAGAATTGTGCAAACAATCTACCTTGTGAATTTTTTCCTTGTAAGTTTGCAAATTTGTATATTTCTCTTTGAGAAATAGTGTTCTCAAGAATTGAGGTATATTCTTGAGGGAGTTGTAAGGTTATCTCTTTGGTCTCAAAAGAAAGAACAAATTAGTGAATTTGTTAGAAAATACTTAGTGTGGATAGCTAAGATAGTGGACGTAGACTTTGGTTGAGAAAGTCAAACCACTCTAAATCGATGTGCAATTCCTTTCAATTTTCTGCAAAAGCTTCCACCAACTTTTTAATTGCAAATTCACCCCCTTTTGGCCAATTCCGTCAATCGATTAACTCAACAATTAGTATCAGAGCCTCACTCATTTGAAGGTTTAATCACCTCTTTAGTCGATTAGGGAAGAGTTACATCGATTATCAAGTCATCAATGGCCTCTACTTCAAATGTCGACTCCGGTCTCGATTTGATGCCATTCAACAAGCCTTTTTTCTTCAATAGAGCTAACTATGCCCATTGGAAGAATAGGATGATGTATTTCATTCAAGCAAGTGACATGGGATCATGGAATGTTGTAGAAGACGGATATATCAAGTCTCTCACTCATCCAAGATTGTGTAGTGAAGGAGATACAAGAATGTTCCAGCTCAACTCCAAAGCCATCCATATCATATTTTGTGCTCTTGGACCAGATGAATATGGAAGAGTTTCATCTTGTACAACCGCCAAAGAAATATGGGATAAACTACAAGTCACTCATGAAGCACCGATGAGGTAAAAGAATCTAAAATTAGTCTTCTAACACATAGCTATGAAAATTTCAGGATGAACCAAATGAAGATATCAAAGCTATGACAGATAGATTCTCAACGATTGTCAATGGTCTCAAATCATATGGAGAAATCATTCCAAATGAAAAGCTTGTGAGGAAGTTAGTTTACTCACTTCCAAAATCATGGCAATCCAAGAAGACGTCAATCATCGAGGTTAAGAACCTAAAGTCCTTAACTCTTGAAGAGCTAATTGGTTCCCTCCTCACTCATGAAATGATACTTGAAGATGAGGTGGACCTTGATAAGATTGACGAGACACCAAAGGAGAGGGAGAAGAAAAACATTGGAGTTGCTCTCAAATCCACAAAAGATGAAAGTGATTCGGATGAAGATGACGATGACGAGGAAATGGAATTATTTTCCAAACGGTTCATAAAAATAATGAGACCTTACTAGGAAGAAAATTCAAACAAAATAAAGGCCTCAAAAATGAACCAAAAGAGAAGGACCTGCTATGAATGCAAAAAGTCAGGGCATGTCAAATATGATTGCCCACAATTGAAGGGAAAGGGTCAATCAAAGCATAAGCACAAGGCTCATGTGGCTACATGGAGCAATGAAGAAGGTTCCGATGAAGAGGAACGAGAAGTAGCAAACTTGTGCTTGATGGTATTCGGAGAAGATTAACCTCTAACTCATTTGAATTAGATGATTTATCTTATGATGAGTTATTAGAGGAATATAATGGGTTGGCTTCGGATTATGAGAAATTGTTTTTAAAATATAAAAATGATGTTTCAAAATTGAAAAATGAAAATAAGCTCATATCCAAGACCAACAATGATTTTGAAAGTAAAATTAGTGATTTGCAAATCAAACTAGAAGAGTTTAAAAGCAAAATTTAGATCTGCAAAATTTACTTTCAAAGGTCAATGATGATCATCAAAAGAAAATTGATGATCTTAAAACTTCTTTTGATAAAGTTGGAACAAAACGTTTTGAAAAAGGGGAAAATTCAAAAACCAACTTTGTTAGAAAAAGTTTTAAAAACTACAATTATAGAGGTCCCCGAAGAACCTCTAATGGAAAAATCATTAGAAGTATATGGGTTCCTAAAGGACTCATTACTACTAAAGATAAGGATATCCTACACAAATGGATACCTAAGGGAACTAGGATTTTGGAAACTAATGAATATGGACCCAAAAGAATTTAGGTACCAAAAATCAAAAATTAATCTATGTTTGTAGGAAAATAAGCATTGCTACAAGGCACGGGAAACAAATTCAAACTCATGGTACCTTGATAGTGGATGCTCAAGACGTATGACCGGAGACAAAAGCCGGTTCATAGAGCTCAATGCCAAAAATGGAGATTTGACTTTTGGTGATGATTCAAAAGGTCACATTGAAGGTATAGGTACTATAGGTAATACATCTTCCATACAAATTAAGAATGTTCTATATGTGAATGGATTAAAGCAAAATCTATTGAGTATTAGTCAATTGTGTGATAAGGGATTCAATGTCATGTTTGATATTAATGGTTGTAAAGTCATTGGTATTGCATCTAATCGGATTATGCTTATTGGTCATAGAATAGGAAACATAGACATGGTGCATTTAGACTCTATTGATATGACTAATTTATGCCTAGTTTCTAAGGATGAGCATGATAGTTGGTTATGGCATAGGAGACTAGGACATGCTAGTATGAGTGTTTTGCAACGGCTAATTCAAGGAGATTTAGTTCGAGGGTTTCCTAAACTAAAATTTGATAATGATAAAATCTGTGATGCTTGATCTAAAGGAAAACAAAAGCGTGTTTCTTTTAAATCCATTAATTATGTATCAACTAGTAGAGTATTACAATTGATCCATATAGATCTTTTTGGGCCAACTAGAACTACTAGCTTAGGTGGAAAACAATATGCATTTGTCTTGGTAGATGATTATTCTAGATATACTTGGGTTCTATTTTTAAGTACTAAAGATGAAGCATTAGAACATTTCATCACATTTTCAAAAATAATCCAAAATGAAAAAGGTTACTCTATAACTAGTGTTAGGAGTGATCATGGCACTGAATTTGAAAATCTTGGATTTACTGAGTTTTGTAATTCTAATGGTATTAGCCATAATTTTTCAGCACCTAGAACCCCTCAACAAAATGGAGTTGTTGAGAGGAAAAATCGAACTTTAGAAGAAATGGCTAGAACCACGCTTTGTGAAAAAAATTTGCCAAAATATTTTTAGGCGGAAGCCACAAATACTGCTTGTTATGTTGTAAATCGAGTAATGATTAGGCCGATTTTAAAGAAAACTCCATATGAAATTTTCAAAAATAAAAAGCCTAACATTAGCTATTTGCATCCTTTTGGATGTAAATGTTTTGTTTTAAATAACGGTAAAGAAAACCTTGGCAAATTTGATGCTAAAAGTGATGAAGGAATTTTTTTGGGTTATTCCTTAAATTCTAAAGCTTATCGAGTATTTAATAAAAGAACTTTAGTTGTAGAAGAGTCTATACATGTTCTTTTCGATGATAATCCCCTTTCAAGGAAGGATTCTTGTGTGAATGATGATGTAGGCATTATAAATATAAATGATGTTGGAAATGACGTTGGAGAACCATCATCAAAGGAAGAAACGAAAGATGAGGAAACTCAAGATCCTCTCGAGAATCCAACCATTGAAGAAAGGGAAGTATCTTACCCAAGGGAATACAACTATGTCAAGGATGGTGAGATTATAGGTGATCCATCAAAAGGGGTAACAACTCGATCTTCTCTTAGAAATATTTGTAATTATGTTGCATTTATCTCATGCATAGAGCCTAAGAATATTAAAGAAGCATTAAATGATGAACATTGGATTATGGCTATGCAAGAAGAGTTAAATCAATTTGAGAGAAGTAAAGTTTGGACATTAGTTGAAAGGCCTAGTAATAAATCTACTGTAGGTACTAGATGGGTATTTAGGAATAAGCTTGATGAGAGTGGTAATATAGTGAGAAACAAGGCTAGACTTGTTGCTCAAGGGTATACTCAAGAAGAAGGCATAGACTATGATGAAACATACGCTCCCGTAGCTAGGATTGAAGCAATTAGAATGTTATTAGCATTTGCATGTTTTCATGAATTTAAATTATATCAAATGGATGTTAAAAGTGCATTTCAAATGGTTTTATAAAGGAAGAAGTGTATGTAGAACAACCTCCTGGTTTTGAAGATTTAAAATTTCTAAATCATGTTCTTAATTTGACAAAGTGCTTTATGGCTTAAAATAAGCTCCTAAAGCTTGGTATGAAAGATTGTCAAATTTTTTAATTGAAAAGGTTTTTCCAAAGGGAAGGTTGACACTACATTGTTTTTAAAGCATAAAAGTAAAGATTTATTAGTAGTTTAAATTTATGCTGATGATATAATATATGGTTCTACTAATGAGGTTCTTTACCAAGAATTTTCTAAGCTAATGAAAAGTGAATTCGAGATGAGCATGATGGGGGAGCTCTCATTTTTCTTGGGACTCTAAATCAAGCAAAGAAAAGATGATATCTTCATCAATCAAGCTAAGTACGTCAAAGATATGCTCAAGAAGTTTGGACTGGAAAATGGGAAACCTCATGACACTCCAATGAGCTCATCAACAAAGCTTGACATAGATGAATGAGGTAAATGTGTGGATGTTAAATTCTATAGGTCAATGATTGGCTCTTTGCTTTATCTAACTGCAAGTATACTGGACATTATGTTTAGTGTTTGCTTATATGCTAGATTTCAATCATGTCCTAAGGAATCACATTTACTAGATGTTAAAAGAATCTTTAGATACCTTAAGGACACTCCTAGTTTAGGACTTTGGTATCCTAGAGACTCTAGTTTTAGCTTGCATGCCTTCTCTGATATGGATTATGGAGGATGCAAATTAGATAGGAAAAGCACCTCCGGTATTTGTCAATTCCTTGGAAATATGTTGATTTCTTGGTTTTCAAAGAAACAAAATTGTGTTGCATTATCTACCACTGAAGCGGAATACATTTCAGCCGGTAGTTGTTGTGCACAAGTTTTATGGATGAAACAACAACTTTTTGATTATGGAATTGAAGTAGGTATCATTCCTATTAAGTGTGACAATACTAGTGCTATTTGTCTCACTAAAAATCCCATCCAACACTCTATAACTAAGAACATTGAAATTAGACATCACTTCATTAGAGACCATGTCGCTAAGGAATATGTAGTTCTAGAATTTGTTGATACTTTGCACCAATTAGCGGATATCTTTACAAAACCCTTAGACAAAGAAAGATTTTGGACACTTAGGAGAGAATTAGCTTTAACTGACCTCTCTTCACTTAGTGTTTAAAATAATTTTAGCACTTTTAAGAATAAATGAAAAATGCTTATAATAATATTTTTTATTGCATTATTTGCTATTAGTTAGGGGGAGTTTATGTTCTTTGGTGAAAATTAATTTTATGTTCAAATATAGTTTAAGGATTAAATTGATTGATTGAACATGATTAATTTTCAATATATGAGTTACCAATACCACTAGAGCTAATTAATTTAGCATTCTGAGTGTTTTAAAATGAATTTTTGACATTTTTGTGCTTCATGCATCGATACACTTAACAGTGCATCAATGCATCCCTTTTAATGTGCATCGATACACCATGAAGGTGCACCAATGCACGCCTTGAATATGCATCGATGCACACTGCCTTGCATCGATGCATCCGTTGGGTTTTGGGTTTAAAAGGCTTATTTTCTCATTTGTTTCAAACCCTAAAACTACACCCTCATCAGCCACACGCCTCTCTCACTCTCTAAATTCACCTCTTACTCCAAAATCATCGTTTTTAATCAGAATTCATCCTCATTTCATCTCAAAGTCCTGCTTTTATCATCAAATCGTGCAAAACAACGTCATAATCCTCTCTAATCTGAAATTTTCAAGGTAATATTTCAAAAACTTCTATTATATTGATTTTTGATCTTAGGACTAGTTTTAATTAGTTCTAGGATGAACATTATATCGGGCATTTATTGTTTGATGATTACAAGCTAAATTTTACAACTAATTTCATCAAAAACTCACAAATTTTCAAAGAATTTTTTTTAAAATTTTCGAAATAAAAAAAATCGATCAAAATTCTAAATTTGATTTTTAAATTTGATGTTTTTGATTTAATTACATTGTTTTCATGAAAAACTATACATATTATAATTTTCAAACATTGTTTTCTAAATAGTTTTTCAAAAACTATGCCCATTAGGATTCGATTTAGAGAACCTTGAATTATTACGGACTCAATTGAGTTTTGGGATTGATTAAATTGCATACATGTATTTCAAATTGCAGGTTTAATTCCTTATTCCGATATCTTAACCATGTCCAATCCTAAACGTCCTAGGACTTCATCGAGTCGTTCAACCCAACCTCCTAATCTCGTTCCTCCTCCACCTAATAGTCTTATAGGATCCTGTTTTAATATGCCTGAACGTCGTAGAGACGACTTTTACCATAGGTACATGGAGTCTTTCCAATCTTATATAATCTGGGAAAAGTGTATTCCTTCTCTTCAAGCCAAGATAGATATTGACTTCGAATACCTTCCGATTCTTAAAACATGGAAGTTTGATAAAATGTTTTACCTCAAACCTATCGTCTATCATCAGTTAGTCCGCATTTTCTACTCTAATGCGGTATGCATTCAAAACCAGACTCAATGTGGGACTATAGCAATTAGATCCTATCTTTTAGGCCAATATATTAATATTGACCCCGAGACTATAGCTTTCCGTTTTGGGCTAGATGATTATGAGTTATATAATGAGAATGAAACTATAGAATATCCCTATGTTCCAAACTCTAGTGTTAGTACTCTCTCATCACGATCGTTTTCTTCATTTGATGATCTCTTGGTGGTTTAGACCATCCGGAGGTAGGTACTCCACTCTTCGTGCTAGGGATTTATGGTGGATGCACTGTATCAAGAATAAGAACAAAAAAAATCTACCCACATTATATTTAGTCAACTAGTGGATATCATAAACATTGTTCCTTCAAAACATGTCAAAACATTATTTTATGGATGTCTTCTTAGTAACTTTTTTATCAAACTCGGTCTAAACGTCTCTCTCAATAATCCCATTCCTCTCCAAAACCCAATCAATCTCATTTCATTGAAGAAAGCGGATTGGAAACAAGACGAGGAAATCGGTCTTTGGGTCTTTCGACCCGGTAAGCAAACTCTGGGAGCGAGTTCTTCACGAGCTACTCGTAGCTCCTCTCGTGCTCCTCATCCTCCTCCGGCACCGGCTGCAGACGATGATCCAGAATTTCAACAGCTTATGCAAGACATCGACGATCACGTACCAGATGATGAGCCTGCACCGGAACAAGCTCCACAAGAGGATCAAGTGCCTCTATATTTTTATTCGTTTTTGGAGACATTTGATCTACGGTATGCTTCCATCGAATCCCACTTGACTGCTACTCACGAAGAGGTAAATCATCACTTAAGACACTTTGGAAGCTCGACAGATGGAGTTTCAAAGGGAGATGTATGGATGCTCTTACTCTTGAGATGAGCATGATTTCCTCCTCCTGCTTCCGATCCTTCTATGGACGAGTAGACTTTGTTTTGTTTTGGAACAACTTAGAACTTTAATTATTAAAACATTTTGAATGCTTTGGGATTGTTTTCTTTAGTTTGACGTTTGTTTGGATTTATGATTTATATGTTTCGATATTTAAGCTTATTATCTATATTTGGTTTGGTTTTAACGCTCAATTTGAGCTTAATGTTTATTAATTTTTGCATCATTAGACATATATGACCAATTATCCTTTACATGTTTATGAATATTGTTTATGAAAACTAATGGCTAACCTCTCTTTTAATTGTGATCTTAATAGCTTAATCTTATTTACTTATTATCAATTGGCTATACTTTTCAAAACCTTGTTTAAAACGTTTTAACGACTTTTTTATTTAACAAAAAGGGGGAGAAGTGTAAAATTGTTAAAGGGGAGAAGTGTTAGAGTAAGGGGGAGTAATTTTTCAAAATTTATTTTCAAAGAAAATCTTAAAATTACACAAATGTTTTGTTATATCAAAAAGGGGGAGATTGTTGAAAACATTTTGATGTTTCGATATAACAAATTAAGTTTAAATGAATTTTAAGATTTTACAAATGATTTTCTAAGTGTATTCGATTTAATTAATCGAATATCAAATTATTACTCCAAGTCTTTCAAGATCAATTTCAAACCTTACTAAATGTGTAAAATTGTGTTTTATACTTAATATATTTTTGAAATAATTTTCACAAAGTATTTTGAACCAAAATCAAGCCTAAAATCAATTTTTCAAAGTGATGCACCAATCCATGCATCGATGCTCCATGGAATAAATTGAACATCGAATGCATTTCATGCATCGATGCACATACCATGCATTGATGCACTCAGGGATTTATGAAAAACATCAAATGCATTTGATGCATCAATGCACTCATGCTATTTTGAAACATCGAATGCATTTTATGCATCCATGCACTGTTAGTGCACCGATGCACTAAGAGTCCAACGGTCAAAATATTTGAATTTTATACTTGATGCACCGATGCACCTTGGGTATGCATCGATGCACTGACACTCCCAACTTATTTTATTAATTGTTTTCACGCTTAAACGGCTCTATTGACTCCACTAATCATCCCCAACGTTCAGAATCAATTGAAAGAGTATTTAAACAAGCTTAGAAGTCATTGATCAACAATAAGAAATAACAAGAAACAAGAATCAAGTGAGAATAAAAGAGAAAGCATCAAACTCAATGTTTGAGCACTTCAAGCCTATTTTTTATTCAATATTCATTTTGCTTTCAAGAACACTACTTGTACTCAATTGTATTCATTCTTGAGTGTTCTTTTCTTTGTTCTAGAATTGTGCAAACAATCTACCTTGTGAGGTTTTTCCTTGTAAGTTTGCAAATTTGTGTATTTCTCTTTGAGAAAGAGTGTTCTCAAGAATTGAGGTATATTCTTGAGGGAGTTGTAAGGTTATCTCTTTGGCCTCAAAAGAAAGAACAAATTAGTGAATTTGTTGGAAAATCCTTAGTGTGGATAGCTAAGGTAGTGGATGTAGGCTTTGGTTGAGAAAGTTGAACCACTCTAAATCACTGTGCAATTCCTTTCAATTTTCTATAAAAGTTTCCACCAACTTTTTAATTTCCAATTCACCCCCTCTTGTCCGATTCCGTCAATCGATTAACTACGTAACCTAAAATGTTACCAAACTTTAAGCTGATTGAGCCTTAGAAATCCGACGATAACATAACAGGTTAATTACTGGAAACATTATCAAGCATAATAACATATTAGGTAGCACTTATGTAACGTAATAGGTAACGCATTATTAAAGCTGATGGGGCCTTAGAAATCCGACGATAACAAAATAGATTAATTACTTAATTTATTATTAGTATTATCAATATATTAGGTAACGCCTAAAATGTTAACAAAGTTTAAGCTGATGAAGCCTTAGAAATCCGACGATAACATAACCGGTTAATTACTTGATTTGTTATTAAGCTTTATCAACATATTACCATGTACATTGTTTACGCATATCATCATGATACCAATTGACTTTAACCGTTTTCATTGCAAATTAATATACTACTTTAAAGTAATAGGTTTCGAAATTATAAGTATGGAAAATATATATGTGTGTGTGTGTGTGTTGATACATTTTACGTGCAGATTGTTTGAGCCTTTATGTGGAATTAACCAAAGTTAAAACTGATGGAGCCTTAGAAATCTGACCATAACATAACCGGTTAATTACTTGATTTGTTATCAATCTTTATCAACATATTATCGTGTACATTGTTTACGCATATTATCATGATACTGATTGACTTTAACCGTTTTCATTGAAAATTAACCTATTACTTTAAAGTAATAGTTTCAGAATTATAATATGGAATATGTGTGTGTGTGTGTGTGTGTGTGTGTGTGTGTGTGTGTGTGTGTGTGTGTGTGTGTGTGTGTGTGTGTGTGTGTGTGTGTGTGTGTGTGTGTGTGTGTGTGTGTGTGTGTGTGTGTGTGTGTGTGTGTGTGTGTGTGTGTGTGTGTGTGTGTGTGTGTGTGTGTGTGTGTGTGTGTGTGTGTGTGTGTGTGTGTGTGTGTGTGTGTGTGTGTGTGTGTGTGTCGATACATTTTGCATACATACTATTTGAGTCTTTATGTGGAATTAAAGTATCGAGACCGATATAATAAAGTATTGATACATATACAAAAGTTTACGCTATTATCATTATACCGATATACGTATACCGTGTACATTGTAAATTTAACTATTACTTCTACAATGTCTTTATATATGGGTTATCAGAATGTTGGATTTACACATAAAGACATCTATAATGCACTTGAAAGAGGTAAAGCAAAGGAAATCGTCAATAGGGATGTTAATGCACTAATTGCTTACTTTAAACCGGTACTCGGAGTATCGATACTTGGAATATCGAAACCTATTACTTTAAAGTAATAGGTAAATTAACAATGTAAATGGATAAGTCCATTCTTTCTCAGAATCCCTCCATGTTTTTTGCAACTACGAGCTCTTTCCATATGTTTCCTTGTATCGTGTACTTGAACCCTGCCAAACTGTCTGTAGAATAGAGTCTTCCACAAGTCGTGGTCGGAATCAGTTTTGTAGTTGGGATTATCCAGGTTAATCATGTTGATAGCATAGCCAATAAAACCCCCTGCAGGGTCTAAATGGTAAGATAAGAATTGGTAAGACAAGCTTTGTTGAGGGTTTAGGGACTCAACCCCTCCTAGGTAAGGTCTACATGATTGAACATTACATAGAATAGTTGTACTCAATTCTTGAAGAATTGTTCTTCATTGTATATAAGAATAGTTGTAATGATATTCGTTTACGTTTCCAAACCAATAAGTGTCATGTATGCAGTACCCTATATCCTCGAGGCAGAGGATGAGAAATCTGACACTTAAAGATTTACCAAGAGCAGTAGCTTGTGCTCTGCATGAAGATCAAACCTAGAATCAACTTCTCCATTATACCCATATTGCTCAAGAGAACCTGTTGAATGCACACAACCGAGAGCATTTTATGAGAAACCCTAGGTATGGGTTTCCTCGGACATCTCTGTTGCAGGATTTTAGGGGAGAACTGGTGTTTCCCATAAAATCCTCGCAGTTGTGTGCAAATCCTATTATTTAGCAGTTTCTCTTGAGCAATATAGACAAATGGCAAAGTTGATTCTAGGTTCGATCTTTATGTAGAGAAGAAGTTACCGCTCTTAGTAAATATTTAAGTGGCAGATTTCTTGTTGTCTGCCTCGGGGATATAGGGTACTGCATGCATGATACTTATTGGTTTGGAAAAGTTAACGGAGATCATTGCAACTATTTTTATATACAATGAAGAACAATCCTTCAAGAACTTAATACAACTATTCTATGTAATGTTCAAACATACAGTCCTTACTTGGGAGGGGTTGAGTCCCAAAACCCTCAAAGAAAGCTTGTCTTACCTATTCCTATCTTACCATTTGGACCCTGACCTCCGGGTTTTATTGGCTATGCATTCAACATGATTACCAGCTTCATGCATCCTTTGGCATTCAATCATATTGTTAAGATTTGAAATTTGTAATTAATTAAAAGTTCTTAAATACTTTAATCCAATTACCATTTCAACAACAATTACACAAATACATTGATAATTACTAGAAGTACATATATCCACCCAATGTTTGCTTTCGATTTTCTTCAATGTTGATACTCTCGGGCTCCATTTACATGTCATCATCTTCGTGAACAAAGATTGAACTTTCTAACTATAATAGGTCTCAAATGTTTCTTTACTTTAAAAACCCCAAACTCAAAAACCTAACCTGTAACACCCCCAACTCCCTGACTAGGATACGAGTCTGATGTGTCACATTGACTTTTCAAACAAATTTACGTTTACAAAAGAATGAAGAATTTCAAATTTATTAAAATAATTGGTTTACAAAACCTATCAGAGCATATACTATTTAAATCTCTTAATTACATGCCAACTAAATACTTTAATCAAATATATACTAATCAATTCTTTTCTGATCTGATCTTCGGAAAGCAAAGGCTAACATGTCTTACTCCTCAGTGCTTCTTATTTATATCGAAACCTACGTATGAAACATTCACATGTTAAGTCTATGACATAGTGAGGCATATAAACATATAAGATAAACTATAACTTCTAACAATGAATGCATGATCCATGCTATCATGTCATACAACCTCATATCCACTTTCATATTATAAATACATACTACACATATGTCATCATATTATATATATATGAGTGTTTACTATTTCATATTCTTATAATTATTTATTCTACACCCTTTAGCTTATATCACATTCTACTGTCATCATTTAAGTTGTTTTACTTACATAACTTCTAATCATATAATTCTTATCACAAATTCACATATCTTATCTATTATTTCCTTATGTTTCTATTCAACATTTAACCCCTACATTCTTATTACATATTCTATATCATATTCTTGTACACTAATTTCTTATGTTCTATTGATTCATTTTTCACATAATTTTGTTACATAAACATATATTTGCATAACTTATTGTTATTTGATTCCCCTGATGTTCTCATATGATTCCTTAGATCCTTATACTAAATTTCATATCACTTAAGAATTTAACAAGCTTTAGATCACAGTTATCTTTAAACGTACAGACCTTCCTATACAGCTTATCTAATATACTCTTATAATTATTCATAAACTTGCTCTGTAGTTAATTTACTATCTATTTTATCTCAATCCTCATTAATCATATAGTCCACCACCTCATTATCTATATACATATACTTATAGAGTTCACTACATTTCTCTTGTAATTACTTATAACATATCATATAAGTTTATTATGCTCTCTTATATTCAGAATATTATACAAACATATTTCACATAGAAACTATATCATGTGTAATAAATGCAACCCATATACTCATATCCAAATGCTCAATCACATATAATAATCATATTAAGTTTATTTCTATTATCTCTTTATTAGCCCATGTACATTACTGAGAACTTAAGGTATGCGAGTACATTGAGGTTGTGCACATATACTGTCACCACAACTCGTATAAGGATCCACTGAGTGGCATGTGAAATATGTCCCGAAGGACCTATGCATGTGTCCCGAAGAACCTGTGAATATGTCCCGAAGGACATATGAAACCCTCGACTCTTAGCATGCCAACTATACCTATAGCTTTCACATCATATAACATGGGCATTATTTCTTATCATTTCATATATTCATATGTTCATACCACATATGCATATAATCTCATATCACATTCTCATATGGTCACATAGGTCGTATAACATTTTTGTGTGATCACATAGTTTATTTCACTTTTTCATAAAATCACTTATATCATATAGTTTCTTATAACATAGCTCATATAACCTTTTCGTATGATCTCGTAGTTTATCATTTGTTCTCTTATGTTCACATATATCATGTAGCATATATATATTCACACATCACATGTTCATATCATTCCTTATGTCCATATCATATAACTTATATAATCATATAGATCACTTATACCAGTTCACCTTGCTTATCACTCTATCATGTATTCATACAAATCATGTAACATATGCAATAACATATAACACATACACTCATATCAAATATATGCTTACATTCATGAATTCATGCATTCTATCCTAGGAAATAGACTTGTCACAAGTCCTATTTCCATTAAACATCATATACCCCTAGTATGCACTCACCTGGCCTCACTAGTCCCAAGTCCATATCGTTCTCTTATCTTTTCTTCGATGCCCAATACTTG
Source organism: Hibiscus syriacus (assembly GCF_006381635.1). Classification (NCBI taxonomy): domain Eukaryota; kingdom Viridiplantae; phylum Streptophyta; class Magnoliopsida; order Malvales; family Malvaceae; genus Hibiscus; species Hibiscus syriacus. The sequence goes on along the minus strand of NW_024062129.1, from coordinate 443,445 downwards.
TCCACTGATCTGAACTTGTTTTCGATTGATATCTACATAATCATACATTATACATATCATTATTATAAATAGCATACTTTAATCCTTCATTTCTTAAACTAAAAGAAAGGCGGAATTCCTTTTCTATTTAAAGTAGGTATCGGTACCCCCATAGGGTATCGATACATCCCTTAACTGGGGTATCGATGCCATGCCTAGGTATCGATACCCATATTGCATTATGTAATTTTTCATTCAAGATGGTATTGATACATTCCTTAAGGTATCGGTACCCCTGGGTATTGATATTGTTCTTCAAAGTATCGGTACCCCTTGAATTCATTCCTTAATTTTACTCTTGAGGTATCGGTACCTGTTGAATGGGTACCGATACCCCCTTGCCCAGAAATCAATTTTAAGCACAAAAATTCATTATTTTTAGCTTCAACACTTTATGTTTCCTCTTCTTTCATATACTAAACTCAAATACACCTACCTAAGCCCATTTATACTCATTCAATACATCTTTAACTTCAAAATTCTATCCTCTATATGTAATTCAAGAATTACACCAACTTTGCAACATGTTCAAATTCCAATTCTAACACTTCATATTTCTTAATTCACCCATTGACAAGTCAAATTCAACTTAAAAATCTATTCACTCCTTTTATTTCAATAATTCACTTAAAAACTCATTTTTCTTAATTTCTCTTAACTTGTTAATCTGTGAGTTTTAAGCCACCTACAGCTTTCCTTAAACTTTCTTAACATCCCAAGAATAAAACTAATTTAAAACTTATAAGAATTAACCAACTGAAAGAATTTTCACCTTTAGAAATGAGCTCACGGTGGAGAGGAGGAAAAAGAAGCTCCCATCTCCAGACTTTTCCTTTTCCCTTCTCCCATTTCACGTGTTTCCTCTCCTTAAAAAGAGAAAATAAAAATCTTTTCTCAGAAAAGACTATAATACCCTTATTGCTTTCCAATTTTACTATTAAATCCTTCACAAAATAATTTCCTAATTTAATCCTTAAACTTTTTAATCTTTCGAAATTATTCCTCACAGTTTCAAAAATTCCATTTTAGTCACTAACCCTAATTTTGGGATATTACATAACCCATATTTCATAATATTGTAATACTAAAAAGTAGGGTTTCGAAAACATACCTTTTGATTCGATTGCATCAATAAACAAACAACTATGGTTCCAAAAATGCCTTGCTACTACTATTTCACAACAACTAACTTCCCTCGATCTCTAAAATTATGACTTTCTCCTATTTATTTCTCTGGTTTAGGGTTTCTTTTGTAACCATATATGTTATTTATATTGAATACCCTTACCGAAGTGTCAATACTTTTGTGTAAGGTATCGATACTTTCGAGACGTTTCATTTTTGTGTAAACCAGTAGCTCTTTACCGGTTTTGTCATATTGAAACTGGTTTTGTCAATTTTCAACTTGTTATATTGTTATGTATCGATACATGTGTCTGAGGTATCGATACTTTATAGGCGCAATTATTGAATCCATTTTTTTCAATTTTCAACTTGTTATGTTATTTATATTTAATCGATACCATTATCCTTACCAAAGTGTCGATACTTTTGTGTAAGCTATCAATACTTTTCAGACGTTTCATTTTTTGTAAACCAATATCATTTTATCTATTTTGTCATATTGAAACTGGTTTTGTCAATTTTCAACCTATTATATTGTTATGTATCGATACATGTGTCTGAGGTATCGATATTTTATAGGCGTAATTATTGAAATCGGTTTTGTTAATTTTCAACTTGTTATGTTATTTATATTTAATCGATACCATTACCCTTACCTAAGTATTAATACTTTTATGTAAGGTATATATACTTTCAAGACGTTTCGTTTTTGTATAAACCGGTAGCGCTTTACCGGTTTTGTCATATTGAAACTGATTTTGTCAATTTTCAACCTGTTATATTGTCATGTATCGATACATGTGTCTGACGTGTCAATACTTTATAGGCACTATTATTGAAATCGAGTTTTTCAATTTTCAACCTGTTATATTTAATTGATTTTTTCAAATTTTAATTGTTTTGTCAAATTCGTTACCTGTTTAAAAGTTTTGATACTTATATAGACATTATCGATAGTTGTATTTATGCCTCTTATCAATAAATCAGTAGAGGTTGACTGTGTGCATTGTAAATTAACCTATACCTTAAAAGTAATAGGTTTAAAATTTGTTGATAAGCATAGTGGACTAAAATTATCGATACCCATAAAAACAAATCGGTGCTTGCTATTTACGCCTATATCATTAAAACGATAGACTTTTACCTTTTACATTGTAAATTTACCTAAAACTTTTATGTTATCAGTTTCGAAATTCCTCGCATCGATACTTTATACATTTGTAAAGATGATTTTTTTTTGCGTGCAAATTGTTTGAGATACATACTGGAAATTTTATTATCGATATTTGAATAATAAGTTTTGATACTTTATGTTTACACCTATTATCATTAAACTGGTAGATTTAACCCATTTATACTGTAAATCTATCTATTACTATAAAGAAATAGGTTTAGAAATTTTAAGTATCAAAAATTTGTTGACAATATTATAAAAATCGATATTTTAATAATGTGTATCAATACATTTGCATGCAGATTGTTGTACAAACATACTAAAATTTGGAGTAGGTGTACAATACTTTAATAACTAGTATTGATATTTAAACAATCCTCAAATATAAAATATAGATACGTGTAATATGGGTATCGATACAGAACATAAGTATGGATATAAAATCACGACCAATCAACCAACAACTCTTCGGAGATCAAATGTCGTGATATATTCGAAGCAATCAACCAATATGAAACGCGAGGAAAATATCGACCATCATAGTTTTGAGGAACAAGCTGGAAGATTTAATATGTGAAGGATGCCTTCCAGATAGTATCCATTTCATCCAGCTCATGAAGATAGGATAACCGTAAACTGAAACTGTCTAAGAGAAACAAAGTTGATGTATAAGTAGCTGCATAATTAAAATCTCGAAGGCGATGCGTTTGGTTCTCAAACATTTAAAGGCTTCTGAAGCATATCAGACTTATGATTTGGGTGCTACATGGGAAATGCAACGAAATGCAACCAAAATTGTCGAGAATTGAACGGTACATCTTTTAATAATAATGTTAAAGAATAGAAGATACACACGTAAATCAGAAGTACATGTACTTGGAATTTTGAAACATATTACTTTAAAGTAATAGGTAAATTAACAATGTAAACGGATAAAAGTGTTCCAGTATAATGAAAATAACCGTAAATGACAAGTTGTGATACTTTGGATAAGTATCAATACTTTATACATGTGTATCCTTAAATTCTTTTTATTATTATTACAAGTTGTAGCCCTTAATTCTCGGTATTTTTAGTTGCACTTTGTTGTATTTCCCGTATACCACCCAGATCATAAGTTCGAAACATTTTGACGCTTTAACTGTTTGAGAACCAAATGCATCATCGTTGAGATTTTAAATATGATTCTGCTTCTACATCAGATATGTTTCTCTTTGACGGTTTTGATTTAGGGTTATCATATCTTATCATTTCGAAATCTATTACTTTAAAGTAATAGGTAAATTAACAATGTAAATGGATAAAAGTGTTCCGGTATAATGAAAATAACTGTAAATGACAAGTTGTGATACTTGTCATCTACACCTATTATCATTACATTGGTAGACTTTTACTGTTTACATTGTTAATTTAGCTAAGTATCGATATTTTATACATGTGTATCCTTAAATTCTTTTTATTATTATTACAAGTTGTAGCCCTCAATTCTCAAGATTTTTATTTTCTCTTTGTTACATTTCCCGTATACGACCCAGATCATAAGTATGAAACGTTTTTGTCGCTTTAACTGTTTGAGAACCAAATGCATCACCGTCGAGATTTTAAATCTGCATATGCTTCTACATCAAGTATGTTTCTCTTTGACGATTTTAGTTTAGGGTTATCATATCTTTATGAGCTGGCTGAAATGGATAATATCTTAAAAGTATTCTTCATATATCCAATCTCTCAGCTTGTTCCTCAAAATTATGATGGTCGGGATTTCCCTCATGTTTCACGTTGAAAAAAAAAACAATGGAAATCATGATTAATCAACGATAACATCAAAATTGTCTAAGTTAATAAGGAAAGAAAAAGGTTGTTGTTACCTTACAAATGGCATTTGATGTTACCTCCCGATGCAATGAGCATGTTGTTGTTTGAAGGGAACAAAGGATCCAACTCATATTTATAGCGGAGCCAATTGAAATTAAAATTCAAACTCAATTTAAAATTGAAATTCAATCTCAAATTGAAATTGAAAACTGCATAAATGATTCTTATTTTCAAGTAAAATGTGTTATCAGCCAAAAAGCATGGAAAGACAATACTGATTCAGTTCAAAGCTGAGTTAATTCATGAAAATAAAGCAGTCACATGGAAGACAAGACGAGATAGTTAGATTGTATTCTTTACATTGCCCCATCCGAATGGAATATTTATTGTGTAAGTCACATGTTCTATTTTGGAATATTAAAATACACAATTTTTGTTTTATATGTTTGAGTATATTTAAATTGAAAGTAGTACATTATGTGTATGGAATGAAAATATACACACAATATATGTAAACAAAACATTCGTACAAAACATTGTTATATATAACAATGTTCTAATAGTCTACCCACAACAAAATTAATCCGAATAAAAAAGGTTATTTCTGAGAAAGTTCATAACATTAGGCGTTTTCGAAAAATTTTCCAAATACTTGCGTATTTTTCTGCCTTTTGCTAAGGACATATATAAATAATTGCAATTAACAAACAAATCATGTAAATTTACTAATAAGAAACTAATTTCGTATAAGCAGACATAAATTTTTGTCATATCTAAATCATTGTCCTCCCAATATGAAGCGTCAAAGGGATTTAGACATATGTAATTGTATTGCTATATAAATACATAAATTATTGTTAATCAACCAATGTATGAACATATATCTTAACAGAAAAAAAATGGCAAACATATAACTTACCGGATTATAAATCATTTTTTCCGCTGAATCATCGACCAACAGTGTATTTCCCGGGTTAAATTGAGGAAACGCATTCCAAACATCATGGAGATCTTTATAGTAGGTAACGCTATTTTTTTTTTTGCGCTTTCCTTGGTAATGTTTATACAGACAGTCGAACATAAATTTGTAGGAATCATGAACAAATAAAAGTAAGCAAAGTATAATGACATTCATCTTACCCAAATGAATATAAAGTGGTCACACAATAAAGGTAGTTTGTGAAGTACACGATCAATGTTATGCCTGAGATTGTTAACAATTTCGAAGATTGGTTGGTCAGCTCTTCTCTTCACGTGAGGAAGCTTGGGACTTTTACAAGGAATACGCATGGAAACATGGTTTTAGTGCACGTCGGGGAACAACACGCCTTGATAGGGAATGGAATGTGAAGACACAAGAATTTTGTTGTTCAAAAGAAAGGTTTCAAGTATCCAAAGTCAATATTGTTGATCGTCAACATGCTCGTACGCCAGTCACAAGAACCGAATACAAGGCAAAAGTCTTTATTACATCAACAAATTCCTATCTTACCATTTGGACCCTGCCCTCCGAGTTTTATTGGCTATGCAGTCAACATGATTACCAACTTCCTTCATCCTTTGGCATTCAATCATATTGTCAACATTTAACATTTGTAATCAATTTAAAGTATTTAAATACTTTAATCCAATTACCATGTCAACAACAATTACACAAATACATTGATACTTACTAGAAGTACATATATACACCCAGTGCTTGCTTTCGATTTACTTCATTGTTGATACTCTCAGACTCCATTTCAATGTCATCTTCGCGAGCAATAATTGTAAGATCCATTGACTTCATTTTCCCTTCATATATCAGTTTACAAACAGTCAAGCATTAAATTAACTCAAATCAAATCAAATACAAGTTACATACAGTTTATTCAATATACAAGTATCGATAACTAAAATTACAGTAAAATGGTTTCCTTCAACGGAATGAAAATACTTTCTACTACAAGTATCAGTACATTTATACAACCTACAATATCATTTTCTACCTATAATATTATATAAAAGTATCGATATTTATTTTCTACCTAGAATATCACTTTCTAACTGTAATTGGTCATAAATCCTTCTTTACTTCAAAAACCCCAAACCCATAAACCCTAATCTCTATTTTTAAATATTATAATACTAAAAAACTAGGGGTTCCTTTAAAAGAATGGGAATACTCTCTACTATAAGTGTTGGGGTTGTCTCAGGAAAGTATCAGTACATTTATACAACCTACAATATCATTTTCTAACTATAATATTATATAAAAGTATCGATTTTTATTTTCTTCCTAGAATATCATTTTCTACATGTAATCGGTCTCAGATGCTTCTTTACTTCGAAAATCGTAAACCCATATATCTATCCCCTATTTCTAATTACTCTAATACTAAAAAACTAGGGTTTCAACAACGTACTTTTCGATTCGACTGCAGTAACAAACAAATAACTACGATTTCAAAAACGTTTAAGGTATCGATACTTTCTATAGGTATTCATTTTTTTATTTTCTTTTCAATTCCTAAAGTAACGATACTATGATACATATACTTATAAAAGTATCGATACCTTCAACATATCCGGTATCACTTTACCGGTTTTGTCATATTGAAATCGATTTTGTCAAATTTTAACCTATTATATTGTCATGTATCGATACATTTTTCTAAGGTATCGATACTTTCAAGGCGCTATTATTGCAATTATTTTAAATTCCTAAAATACCGATACTTTGGTGCATATACTTAGAAAAGTATATACATTTCAACAATTTCGGTATCTCTACCGATTTTGTCAAACTGAAACTGGTTTTTTCAAACTTCAACATGTTATATTGTTATGTACTAATACATGTGTGTAAGTATCGATGCCTATCGATAAGCTAAGTTTACCTTCAACATATTCGGTAGTACTTTACCGGTTTTGTCATATTGAAATTGGTTTTGTCAAATTTTAACTTATTATATTGTCATGTATCGATACATGTTTCTAAGGTATCGATACTTTCTAGGTGCTATTATTGTAATTCTTTTAAATTTCTGAAGTAATGATAATTTGGTGCATATACTTAGAAAAGTATCGATACAAATTTCAACATATACAGTTTCTCATTGTCAAATTGAAACTGGTTTTATCAAACTTCAACATGTTATATTGTTATGTATCGATACTTCTGTGCAAGTTATCGATACCTACCGATAAGCTAAGTTTGTCGGTTGCCAAATTTTTAAATATTTCTTTATGTTTATGGTCACGCCGTATATTAACTGTATATTAGTCCACCTTTCCTGAGACTAGGGGTGTAAACGAGCCGAGTCAAGCTCGAGTATTGCCGAGCTCGACTCGAACTCGAAAACTTTAAATGTAGGCTCAACTCGACTTGAAAACTCACGAGCCTAAAATTTTCAAGCTCGACTCGAACGCGAAAGATAATATTGAAACTCGACTCGAACTTGAAAAGGCTCGGACCAAAAAAAATTCAAGAGCTCGATTGAAACTCGAGCTCGATTCAAGCTCGTTTCTGAGCTTGATCCTCCCCCTGAAGCAAGCTACTATGAAAGGTTCTCACCCTCAAAATATAAATTTAATATCGTATGAGCCATTAGCCTGCGTATCAGATATTAAGCTAATAAACACATACTACACTTGATCTTCGCCAAAAGGCCAAGAAAGATATACTTAACACCGGCGTTAGTCCACTCCTTTTATAACTGCTCTACAACGCTCTAACTCTCTTCAGCGTCTGGTGTGGGATATAAATTCAAAAGGTTTTGGACTAACAAAGAGCATTTTCTGCGCAATAGCGCCACCTTGTCTTCCAAGCCATGGAGCATCTTTTACTTTCTTCCTCTCCTTTATGCTCTGTAAATATTTAGATTTATAAACTTCGAGTTGCATTCAAGATCAATCAATAAATCATATGCTTTTCTTGAAATTTTCTGTCAATAAGAGTATTTTGTTGCTCATTTCCTTTTTCTGCAATGACCGCTAAATCGATCGAGGAGGTGAGTTCTTCTTTTTGGATTACGTGGCTCTTTTAGATTCTCTTATGTTTCTTTTTCGAAACTGAAGTTGCTTTTGGGTTAAGTATAAAGAAAGTTATGTTGCTTCTTCTTGAGCAGAAAGAATCCTTGCTAGATGCTTAGCTTCGATAAATGTGAGCAAAAAATAATGAAGGTGTTTTATATTGATGATCTGTTTCTCGTTTCTTAGGAATTCGCTTGTTACTGCATATGGTTGGTTGGAAGCAACAATGTACCCGTTAACATTTCATGTTTTGAGTTGATTAAGCCAAGCTTTGATGAGACCAGGCTGAGTTGGAGCAGTGATAAAGCATGTTGTGTTTCAACTGCATCCCAGTTTCAATAACCCGACGTAGCTTTAAGCAGTACCAAAACGGCAGCGCTTCGAGGACTAGGGGTAGCCCGTGTTTTAGAAATGGAGTATTAGCATTTTAGGACATGTTATATTTGTAATCTTCTGATTTCGTCATTAATCAAGGTTTACGTTTTTATGATTCGTGTTGTTAATTTATTTTTATTTTATGTTTTGATCATCGTTTGTTTTGATAATGGACCTATTGATTGATTTAACCAAGTGTGATTTATTAGTTTATTTACATATAAACCCTTGTTAATTTCATTTTGCATAATTTGTATGTTACATTCATGTGCATAACTTAACCCGATCACATAATCAGATTAAGGGTTTAGGATTTAGGGCTTAGGACTTAGGGTTTATAGTTTAGGGTTTAGGGTTTGAGATTTAGGGTTTAGAGTTTAGGGTTTAGGGTTTAGGGTGTAATCTAACATGTGCTTGATTAAATGAGCTTTTATTTTTCTTTTAGTACCCTAACACATAATCGGATTAAGGGTTTAGGGTTTAGTATTTAAGGCTTAGGATTTAGGGTTTAGCGCTTAAGGCTTAGGGTTTAGGGTTTAGGGTTTAGGGTTTAGGGTATAATCTAACATGTTCTTAATTAAATGGACTTTTATTTTTCTTTTAGTAATATAAAATGTAACAATTGGACTTGGGTTGCTAATTAAAAAATTAAAATTTGAGGGTAGTTGTATTAAAGAATTTTTAATATATTTTTAAAATTTTATAATTATAAATAATGTATTTTTAATAAATTTTTATAATGTAATTTTAAAAAATCTAAAATTATAATATAATATTTTTCAAGCTGCTCACGAGCTTTTCGAGTCGAATATCGAGTAGCTCGTTTCGGCTCTTTAAGAACTCGAGTCGAGCTCGGGTCAAGTCCATTCGATCCGAGTATTTATCGAGCCTTGATCGAGTCGATATCGGATAGCTCGCGATCTGTCTCGTCTCATTTACAGTCCTACCAGAGACAACCCCGATGATGTTGATATTTAAATGGAAAATAAATTTGGTGCATATTTTCCTTCAGCATTCAGAGTTTTTCCCTTTGAATAAATTCCAAAATGAATTATTATTTTTTTTACGAAAGAAAAACAATGAAAAAGATGCAATACCAAACGTTGGATCATGCATCAGTCAATATATAAAGTGATATATTTATAAACAATTTGAAGGATAGTTGTTATAAGTATGAGGTAAGTTTAGCATACTAGTTTTTTTTATATAAATCTGAGGTCATTCAAAGATAACTCTAAATTTTTTGACAATGAACGTTTGTACTCTGGTATTTTTGGTGTTCGAACTCGAAGCTTTAAAAATTAATAACAATTCATTTACTACCAAAATCACTAAGATTCATGCTCATACTTGTTATTATTGTCAATGTAAATAATAATTTATCTAAAACGCATGTTCCAAAATCCATTTAAATTACATATTGTATATAACATTTGTGCATTTTATTGACTGAAGGCAATATTCAATGTTATCTCATGGACCTTTGCCGTCTTCTTTGACTTCATATATATGATAACGCACTCGATAATGTGTTGATACAAATACAAATATAATACTGAAAATATAATTAAAATAAGATGAATTTTCATCAAATGTTTAATTTTATACACTAAGCAATAGCTAAGAAATAAGGCTACGTATTGACATTTACATTTATATATATATATATATATATATATATATATTTGTAATTACGAATGTCTTTTTTTTCTTTAATCTAGATGCTGATTTTTATTCTTTATGTTTCGTGCTTCGAACAATATATCATGTTGGAGTTGAGAAACTATTTGATTTGGTTTACAATTAGGGTTAAATCAGTAGATGTTTAAAAGGAATTTTCTAGCATAAGATTTTGTTGTTAGTTTGGATCAGCGGATTAATATCATCTTAATCTTGCTGTTGATCAAGATCAGAAGGAAGTGATAACTAATAACTAAAGTAGATTTGATAGTTTCTTTATTTTTCCTCAATCTTCTTTCATATATCAGAAAAACGATTCTCGGAATAAATAAATAGCTGTTTGAATTAAGCTGAGTTTATACATTGCAGCATACATCAGTTTTCATCAATATGTGTCAGGTTTATGATTTTAAATTTTAACTGCCATTGTTGCCTTAAGTTGTCACTTACAAACATTCACTTAATCTTAACTCTCTCAAATTTAAGCTGAAGCTGTCCTTTCTTTAATTTTGTGTCATACTCATCCCATCATGGAGGTCTTAGCTCTTAATCTGTTTTCATGTATTCTGAAATTTTGATCTAAACTTTGTTTATAGTCAAATGTACCATGGTGTTTGCCTGCTTGAGTAGGTCCAATCCATCTCTGATGGAACCTCCTGCCTGAGGAATCTGCTCAAAATTCTATGAATTCATCTAACAAACAAATGTATGCTATTGGAAAGTTTTTCCCATCCATACAATATTGTACACGCATTAATTTCTAGAAAACAACTCACATGTCTGGTGCAGAATCTGTCTTTGTTGATATTTTTCTTTCGGTATTTTGTTTGTTCATTTTGTTCCTTGGCTTCTACACTACAACAAAATTGTGGCATGGCGTTTTGAGGATAAACCCCACTAAGTTTAAATATATAGCGGCTTTTACATTCTAAATGCTACAGAATGATAAGTTTAGCGGTATTTTTATACAAAACACCATAATAGGGTGGATTTTTTCAATGAATGATGTTACAAAATAGTATTTTAGTAGCGTTTTTTATACAAATGTATAGAATTCATTTATAGTGACGTTTTCAAACACCACAACAAAATAATACTTTAGCAGCTTTTTTTTAATAAACGCGGTAATAATTTGGTATGTTTATGTTTTTTTTTATTATATAACGTGGCAATAGTTCAGTGCTTTAACAAGTTTTGGTTTAAAAACACAGCAAATATTAAAAAATTTATCTCCCTACCCTTCATACCGATCCCACTTTTTTAATTCAAACGCCGCAAGTCTTTTGGAACCCGTAGGGTAAATTAGGATCTTTCAACTTTGCCTCTTTTCCTTTATGGTTTTTCTCGAGAAAGCTACGAACGTCAATGGGGGCTCTCCTTCAACGTTCTTCTAGCTCCTTTTTTTCTTCTATCAACCCTGATTCTTTCTCAGGCCAGGTATAGTTGAATTTTTACTTTTTTATTTCCGTAATCATGTTCGATTTATTGTGGGTAAAGCTAGGTCACCCCTAATCTTAGTTTTGACGTTCGCGAACGGTAATGGGGGCTCTCGTTCAACGTTCTTCGAGCTCATTTTTTTCTTCTCTCAACTCTGATTCTTTCTCGGGCCAGATATAGTCGAAATTTTTACTTTTTTATTTCCATAATCATGTTCAATTTATTGTGGGTAAAGCTAGGTCACCCCTTTTTTGCCTTTAATTTGATCATTTCTTCGTGTGTTTGTTAGAGGCTACCATGTGTTTGTTGAAATGTCCAAACATGATATGCTTGTGGTGCTCCATTGTTGTTTCATTTGTTTTATCGGTTCTGTAACCTGCCTTTGTCTAGGCACATTTTTTTTTGTTGCAACAGCCTCCATAGATTGAAATGGTTAATATTTACCTTCAATAATTGAAGCTAAATCACATGTAAAAGGATAGTAGTGGCAGTCAACCTTCTTAGAGACAAAACTGAATATCGTTTTGTGAGTATTGAGTCTGCTTGCTAGACTTTAGTGAAAGCAATGTGAAACCTTTAACAAAAGAGTTAATGTAATACTTGCTGACGAGTGAAAGCAATGTGAAGCCTTTAACAAAAGAGTTAATTGAATATTCGGAAGCAAGAGATCAAGAATTTAAGGGGGTTCTTACTGCCAAGATTTGCTCCCTTGTTGAAAAGTATATTCTGCTGTTTGTTAGTCTTTGTATGCTATAATATATGTAATCTTCTATATTTTTTATGTTCTTGGCTCTTTATTTTCAGGTATCTTTTTGTTTGTGGAGGGATGCTGAAATATTTATTTGAAATTACTTTGGATTATTGCCCAGTTGATTAACAATAATTTTTATTGCCTCGGGTTTGCCCCGGAGAGAATTTGGTACATTGATCAGATGCTCAAGGTTCTTTCTGAGGTATGCTTTTTCCTCAGTGCATTGTTTTATAATTGCACCTATTGCTGTCTCTGTTCATAGTTGGTGTTTCCCGCTTAATTGTTTAATCCTTCATGGGTTGCATTTTATATGTAGAATTTGTTTTCGTAAATGTTGATGTGCTTACAGTTATTGGATTTTGACTTGAAGTTGTGTTAAGCTGGGTTGATTCTGTTTCTATGTATTCATAATCAGTGATTTTTTTCTCTTTTTTCTATGCTTATTAAAATTGAAGACAATATAGTTTCCACGGCTTATACTAAAATTTTCCCGTTAATTTTACTATCATTCATCTCCATGGTCTAATCACGAGATAAGGAAAATATAGTTATTCCCTTCTCTGGTGTAATGTTTAATGGCAATAAACTTTTAGTCATAAGGGAATGCTTAATTTAATTAATTCCTTTCTTGAGAAATATTTGGTTCTTCTTATTTTTATATAAGATTCATTAAACTTATAGAAAACTGTAATATATATATATATATATATAAAACCTTCTGCAACACTGCCTTTCCTCTCTTTTTCTTTAAGCCTTCGTACTTAGTAGCAAGATTGTCGTAATTGGCTTGTAAGACACTAATCTTGTTAATCAATTAGAACAATAGAGTTCGATTTGTAACTTAGTCACGGATAAAATTGACAATTGTCTGCATTATGGAAGTTTTATTTTTGGATAGAGAATTATATTCAAAGTTGTTTACCTGAATGCTTGTCTTTAATACAATAATTATAATGATGCAGGTCCTTCGTTTGTTGAAGAGTGGACTTGGTAAAAGTTCCAAACATCTCACGGCTAGCTCTGATAGAACCTATCCTTTGGGGCTTCTTCAACTTAATGCAATGCGTCTAGCTGATATCTTCTCTAACGATTTAAACTTTCGATCGTACATCACTGTGAACCTTCGATTCCTTGTGTGCCCCGCATACTTAAATTTTCTCATGTATGCTTGCCGATTTCCACTATGATTGATGATGTACGAATGCTTGACTCAAAATTTGAAGTAAAATTCAAGGTTTGGAATGAAAGTTAATGTATTATTTTTTATTTTGTTTGGATTAAAAGTCGTACAGGAAAAAGAAAATAAAGTAAAAGAAATGAAAATTAAGAAAATGAAATGATTTTGAATATCTTGTTGGGTGTTTGTATATAGTGGAGTTTGTCAATAAAAAACGCCACTATATATGTGATCAATGGCGGCGTTTGGTAATATAAACGACACTATATATGTAATTGATTGCGGCATTTGTAGTTAAAACGACACAATATAACATGATCTTTTGAGGCATTTGGGATAAAAAAAAGGCCATTGTATAGCATGACCTTTTGTGGCGTTTGGGATTAAAAAAACCACTATATAGTATGATTTTTTGCAGCGTTTGTGAGAAAAATGCCGCTATATAACATGATATTTTATTGCGTTTTATGTTCACAAATGCCGCTAACTTTTGCGGCACTTTTACTATCGTCGGGAAGACTTTTAGTGGCACTTAAAAACGCCACTAAAATTATATTTTCTGCTGTTAATGATTCTCTATTGCTTTTCAATTTTCAGCATACATCTACGATCTGCCTTTGGCTCCTCACCTAATCTGGGAGCCCTGGAAGCATATAAATCTTATGATCAAGATGGTTCTGTACATTTTTCCTGGTACATATTCATGTCTCGAAATTTCCTTAGGCAAGGGCTGATTGCTTCTAAGATTTTGGTTCGGTTGTCGTTTTTGAATATCATACTGGTTCTTGTAAATATTCATATTAGTGGATAAACTGTTGTATAGAACAAGTTCTCTTATCTCAGAGCTGCGCTTCCTCACATGCTATCTTTTTTTGACTTATTAGATGCTTATGCACATTTATACCTGCGTGTGATGCCACTTTTTTGTCATGTTCGGCTTCCGCTCGTCTGTCTTATTGTTCTTCTACTGGTACTAATGTCAACTTTGTTTGGTGATATTTGTACGTTACTATATCTTTGGGTTAAGGTATAATATTTATAATTTCCCTTGGTACAGTTCTTGGATATGTGGTCTGTTGGTTGCTGTTTGTATGAGCTATATACTGGAAAATTTTCTTTTCCCTGGTCCAACAAACGACATGCTTTGCCTTCATATGGAACTAAAAGGTCCTTTTTCCGAAGAAGATGTTGCGTAAGGTGCATTGTCAATTTGTGTGAAGATTTTAGTCAATCCTTTGTATCCTTGTTTGTTGATGACACGTTGCATACAATTTTCTTAATGATGAACATTAATCTAGCTTCTTGCTGGTATCATCAAAGCTGCCTACAAATTTGTACATTGTAGTTTGAGATCTGATCAATTTTTATAGCATCGAGGACATGTATTGGCTGCCAACTCATGTTAAGGCTAAAAGACCAGCATTCTCTCTGTAGAGAGATACCCAAGTCAGTAAACAAATTCTCATTAACTGGACAAGGTAAAAGAAGGTCCAACAATAATGCCTCCCATGTGATCATGGAGTATAAGATGTACAATTTAACTAAAGTATTGATTACACTTCACATTTTAGGCATATGAATCAATAACTAATAGTCTTGATTATACTTCACATTCTAGGCATATGAATCAACAAACTTCTCAGTTTTACCTGCCAACCAATACCGCAACTAAGAATAGACGGAGGCATCGGTGTCGCACTTGCATATCTTGACACTGCAATAAAAGATCTGGTGGACTGTTCATGCCATTGGACAGGAAAAAAGTCGGTATATTTTGAATAACTCTGCAATTTTCTAAATAGTAAGAATGTGTTAGAATGCAAAAACTGAATAAGGTAATTGTTCTGACTATATGGGAGAAAATGAAAAAGGATTGAGTTGGCTGGTTGCTACAACACGAGTTGAAATAAAATGACAGTGCATGGGATTTGATAACAAATGATATGAAAGGAAAAAGGCAGCAATAAGGAAACAAAAACAGTAATAATGAAATTCCTTTCAGGTTTTTGGTTTAGAAACAACAAAATAAGAAGATAATAAAACGTTGTATAATTCCTCAAAATAAACAATTTAATTGGTAAAATCATGCTTGATATGCCTGTCACACCCCAACTTAGGTCTAAAAAATTTCTTAAAATTCTTTCGATGACTAAATTGAAATTTTAATTAAATTCAAGGGGCCAAAGTGAAATTTTGATTAAATTCATATCCAAATTCAGAAAGTATCAAAAACTAGAAGACCTAGAGTGTAATTTTACCTTTTACCATTTTCCTTTTTAGGGAATATATAACCCCAAATCTAAAAGCTTCCTCATTTGAAAACCTCGTTTTCTCTCTCTTCAAGCTTTCCTCTTTTAGCAAGAAATTTCAATCGTTGTTTCGTCGCCGACAGTTACTCCATTTCCGACACCTCCCGCACCATGTTCCTTGTGTTGTCCCGAGTCCACTGGTGTCCACCTTGTCTCCGTTGTCGTCGGCGTGTGAAGGGGTGAGGAAGATAAAGTTTTTGATGTTTCGAAATCGAGCTCTCCGCCATTCACCTTTGTGAACCGAGCTTGGTAAGTGTCTTAAAACCCCTTAAAAAGTAGAAAGAAATTTTTTCATAATTTTTTCGACCCCTAAAGGCTCTACTCGCACCCCCACATGCCACCCCTACGCGTGGGGAAGTTCCACCACCTAATGGATTGTTTGATAATGGGTCGACCCGACCCGACTTGTCTGCCCGACCCGACTCGAATCGAACCGGTCAATCGTTGACCGTTAACCGTTGGCCAGCGTTGACTTTTTTTAAAAACCTTCATCTTAACAATTTTTGATGTCCTAAGTCTAATTTCACGATCCGTTTTGCCAAATTCTAACCCAAAAGTACCGAATCGATCCCGTTAATCCAAAATTCCTTAGTATTTTCAGCTTTTTTGCTTTTTTTATTTGGGATTTGATTATGGAATTGATTTGAGAATATATTTTTATGAATGTACTCGTGTTTCACCCGACTGAGGGTCTGTTAGATCCGGTGTTTTCCTTCCGTCAGATCCGCACGATCATCGTTCCTCGAGAGTTACTCGTATGTATCTTTAAATTGTTTAAATAAGGGATATTATTATTATTAGGATTTCGATATGTATTTTTACGATTCGTAAGATCTAGCGCTGTCGCTGATTGTGATCGGCAGACTCAGTTGTAGGCTAACTTATCAGACAACTCAGACTGATGCAGGTGTTATCTTGATGGTGTTACATTACTGTTTCAAAATGTTCATCTGAATTGTTTTAGATTTCTGATAATATTGAATATTTTTATGAGATGATACTTGATTTTCTGAATAATGTTTATCTGATATCTGATTTATTGTACATTTCTGACATGATCTCTGATTTCTTTATTTTTGTATCTGATTTCTGAGTCTGGTATATTTTCATGTTTTATTGAATTAGACTATCATTATAACTGGAATACATATATGTTTATTACTGTTTTTGGGGGTATTATTAGAGGAAGTATCTCAGGCCTAGTCTATGACTTGTAAGTCTTTACTGCAGGCTCCTCGCCTTTGTGATCAAGGTAAGTCCTTACCGCAAGCTCCTCAGCTTTGTGCTCAGGGAAAGTCCTTACCGCATGTCCTTATGTTATGTGTATAAGGCCCTTACCAGGTGTACATGTGGGTGTATGGTTCTGGGAAACCTACACATTCTGGTGATCAGATGGGAGTAGTGTTAATATTTTTAAAACATGTTTAATAAATTGATTTTACTAAAGTAATTTATCTGTATGTTTTATTCACCGTAAGGCGTACACTGGCCTTTTTAGCTCATTCTGTAAATTTTAACCTTTTCAGATAGTAGCAAATCGTAGGCTAGCAGACTTGGCATCATGAGGACCGCTACTCCTATTTTTTGTATCATTGTATATCTCTATATACATTTTTGTTATACTTTGGTGACACTTTTTTTGCTTCCGTCTCGATATATTTGTACTATCAGTATTTTGCTATGTATATGTTTTATACAACTTTTTTGATATATATGTATATATTGATATATGGACATTTATCGTATGAACTTTTCTTATGACTAATTTCATATTATATTGTATATGGATTTTAACGTTATTTTAAATATGAAAAGAAATTTATGAATAAGATATGTAACCACCTAGATTTGGGCATAACGTCCAGGCCGGGTCTAGAGGGTTACACTTGATGGTATCAGATCTTTCGGTGTTAAACACTCGGACGGTGGATGAGTCCTAAAATCTGGAGTTTCAAGATATTTTTGATATTTCAAAAATTGTGTCACCTTATTTTATGAGTTTAAATATATTTGAGATTCCTGATGCTAGTCTAACTTAGGTTCTAATTCTTTCTATAGAGCTTTATATATTTATCCTATGAGTGTTGCTAGAGGTCATAGGCTAGGTCATGGTTGTGGTCGAACGCGAGCGACTCGACCTTCTGTTAATATAGATGATTCGATGTCAACGCGAGATCCTCCTATTTTACATGTAGATTCGCCTATTCCTAGAGATGATCCGGTTACACTTGCGAGAGACCCTCTCGTCACTGAGGACGAGGACACTGATATGGATGAGAATGTCATTAATAGAGTTGTCTTTCGTATATTCAGGAGAGCTGCTAGAGTCCCTGGTAATATGTCTACGGTCGAGATTTCAAAGTGTTTCATAGATGTTAGTGTAGTTCCGTTCGAGGCCATTACTAATGGACCTCCGACTGATATTGAGTATTGGTTTGAGGATATAGAGAGGATTATGGATGAGATGGACTTGAGGCCTAAGGAAAAGTTAAAGGGGGCCCTAGCTATGCCAAAGAAAAAGATTTTCGGTGGTGGCAATCGATTTCCGGTAGTATTCTTGGAAATCAGATGACTTGGGATATTTTTAATGCACGTTTTCGGAGTCGCTACATCGAAGAGAGATACTTGCAGGAGCGACGTCATGAGTTTTAAAATTTAGAACATGGTGATATGTCTGTTATGGATTATGAGATTGAGTTTATTAGGTTGAGCCGCTATGCTACTGAACTTGTTGACACTGAATTAGATCGGTGCTTGAGGTTCGGGAATGGACTCAGGTATGAGATCAGGAGTCAAGTTGCTACTCACCGGGAGAGAAACTTTAATGCCTTGGTTGAGATAGCCAAGACCATTGAGAAGATAGAACGAGTGGGTATGGAGCGCATGAGAGATAGAGACTGAAATCGAGACCGATTTAGAAGGCCTTCTTGTTCTGTTGACTCTTCTGCACGCCCCAGCAAGAGAGGAAGGGGTGAGTCTTTTCAAAGAGGCAGTACGATTGTTAGGCCTGTAGCGTCAAGATAGTCAACTGTTATGTATTTTATTCAGGGTTGTCCTTCTGGATCGCAACCTTTGTCGTCATGTGAGCACTATGGGAGACATCATTTTGGTAAAAGCATGAAGAAGTTGGTACATATTTTAGATATGGTTATGGTAACCATCTCCTGAGGGATTGTTCAGAGTCAGGTCCTATAGTTTAGTCACCAGCTCGTACTCCCACTCGTACTCAGAGTACAGTTCTGACTCCAGTAGGGTCGTAGTCATGAGAGAGCATCGAGATCAGCTAGTAGAAGTCAATCTTCTCAGAGTAGGGTTCTAGCCAGATATGAGGTCAGACAGCCTGCATTGGTTTACGCTGCAAGACGTTGACATGACCGCGATGAGCCTGATGTGATTGCAAGTACTATTACTATTCATTCAGTTCCATACTTTGCATTATTTGATAATGGTTCTACCCGTTCCTATGTGTCGTATTCTAATTATGAGGTTTTTAATATCCCAGTTAAGAATACTAAGAGTTCGGTGACGGTTCAAAGTCTCGTAGGTCAGTCCCTAGAGTTAAATCGTATTTTTAGAGGGTGTCCTATAGAGTTGTTCTGATGGAGTTACCTTTGGAGGAGTTTGACTTGATTCTTAGCATGGATTGGTTTAGCAAGGATCGAGTTAATCTCAATTGTGAAACCAAAAGAGTTGTTCTTAAAACTCCGGATAACCGAAAGATTGTGATGATTAGGGAACATTTTGGATTCATGATGAATGTTATGTTGCTTTGGTAGTTGAGAGGATTTGATTAGGAAGTGTTCTGAGGCGTTTCTTGCTTATATTCTGGATACTAGGAGTTCTTGATATGATATTGAAGGCATCCGAATTGTTAAGAAATTTCCATATGTTTTTCCTGAAAAGTTGTCTGGATTATCGTTGAATAGAGAAGTTGAGTTTAATGTTGAAGTCTATCATGTTCTACCTCGATTTTGATGGTTCTTACCATATGGCCCCAAATGAGCTTAAGGAATTGAAAGTCCAACTCCAGGAGTTATTGGATAGGGGATTCCTTTGACCTAGTGTTTCACCGTGAAGAGCCCCAGTTCTCTTTGTCAAAAAATATATGAGACATTGAGACTTTATATTGATTATAGGAAAATGAACAAACTCATAGTAAAAAAATTATCATTTGCCCAGAATCGATGATCTGTTTGAGCAATTTTGAGGGACTTCTATCTTTTCAAAGATAGACTTGAGGTATGGTTATTACCAACTCAAGGTGAAGGATTCTGATGTTCCAAAAACTACTTTTCGTACTCGATATGGACATTACGAGTTTTTAGTGATGTTATTCGGGTTAACTAATGCCTCTGCTGCTTTTATGGATATAATGAATATGGTGTTTTGACTTTACTTGGACCAATTTGTAGTTGTATTCATCGACGACATACTGGTGTATTCTCGAACTGAAACAGAACATGATGAGTATTTAAGGATTGTTCTACAGACTCTAAGGGAAAACAAGTTATACGCCAAGTTGAGCAAGTGTGAGTTCTAGCTTAGTGAAGTGGCTTTATTGGGCATATCGTTTCAGCTGAGGGTATCCGAGTGGATCCAAGTAAAGTAGAGGTTATTCTGATGTGGAAGTAACCCAAGAAAGTCTCAGTAATTCGTAGTTTCTTGGGTTTAGCTGGTTATTATCGTCGTTTCATTGAGGGATTCTCCATTACTGCAGCTCCTCTAATGAAATTATTAAGGAAAGATGTTTAATTTGTCTAGTCTGAAGACCAACAAGCTAGCTTTGAGAAACTGAATATTGTTTTGAATCAAGCCCTAGTGTTGATTTAGCGTGAGTCTGGGAAGGATTTTTCAGTCTACAGTGATGTTTCTCACTCTGGATTAGGATGTGTTTTGATGCAAGATGGGAAGGTTGTCACATCAGTTAAATTCGAATGAATGCAACTATCCCACTCACAATCTGGAGTTAGCTATAGTGGTTTTTGCTTTGAAGATCTGAAGACATTATCTCTACGGAGAAAAGTGTTATATCTATACAGATCATAAGAGTCTGAAGTATCTGCTTACTCAAAAAGAGTTGAATTTGAGGCAACATCGCTGAATGGAGCTTCTAAAAGACTATGATTGTGAGATAGAGTATCATCCAGGGAAGGCTAATGTGGTGATCGACGCCTTCAGTCATAAGGCGATATCTGATCTGAGAGCTTTGTTTACCATATTGAGTTTGTTTGATAATGGTAGCTTGTTAGCAGTCACAGGTTAAACCCAATTTGTCTAAGGAGATTAAGGCTAAACAACTCCTAGATAGTTCCTACTTCCCATGATTTGGCAGGTTGAGCAGGGAATGAGTTCAGAGTATACTTTTGATCATGATGACATTTTGTGTTTTCATGGCTGTTATTGCATCCCTAAAGATGATGAGTTAAAACATGTTATTCTTCAGGAGGCTCATAGTAGTCCTTATGCCATGCATCCTGATGGGGACAAAATATACAAGAATCTCAAGGAGCAATACTTTTAGAGTGGCATGAAGAAAGATATTTCAGATTTTGTGGCGAGGTGTTTGACTTGTCAACAAGTTAAGGCAGAGCACCAATATCCATCGAGACTGTTGCAGTCTATTAAGATTCTTGAGTGGAAGTGTGAGTGTATTAGGATGGACTTCGTTACCGGTCTTCCTCTGACTCCTTCCAAAAAGGATTTTGTTTGGGTGATTGTGGATCGACTTACCAAGTCAGCTTATTTTATTCTTGTTCGGGTTAATTATTCTTTAGACAGGTTGGCTAAATTGTATATCTCTGAGATCGTTAGACTCCACGGTGTTACATTGTCCATCATCTCTGACCGAGATCCGAAGTTTACTTCTAGGTTCTAGAAAGCTTTGCATAAGGCTCTAGGTACTCATTTGAATTTCAATATAACTTTTCACTCGCAGACTGATGGTCAGTCTAAGCGAGTGATTCAGGTGCTGGAAGATATGTTATGAGGTTGTGTGATTGACTGTCGTGGTAGTTGGGAAGATTTCTTGTCTTCAGCCGAGTTCACTTACAATAATAGTTACCAGGTAAGTTTTTCCATGGCACCGTATGAGGCTCTATATGGACGTCAATGTCATACTCCTATCTGTTGGATCGAGTTGCATGATAAGAAAACATTAGGTCCATATCTAGTTTGAGAGATTGCAGATACTGTCAGATTAATACTTGATCGCCTGAGAGAGGCATTTGATAGGCAGAAATCTTATTCAGATCACCGATGAAAGGATATCGAGTTTGAGGTTGGGGATCAGGTCTTTCTGAAAGTATCTCCATAGAATAAAGTGTTGAGATTTGGATGTAAGGGTAAATTTAGCCTGAGATTTATTGGGTTGTATCGTATTCTAAAGAAAGTTGGACCTGTTGTTTATTAGTTTAAGTTATCTCACCAGCTCAGTCGCATTCATGATGTTTTTCATGTATCTATGTTGAAGCAATATCGTTCAGATCCATGTCACATCATTCAGATTGAGGAGGTAGAGTTGAGGCCTAATTTTTCTTATGAGGAGGAGCCTGTTAAGATTTTAGATCAGGATGATAGAGTTCTTCGGAATAGGCATATTCATATGGTCAAAGTTCAGTGGAGTAACTGTGGCCTCTTAAAAGCTACTTGGGAAACATTGGAGTCAATGGAAACTCAGTTTCCGCATCTATTTCTATCAGGTAAATTTCGAGGACAAAATTTCTTTTAAAGGGTGAGAATTGTCACACCACAACTTAGGGCCTAAAATGTTCTTAAAATTTTTCTGAGGATAAAATTGAAATTTTAACTAAATTTGGGGGCAAAAGTGAAATTTTGATTAAATTTGGATCCAAATTCAGAAAGTATCAAAAACTAGATGACCTAGAGTGTAATTTTACCATTTTTTTCTTTTTAAGGAATATATAACCTCAAATCTAGAAAGTTTTCTCATTTTGGAAACCCTATTTTCTCTCTCTTCAAGTTTTTCTCTTTTAGCAAGAAATTTCAATTGTCGTTTCGTCGCCGACCGTTGCTCTGTTTCTACACCTCCCGCACCATCGTGTCCCTTATGTTGTCCCAAGTCCACCAATTCCCACCTTGTCTCTGTTGTCGCTGGCGTGTGAGGGGGTGAGGAAGATAAAGTTTTCGACGTTTCGAAATCGAGCGCTCCGCCGTTCACCGTTGTGAATTGAGCTTGTTAAGTGTCTCAAAACCCCTTAAAAAGTACAAAGAAATTTTATCAACCCCCGAAGGCTCTGCACACACCCCCACGCATTGCCCCTATGTGTGGGGAAGTTCCACCACCTGGTGGACTGCTTAATAATGGGTTGACCCGACCCGACCCTACCCGACTTGATCCGACCTGACCTGAACCGAATCGGTCAACCATTAACCATTGACTATTGATCGACCGTTGACCAGCATTGACTTTTTTTGAAAACCTCCATCTTAACATTTGTTCTGCGTCGATTCCGCAATCCGTTTTGCCAAATTCTGACCATAAAGCCTCGAATTGAGCCCATTAATCCGAGAATTCTTAGTATTTTAGCATTTTTCTTATTTATTTGGGATTTGATTTGAGAATATATTTTTATGAAGGTACTTGTGTTTCACCCGACCGATGGTCAATTAGATTCGATGCTTCTCGTCCGTCATATCCGCAAGTTCTTCGAGAGTTACCCGTAGGTATCTTTAAATTGTTTAAATAGGGGTTATTATTATTATTAGGATTCGATATGGATTTTTACGATTCGTAGGATCTAGCGCTGCTGCTGATCGTGATTAGCAGACTCAGTACATGTGTGTTTCCTGATAGTGTTACATTATTGTTTTAAATTGTTCATCTAAATTGTTTTAGATTTTTTATAATACTGAATATTTTTATGACTCGATACTTGATTTTTTGAATACTGTTTATCTGATATCTGATTTATTGTACATTTCTGACATGATTGTTGATTTCTGTATTTTTGTATCTGATTTTTTAGTCTGGAATATTTTCATGTCTTATTGAATTAAACTACCGTTTTCACTGGAATACATACATGTTTATTACTGTCATTGGGGGTATTATTGGAGGAAGTCTCTCAGGTCTAGTCTATGACTTGTAAGCCCTTATCGCAGGCTCCTCGGCTTTGTACTCAAGGTAAGTCTTTATCGCAGACTCCTCAGCTTTGTGGTCAGGGTAAATCCTTACCGCAGGTCATTATGCTATGTGTATAAGACCCTTACCGAGTGTACAAGTGGGTGTATGGTTCTGGGGAACCTACACATTCTGGTGATTGGATGGGGATAATGTTAATATTTTTAAAACATGTTTGATAAACTGATTTTACTAAAGTATTTTATCTTTATGATTTTATATGTCGTAAGGAGTACACTGGGTTTTTTAGCTCATTATGTAAATTTTAACATTTTCAAATAGTAACAGACCGTAGGCTAGCAGACTTAGCATCAGGATGACCACTACTCCTATTTTTGTATCACTCTATATCTCTATATACCTTTTTGTTATACTTTGGTCACACTTTTTTTTATTTTGTCTCGATATATATGTACTACCGGTATTTTGCTATGTATATGTTTTATACGGTTTTTCTAATACATGTATATATTGATATATGGACGTTTATCGTATGAACTTTTCTTAGGACTAATTTTATATTATATTGTATATGGATATGAACGTTATTTTAAATATAAAAAGAAATTTCTGAATAATATATGTAACCGCCTAGTTTTGGACATAACGTCCAAGCAAGATCTAGGGGTTTTAATGCCAATCAATGTGTTGAAAACATTTTGATGTTTCGATATAACAAATTAAATTAAAAGAATTTTAATTTTGAAAAAGATTTTTCTAAGCATATTAGATGTATTAATCGAATATCAAAATATTACTCAAAGTATTTCAAAGTTTATTTTAAATCCTTACTAAAGTGTAAAATTAAGTTTTAGTATTAAAATAATTTCAAAACAATTTTACAAAGTATTTCGAACCGTTTTAAAGCCAAAAATTACAGTTTGTCCAGAGGGAACTGATTCCCCCCCAAGAGGGTACCGATTCCCCCCCTGAATGGTTTGGCTCCGGAAATTCCAGTATGCTCGGAGGGAACCGATTCCCCCCAGGGGTATCGATTCCCCCCCACTGTTCAACGGTCGAAATATTTGAATTTTAAACTTAGGGAACCGATTCCCCATGAGGGGTACCGATTCCCCCCACGCTCCAAGCTGTTGCATTAATTGTTTTCACACTTAAACGGCTCCAATAACTTCATTAATGATCCCCAACGTTCAGAAGTGATTCAAGGTGTATTTAAGCAAGCTTAGAAGCCATTGATCAATAACAAGAAATATCAAGCAACTAGAATCAAGAGAGAATCAAAGAGAAAGCATCCAACCTCAAGTTTGAGCATTTCAAGCCTATTTTTCATTCAATATTCATTTTGCTTTCAAGAATACTTATTGTGCTCAATTGTATTTATTCTTGAGTGTTCTTTCTTTGTTCTAGAATTGTGCAAACATATTTTCCTTGTGAGGTTTTTCTTGTAAGTTTGCAAATTTGTAATCTTCTCTTTGAGAAAAGAGTGTTCTCAAGAATTGGGGTATATTCTTGAGGGAGTTGTAAGGTTATCTCTTTGGCCTCAAAAGAAAGAACAAATAGTGAATTTGTTGGAAAATCCTTAGTATGGATAGCTAAGGTAGTGGACGTAGACTTTGGTTGATAAAGTCGAACCACTCTAAATCGTTGTGCAATTACTTTCAATTTTCTGCAAAAGCTTCCACAAAATTTTAATTTCCAATTCACCCCCTCTTGGCCGATTCCGTCAATCGATTAACTCAACAATTGGCATCAGAGCCTAACTCATTTGAAGGTTTAATCGCCTCTTGAGTTGATTCGGGAAGAGTTACACCGATAATCAAAGTCATCAATGGCCTCTACTTCAAACTTCGACTCCGGTCTCGATTCAATGCCCGTCAACAAGCCTCCTTTCTTCAATGGGGCTAACTATGCCTATTGGAAAAATATGATGATGTACTTCATTCAAGCAAGTGATATGGGAGCATGGAATGTCATAGAAGAAGGATACATCAAGCCTCTCACTTATCCAAGATTGTGGAGTGAAGGAGAGACAAAAATGTTCCAGCTCAACTCCAAAGCCATTCATATCATATTTTGTGCTCTTGGACCAAATGAATACGGAAGAGTTTCATCTTGTACAACTGCCAAAGAAATATGAGACAAACTTCAAGTCACTCATGATGGTACCAATGAGGTAAAGAAATCTAAAATTAGTATTCTAACGCATAGCTATGAAAATTTCAGGATGAAACCAAATGAAGATATCAAAGCTATGACAGATATATTCTCAACGATTGTTAATGGTCTCAAATCATATGGAGAGATCATTTCAAATGAAAAGCTTGTGAGGAAGTTACTTTACTCCCTTCCAAAATCATGGCAATCAAATAAGACGACAATCATCGAGTCTAAGGACCTAACGTCCTTAACTCTTGAAGAACTAATCGGTTCCCTCCTCACTCATGAAATGATGCTTGAAGATGAGGTGGACCTCGATAAGATTGACGAGACACCAAAGGAGAGTGAGAAGAAAAAAAACATTGGACTTGCTCTCAAATCCTCAAAAGATGAGAATGATTCGAATGAAGATGGCGATGATGAGGAAATGGCATTGTTTGCCAAACGGTTCAGAAAAATGATAAGACCTTACCGAGGAAGAAAATTCAAACGAAATGAAGGCCTCAAAAATGAACCAAAAGAGAATGACTCGATCATTTGCTATGAATGCAAAAAGCCGGGGTATATTAAATATGATTGCCTACAATTGAAGAGAAAGGGTCAATCAAAGAATAAGCACAAGGCTCATGTGGCTACATGGAGCGATGAAGAAGGTTCCGATGAAGAGGAACAAGAAGTAGCAAACTTGTGCTTGATGGCATTCGAGGAAGATTCTAAGGTAACCTCTAACTCATCTGATTTTAATGATTTATCTTATGATGAGCTATTAGAGGAATATAATAGGTTGGCTTCGGATTATGAGAAATTGTTTTTAAAACATAAAAATGATATTTCAAAATTGAAAAATGAAAATAAACTCATATCCAAAACCAACAATGATCTTGAAAGTAAAATCAAAGATTTGCAAATCAAACTAGAAGAGTTTGAAAAGAAAAATTCGGATTTGCAAAATTTACTTTCAAAGGTCAATGATGATCATCAAAAGAAAATTGATGATCTTAAAGCTTCTTTTGATAAAGTTGGAACAAACGTTTTGAAAAAGGAGAAAATTCAAAATCCAACTTTGTTAAAAAAAGTTTTAAAAACTACAATCATAGAGGTCCCCGAAGAACCTCTAATAGAAAAATCGTTAGAAATATGTGGGTTCCTAAAGAACTCATTACTACTAAAGATAAAGATATCCTACACAAATGGATACCTAAGGGGACTAGGATTTTGGAAACTAATGAATATGGACCCAAAAGAATTTGGGTACCAAAAATCAAAAATTAATCTATGTTTGTAGGAAAAGGAGCATTGCTACAAGGCACGGGAAACAAATCTAAATTCATGGTACCTTGATAGTGGATGCTCGAGACACATGACCGGGGACAAAAACCGATTCATAGAGCTTAACGCCAAAAATGAAGGAGAAGTGACTTTTGGTGATGATTCAAAAGGCCACATTGAAGGTATAGGTACAATAGGTAATACCTCTTCCATACAAATTAAAAATGTGTTATATGTGAATGGATTAAAGCATAATCTCTTGAGTATTAGTCAATTATGTGATAAGGGATTCAATGTCATATTTGAAACTAATGGTTGTAAAGTCATTGACATTGCATCTAATAGGATTATGCTTGTTGGTTATAGAATAGGAAACATATACATGGTGCATTTAGACTCTATAGAAATGACTAATTTATGCCTAGTTGCAAAGGATGAGCATGATAGTTAGTTATGGCATAAGAGACTAGGACATGCTAGCATGAGTGTTTTGCAACGGTTAGTTCAAGGAGAATTGGTTCGAGGGTTGCCTAAACTAAAATTTGATAATGATAAAATATGTGATGCTTGTGCTAAAGGAAAACAAAAGCGAGTTTTTTTTAAATCCATTAATGATGTGTCAACTAGTAGAGTATTACAATTGATCCATATAGATCTTTTTGGGCCAACTAGGACTACTAGCTTGGGTGGAAAACAATATGCATTTGTCTTGGTAATGACTATTCTAGATATACTTGGGTTCTATTCTTAAGTACTAAAGATTAAGCATTAGAAAATTTCATCACATTTTCAAAAGTAATCCAAAACGAAAAAGGTTACTCTATCACTAGTGTTGGAAGTGATCATGGCACTGAATTTGAAAATCTTGGATTTAATGAGTTTTGTAATTCTAATGGTATTAGCCATAATTTTTCAGCACCTAGAACCCCTCAACAAAATGGAGTTGTTGAGAGGAAAAATAGAACTTTAGAAGAAATGGCTAGAACCATGCTTTGTGAAAATAATTTGCCAAAATATTTTTGGGCGGTAGCCACAAATACCGCTTGTTATGTTGTAAATCGAGTAATGATTAGGCCAATTTTAAAGAAAACTCCATATGAAATTTTCAAAAATAAAAAGTCTAACATTAGCTATTTTCATCCTTTTGGATGTAAATGTTTTGTTTTAAACAACGGTAAAGAAAACCTTGGCAAATTTGATGCTAAAAGTGATGAAGGAATTTTTCTGGGTTATTCCTTAAATTATAAAGCTTAAATAGTATTTAATAAAAGAACTTTAGTTGTAGAAGAGTCTATACATGTTGTTTTCGATGGTAATCTCCTTCCGAGGAAGGATTCTTGTGTTAATGATGATGTAGGTATTATAAATACAAATGATGTTAGACATAACGTTGGAGAATCATCATCAAATGAAGAAACGAAAGATGAGGAAACTCATGATCGTCTCGAGAATCCAACCATTGAAGAAAGGGAAGTATCTTATCCAAGAGATTACAACTATGTCAAGGATGGTGAGATTATAGGTGATTCATCCAAAGGGGTAACTACTCGATCTTCTCTTAGAATATTTGTAATTATGTTGCATTTATCTCATGCATAGAGCCTAAGAATATTAAAGAAGCATTAAATGATGAACATTGGATTATGGCTATGCAAGAAGAGTTAAATCAATTTCACAGAAGTAAAGTATGGACATTAGTTGAAAGGCCTAGTAATAAATCTATTGTAGGTACTAGATGGGTATTTAAGAATAAGCTTGATGAGAGTGGTAATATAGTGAGAAACAAGGCTAGACTTGTTGCTCAAGGGTATACTCAAGAAGAGGGCATAGACTATGATGAAACATACGCTCCCGTAGCTAGGATGGTAGCAATTAGAATGTTATTAGCATTTGCTTGTTTTCATGAATTTAAACTATATCAAATGGATGTTAAAAGTGCATTTTTTAAATGGTTTTATAAAAGAAGAAGTGTATGTGGAACAACCTCCAGGTTTTGAAGATTCAAAATTTCTGGATCATGTTCTTAAATTGACAAAAGCACTTTATGGTTTAAAACAAGCTCCTAGAGCTTGGTATGAAAGATTATCAAATTTTTTAATTGAAAAAGGTTTTTCAAAAGGGAAGGTTGACACTACATTGTTTTTAAAGCATAAAGGTAAAGATTTATTAGTAGTTCAAATTTATGTTGATGATATAATATTTGGTTCTACTAATGATGTTCTTTGCCAAGAATTTTCTAAGCTAATGCAAAGCGAATTCGAAATGAGCATGATGGGGGAGCTCTCATTTTTCTTGGGACTCCAAATCAAGCAAAGAAAAGATGGCATCTTCATCTAATGATTTCTTGGTGGTTTCGACCATCCGGAGGTCGTTACTCTACTCTTTGTGCTTTAGATCTTTGGTGGTTACATTGTTTCCAAACAATCTTAAAATAAATCTTCCTGAGATAATTTTTGATGAAATTGTTGAAACCGTAAACCAAGTTCCAAATAAGAAACTCTGTTCATCTCTAGTTTACGATTGCATTCTGAGTAATCTATTTTCTAAAGTCGGGCTTAGAGTAGGTCTAGATGCCGTCTTTCCTCTCAAGAAACAAATTAATCTTCTTTCCTTAACAAGAGCGGGATGGATAAAGAATAAGGACACTGGTGAATGGGTTCGATCTTCTGAAAATACTCCGGGAGCTAGCTCTTCTCAAGCTCCACCAGAAGCTGACGACGATCCCGAGCTTAAACAATTAATGCAAGATATTGACGAAGCCGACGATGAGTCGGAACAACACGAGGAACAAGCTCAGCAAGAAGATCATGTGCCTCCATATTTTCAATCATTTATGGAGACATTTGATTTCCGTTATGCATCCTTGGATTCTCGCTTCAGTTCCATAGAATCTCACTTATCGACTATGGAAGCTCAACAATTGAAAATTCTACGGGAGATTCGTGCAAACAATGAAGCAACCAACGCTTGTATTAATTAACTCACTCATGAAATGGAAGCTATGCGAGCTCATTTCCCACCTCCCGATCCTCCTACGGATGCTTGAACTTTGATATTTGCTTTGCTTGTTTGGATTGAACTTGGATATTTGCATTATTGTTAAAACATTTTGAATGCTTTTGGATTATTTATTTTTTGTTGTTCAAACTTATGTTTAATACATTTGATTTGGATTTCGTGTTTATTTTGCATCTTTAGACATATATGACCAATTATCTATTACATGTTTATGAATATTGATTATGAAACTAATGGCTAACCTCTCTTTTGATTGTGTTCTTAGCAGCTTATGTTTATATATATAATCAATTGGCTAAATGATTTCAAAACCTTATTTAAAATCTTTTACGAATCTTTTTGATTTAACAAAAAGGGAGATAAATGTTAAAAGCGTTTTTGAAGAGGAATAGTGTTAAAGTAAGGGGGAATATTATTTTTCAAAATCAAAATTCATTTTGAAATTAGAAAATCTTAAAATGTTTTGTTATATCAAAAATGGGGAGATTGTTGAAAATATTTTGATGTTTCGATATAACAAATCAAATTAAAAAAAAATTAATTTTGAAAAAGATTTTTCTAAGCATATTAGATATATTAATCGAATATCAAAATATTACTCAAAGTATTTCAAAGTTTATTTTAAATCCTTACTAAAGTGTAAAATTAAGTTTTAGTATTAAAATAATTTCAAAACAATTTTACAAAGTATTTCGAACCGTTTCAAAGCCAAAAATTACAGCTTGTCCAGAGGGAACTGATTCCCCCCCAAGGGGGTACCGATTCCCCCTGAATGGTTTGGCTCCGAGAAATTCGAGTATGCTCGGAGGGAACCAATTCCCCCTACTGTTCAACGGTCGAAATATTTGAATTTTACACTTAGGGAACCGATTCCCCATGAGGGGTACCGATTCCCCCCACGCTTCAAGTGTTGTATTAATTGTTTTCACACTTAAACGGCTCCAATAACTTCATTAATGATCTCCAACGTTCAGAAGTGATTCAATGTGTATTTAAGCAAGCGTAGAAGCCATTGATCAATAACAAGAAACATCAAGCAACTAGAATCAAGAGAGAATCAAAGGGAAAGCATCAAACCTCAAGTTTGAGCATTTCAAGCCTATTTTTCATTCAATATTCATTTTGCTTTCAATAACACTTATTGTGCTCAATTGTATTTATTCTTGAGTGTTCTTTCTTTGTTCTAGAATTGTGTAAACATATTTGCCTTGTGAGGTTTTTCTTGTAAGTTTGCAAATTTGTAATCTTCTCTTTGAGAAAAGAGTGTTCTCAAGAATTGGGGTATATTCTTGAGAGAGTTGTAAGGTTATCTCTTTGGCCTAAAAAGAAAGAACAAATTAGAGAATTTGTTAGAAAATCCTTAGTGTGGATAGCTAAGGCAGTGGACGTAGATTTTGGTTGATAAAGTCGAACCACTCTAAATCGCTGTGCAATTACTTTTAATTTTCTGCAAAAGCTTTCACAAAATTTTAATTGTCAATTCACCCCCTCTTGGCCAATTTCGTCAATCGATTAACTCAACACAATGAACAATTGCTCTAGCTGCATAAACCTGCCATGAAGCAGCATCTATTAGACCAGCACGATCTGTTCTGCAGCTTATTTGTGTCTTTGGTGCCTTACCATTATAAGCTCCACCCACAATGAGTAAATAAGCATAAATCCAAACAATCACCACTGAAAATAAGACAACAAAACGATCAAAGATGTTTCTTCCAGATTTTATCACGAGGCACGAACTGCAAAACAAACACAGGCAAGCAATTTCAAACCAATTAAGAAAGAAATGTTCCTAAAATGTAATTTGAAGAGCGAAGTCATACTGTATCACATCAGTAATGCTAAACCTTGATAGGATCTGTAGTGTCACTGAACCGACCAGCAAGAATAATTGAGACTGTTGTTGGGACAAAGGTATAAGACCCTCCAATCACATCAGTGAATCAAAGGCTGGTTTTAATGAATGAATGGTTTTTGAGGATCCATCAGTTTTAAGTACACTCACCTGCTCCCACCCCAAAATCAAAAGCTTGCCCCATTTTAATTAATTCATATATAACTTCAATTTTTATTTATTTTTCTTTGTATTTATGAATTCTAGTTTAAAAATCTTTTAGTTGGGGTGAGTACCAAACCAAAAGCCGGTTTAATAGCATATCCTTTTATGTACGGACCATCCATGTTTAAGTTCAATCATGATATTGCTAGCCTTTAAAAACCTAGAGCTGCCACCTACACATTCAAAGCGCTGCCCTATTATATTATTATTATTATTATTATTATTATTATTATTATTATTTATGATAAATATGGGTTAATACAAGCCATACTTGTTTAAAGACTTATAATCTTTTGTTATATTTATGTCCTGTATATATGGTGTCGAACTTGAGATTTCAAAAGATAATAACAAATTTATTAATCACTGATGTCACTTAATTCGTACTGTGAACTAATATATTAGTTATAACCTTATACGCCGCTTGGTATTAAACTTAAAATACAATTGGTAATGATAATAAGAACATGACATTATTACTAAAAACTAGAACACCCAATAATACGGGAAAAAACCCATCATTTTTGTTTGGGGTAAAATACAAATTTGATAACTGAATTTATATTCTTTTCTATTTTCACCCACTATATTTTAGATATTTTCAATTTTTTCACTAAACTTAATACATTGATTTTTTGTCACTTAATCATTTTTTTACTAATGACATTATAAATGAGCTGTTATATAGATATAAAACGACGTCGTTTTGATGAAAATTTTTGTCTTTTAAAACAACATCTTTTTAACGTCATTAACTATTTACGACGGAGTGATAAGAAAAACTCAATATATTAAGTTCAGTGAGAATATTGAAAACTTTTAAAGTTGAGTAAGTGAAATAGAAGAGAGTAAAATTCAATGATGAATTTTATAATTTACCCTTTTGTTTGTTAGAAACATAACATAACCCATTTTACATCACTACCTTTATTTTCCTTATTTTTATTAATATATTTGTGGTTTGGAACAATCCAGGGGACAACCTCAACTCTCCAAGTGAAAACCTGCATATTCTTCAGTAAATTACGACTTTGCCCTCATCTACACATCACCCTCCATACCTGATACCCACACATGGTGCTTTTATGTGGAGGAATTATTCTTTATTGGGTAATGCCTTCTTTTTTTCATTTCAGTTGCAAATATTTTCATACTATAATGATACATTATAATAATGTCGACTATTTATAAAAAAAATAAATAATATTTTTTCATATTTATTTTATTGATAATAAATATTTCCTAATATTTTAAATTATATTATCTATAATATATTTTTTATTTGAATCTTCTTTTCTTTACTTGTTTAAGTTCTCCTTAAATAACTTTTGAGGATCAATCAATAATTTTTAATCTTGACATAACTTTTTAAAAATATTTTATAGATATATCTATTTTAATATCATATAATATTCAAATAATGATCTTTAAAAATATTTTATAGCTATATCTATTTTATATTATAGATATATCTATTTTATATAATATTTAAATAACTTTTTAAAATATTTTATAGATATATCTTGATCGATATGGTAATAGTTCAGGCCAGGAGATCAATTTTGAAAAATTTGGAATCTTTTTCAGTTCTAATGTGATAGAGGAAAACCGGAATGACGTTCGTCGTATTTTCGGGGTTAGTAACTCTTCCAACCCTGAGAAATATTTGGGTCTGCCGTCGATTGTTGGGCGAATAAGAGAGGGGCTTTTCTACATTTAAAATATAAGTTCCATACACTGATTAATTCTTGGAGTTCACGGCTGGTATCTCAAGGTGGCAAAGAGGTGTTTGTAAAATCTGTGTTACAGGCAATTCCCTTGTATGCGATGAATTGCTTTCTGCTTCCTAAGGGCTTATGTGAGGATATTGAGAAGATCATGGCTCAAGGCTTTATTCGACAACAAGGCGGGTTATTCATTGGTGCACTTGGGAGGCTTTAGGCTCTCTCAAGGTTTATGGGGGCCTAGGTTTTCAGGTCATATCAAAGTTTAATATAGCCCTTCTTGCCAAACAGGTTTGCGGTTCCTTAGTCGGCCAGACTCGTTTGTTAGTCGCCTCTATCGGGCTAAGTATTATGTTTCGACGGATTTTCTACACTCCCGCTTAGGGTCAAACCCCTCCTACATTTGGCGCAGTATCTGGAGTGCGCGCGGTTTGCTGGAAAAGGGTCTTCGCTTGAGGGTTGGTACGGGAATGTCTATTTACGTATGGCATGATTTTTGGTTACCATCCTCTCCCCCCAAAAGGGTTGTGTCTCCTGTTGTGAATGGGATAAGGTTGGTGTCGGATTTAATTGATCATGATTTGAGGACCTAGCGGTCGGATGTTGATCATGCTACTTTTTGCGAGGAAGATTCTGAGTTAGTTCTGCGTATTCCGCTTTCTCGTGTGCCTCGGGACGATTGCAGGATTTGGTCTGGTAAACGGTCCGGTGAATACAGTGTTCGAAGCGGTTATCGGTTCTTAATTCCGGTTGAAGAGGTCTCCCCTTCATCTCGTGCTCTTTTTTCGAAGTATTTGGGGTGCACATTGTTAGCGTAAAATTAAACTTCAGCTTTTGGAATTCTCTCGGAATTTTTTCCCCACACCACAGAATTTATTTGATCGTCATATTGCCACCGATCAATTCTGCCAAATCTGTCGGACCCAGCCTGAAACTGTCATCCACATAGCTCGTGATTGTGAATTGGCTCGCTCAGTAAGGTTTGTGCTGAATGTTAATTGACCCTCTACTATCGCTCAGTCAGATTTTCAGGTTTGGCTTAGTTGGGTGTTTGAGCACTCTCCAGTTACAAGACATGGTGAAATTCTGAGTGCAATTTGGGCCTTATGGTTCGCACGGAATAAACTATTACGAGGGCAAGAGGTCTAGTAGTTCTGAGATATTTACCTTCATCAAAGGCCATTGTGGTGAATATGAATCGGCTACCTCCAGGTTGTCAGCTGTAACTCCACCGTCTCCTGTCTGCTGGAGTCCTCATTCGGGCTTGTTCGTTAAAGCTAATTTTGATGCTCGTTATCTGCAATCAGACAACATCTCGTGGTCAGCAGTCATAGTACCAGATAGCAATGGTCTTGCTCTAGGTGCGTGTCGAAGACGGACTGAGGGAGTTACCTCTGCGTTCGAGGCGGAGGCTCGGGCAGCTGTTCATGCAATTGAGTTGGTAATCGATCTGGGTTTTTTGCATGT
Source organism: Hibiscus syriacus (assembly GCF_006381635.1). Lineage (NCBI taxonomy): Eukaryota > Viridiplantae > Streptophyta > Magnoliopsida > Malvales > Malvaceae > Hibiscus > Hibiscus syriacus. The sequence goes on along the minus strand of NW_024062129.1, from coordinate 407,754 downwards.
GATTTTTGAAGGCAACGCGATGAAGGTGCTCTCTAAAATTGCTTCTCCGGTGCTGGATCGATCAGAGATCAGTCCTCATACGTGGGATGCCAAGCATAGAATCAATTCCCTGCATGCTTGGGATTTTCGTTTCACTCCACGGATGGCTAATGCTGCAGCACACCTTCTAGCTTCTGACACCTCGACTGGCGACGGGGACCGGTTTTGGTTTGAGGATGTTCCATAACGGGGCCAGCTTCAACTTGATGAAGACCGACGTTGGCTTGATCCCCCCAGTTTTGCAAGGGGTTTTCTGGGCTCTTTGGTACAAGGATCGATTGTCTTTGTCTCCCTTGCTGCTTCTTTTTTCTGTGTTTTATCCTGCTTGCAGCTAAGGATATGGATAGCTCATAGCCGGTTTGCTTCATTGGTTTGGGTTCTGTTTACCTCTATTTTGTTTTTCTGTTTAGTCTTTTGGATGTTTTGTTTTATGGCTTTGTTTGGACAGTTTTTGATATTTAATTGTGTTTACCAGTTGTTTTATTTGGACAACAGTTGGCTTCCTTTAATAAATACTGGCCTTCTTTTTTCTAAAAAAAACCTTTAAATTATTAATTATAAATTTTAAAATTTTATAACAACAACAACAACAACAAAACCAATTCCCATATGTATGGGGTAAGGGGAGGTAGGGTAGTAGGCTGCCCCCAACGCCAGGTTGAGAATAGCTTCCGTGAAAGACCTCTGGCAGTCAGAAAATTAAAAATATAGATAAAATGCAATGCATGTATAAATAATTACATAAATACATAGCTAAACAGTATTCATATGCAGTCATTAATATCATATGTGCTTCTGTAATGGGGAGTAATCCCTGCAAAATAATCCCTGCGAAAGAATCTCTGTATATAGACATAAACCTAAGACCCGGCTAAATTTAACAGAGGAAACATGATGAGAATGATACACATGAGACAACGATAGCAAGCCCAGTCTAATCTTTCATAAATACCAATAACAGAAAAGTATAAAAAGTAAAAGTCAAGGAAATTACTACAAATGCATTTAAAAGAAGACAAAGATGATACACCATATAGATGTGACCCACACTACTCGACTACCCTAGTCTTAAGCCTCCATAATTTCCTATCATAGGTCATGTCTTCGGTAAGGCCTAAATCCATCAAATCAGATCTCAAGCAGTCATCCCACTTCCGCCTTGGTCGTCCTTTCCTTCTGGCACCGTCGACTGTAATCGACTCTACCCTCCTGACCGCATCCGACGGTAATCGCCTAAGGACGTGCCCAAACCACCGTAGTCTTCTCTCCCTCATTTTTTCGGAAACAGACACCACCCCTAAGGACATCCTAATAGCAGAGTTTGTCGTCATATCCCACAGAGTCCTACCACATGTCCATCGAACCATTCTCATTTTGCGGCCTCTATCCTCCTTACGTGATCCTTCTTGGGTGCCCAACATTCTGATCCATACAACAGCGCTGGTCTTATTGCCATTCTATAAAATTTTCCCTTAAGTTTTAGAGGCACATTCTTGTCACACAAAACTCCAGTAGCGGCCCTCCACTTTAGCCATCCCGCCTTTATACGTTGTGTAACGTCATCATCTACACCCCCATCTTTATAAAAAAATTTATTTAAAAAAAAACAATTCTTATCCATAAGAGAATGAAGGGAAAATTTGTTCATATTTATTATTGAACCCACAATCTAAGAGAGATAAGATGTGTCGACTAAAAACTTTTAAGTTTTAACCATGTTCTCTAGAGATTATCGACAATAAAATTAATTTTTAAATAGGCTTAATGTAAAATTAAGTGTCCAAAATATACCCAAAGTAAGTTTAAGGGCCTAAAGAATTTTTCTTTAAAGATAGGTGTCTAGTATTTCTAACGTAATCATTTTAGGTATTCAGACTGTAATCATTTTAGGTATTCAGACCGTAATTGTCGTTACAAAATTTTGTTAAGTGAAACATGTTATATTATGGTAATTTTGAGAATTTTTATTTAAAAAAATAAAAAGTATATTTATTTTAAGAAAAAATTTAAATTTTTCTTAAATCTAAAAAAACCAAAAACTTTAAAAACCTAATTTTAATCTTTAGATCCACGCCGGTGGCCCCCCTTTGTTGTTGCCATCAACTGGACCTAACTCGATCGCGCCTCCACCTGATAGTCAGACACCTGACGAATAGTCACCGACGAATCTCAAATCGCAATTTAAACTTGAAGAAGATAAGAAAAAAATGCGACCTTTGCGTGATTCCACGGGATCCGACGATGCGATTGATGACAAAGAAGACAACTACCAAGAAGAGAAATGGCAATGGCGATGCCTGCGTTAGTGATCGTCGGTGGCAAGGGAGAAATAAGAGTTAGGGTTAATGTTTGGGGATGTTTTAAAAATTTTAAGTTTTTTCCTGTAATTTTAAATAAATTAAAGTTTTTTATAAATATAATTTTTTTAAAATTAGCATATTGTGATATATGTTTATTAATGAAATTTTTTAACGATAGTTACTATTCGAACATCTAAAATAATAATATTTATAATATTAAACATTTATTTTTAACGAAAAATTCTTTAAACCCCTAAAATAAACTGTAAATATTTTAGATATTTATTTTTGCATTAAACCTTTAAAATAAAACATATAATAATATTAAAATTTCATTTATAAAAACAGTTTTAACCATATTGTATGGGATAATGTTATTAAAATCGGACTGGCCGGTTCAACCGATTGAACCGTGAACCGGTGGCCTGTCCGGTCCGGTTAACTCCCAAAACCAGATGAGCACAGAATCGGTAGAATCGGCTGAGAACCGGTAAAATCGGAGTGAACCAGTTGAAACCTGGCAAAACCGATGTGAACAGCCGGTTCTCTTTTTTTCTTTAAAAAAAATTAAATCAAACGACGTCATTTGTTAAACGATCCGAGTCGAACTCGAGTACTGCTGAGCTCGACTTGAACTCAAAAACTTTAAAAGTAAGCTCAACTCGACTCAAAAACTCACGAGTTAAAAATTATCAAGTTCAACTCGAACTCGAAATATAATATTGAAACTTGAACTCAAAAAGGCTCGAACTCAAAAAAAATTAGAAGCTTGATTAAAGTTTGAAATTCGAGTTCAATTGAAGCGAAAGAATAGTTCGCTCTGTGCTCACTAAAAGACTCCATGATTTTGAATGTCAAATTACCTCTAGTATTTATAGAAGTAAGTTGGGATACTCTTCTATGTTTCTTAGTTAAGTGGGATTGTTTTGTTCTCATATTTTTACTCTTTAGACTTTTGGGATGCTCTTATATGTTTCTTAGCCATGTGTGATTGTTTTTAAAAAAATTAAACCAAACGACATCGTTTGTTATGATTTTTTTTCAACTCCAAATTTATTTTTTTATTATAGTTATATAATTATATTTATTATTTAATATATTTTACCTTAAATATTATGTTATAGTTGATTTGAATCATTTTGTTTCACTTGATTTTATGTTTTTAACTTATATATATTATAACTTGTGATATTTTTATACCTTTAATATTGTAAACTTAAAAAAGTATTATATATATATTAATATTGTTTTGAATATTATGTAAAATTTAAAAAATATTATTTTATATAAAATCCGATTGAATCGTAATTAAATTCGATTGAACTAGTATCTTCACTAATTCAAGGTCCGATCCAATTTTAAAAATTAATAATTCAACTTTAATGTTATCTCCCTTTAAAAATCCCATTTCCCATTACAAAAACATGAGAAAAAGTCAAAGGGTTTGCAAAAACACTCATTAGTCAAACGCTTCTAAAGTTCCGTATCACAGGATCCTACACACGTCATTTCATTACCTCACAGGACTGTGACTCTACCTTGCCCCTTGTTAAGTACTTGCCCGAACTACCCGATCCATTGCCCCACTCTGCCCTACCATGTATCCCAAGTACACTTTCCTTTTGCGCCCCACTATCGCTCTCTATCTGCCCGTCTCTCTGTTTGTCTGTCATTTTTCTAATCTCTCCCTTTACAATTCGATCATTTTTTCTTTAATCTCTTTCAATTTCTCTTTTAATTTTTAGTCATCCTTTTTGTTCTTATATAGATCGAATGGTGGCTTACGGAATCGAACGTGGTTGATGGATCTGAGATTGAATTTGATCGGGTAAACAGGAGAAACGCCATCGAAGGGAATTAGGGTTTTGGATTTGAGATTCAGGAAAATTAGGGTTTGATTTAAGGGGACTTTTTAGGACCTGCTGAAAGGTAGGTTTTTGGGCGGATCTAGGGTTCGGAATTAGTGAAAGAAAGGGGAGGAAATTGAAGATAGAAGTAAGGAGGGGGTTGATGGTACTCGAAGGGAAAATGCAAGGCTATGCATGGACGGGGAGGAGGTGAGGAGAGGAAAAAGGCGCGGCACATGTGGACACTCCCAACACGTGCAACGGCTGTTCTGAGTGGTGATGGTGGTGCTTCTCTCTCTTCTTCTTCTTCTTCATCCACCGTTAATTTCTTTTCAAAGGTATACCTTTTTAAAACATTTTCTTCAGCTTTGATTTAGTTTCATTTGATTCTATCATGGTTTCTTTTATGTTCTAGTTTTTTCTCTTTGTTTGCTTGTTGTTTTGTTCCTGCGGGTGATCTGATCAGAGATGTTTTGTTTGATTGATTTGGAGGAAATGAAGTAAGTGGTTCACTTTTGCCTTTTGGGAATTCTGAGATGGTGGCTTAACTGATGGTGGAAACTGGAAAGTGTCGAATTACTCCTGATTTTCTTGGATTTTGTTGCCTTTGCATTGAATTAGCTGGAGCATTGATTAGTAGGAAGGCATTTAACTTTTCATCTTTGGTGGATTGTTTGGCTGAGGTTAAAGTGTAAGAACTTTTGGCTTAATTTTTCTTAGTCGACAAAGTGTTTCAATTGTGGGAAGCGGTGCACTACATTATAATTTGAATAATGATTGAGAAGAGTCTGTTTCCTTAAACCAATTTACATTTTTAAAAAAAGATCTTTGCGTACAATACCAGAATGGTTTAGTTATCTTTTATACACTACAAACTATTCTACAGATGATATGGTGCTTTCATTGGTTTGTCTGAAATTTATAATTGTGGACTTCGAGGAGTAATTGTTTAGCATGCAATGGAGTGTTTCTTCTTTATCCAACCTGAAGGAATTTCAGGACAGAAGAAGTGTTTAGGAGATGATAGATATGTTAAATACACCGTAGATCAATGTATATGTGCTGAATTGTGGGAGTTTTCCTACTATCAAGGAGTGATAAGGAGAAGTAATCACCAGCATTATTGTTCTTCAGAATATAGGAAAAATTTCCGAAGTTACGACAGCTTGAATCTTGAAACTTGTCAGTAAGGAACTAGTTTCTGATTCATCATTTTGGAGACAGTGAAATAATCACGAGGTTATAATTCAAAAAATGTGAAATGTTGCCCATTTGTGAACATCTTTGATCATGACGTAATCTGTCCATTAGGAAATAGTTTGTGAAGAAGAAAGCGTATAGTGATGGAGAATTGGGAAAATATTAGTATGTAAAGAAGAAAGTGTATAGTGTTAATGTGGTGGATCAACCTATGCAATGAGTTTTACTTTCTTAAATACTACAAGTAACAATATATACTTCAAAATCTTTATCTTGAAGCATATACTGGAAGCATTTTATGTTATGCTTTTATTTATGGTTTTGGATGCAATATTTGATTCTTAACTTGATATATGTAAGTCCTGTTTCATACTCATGGTTTTAACCTACATGCATATGAGTGAGAAGATATATGAGTTTGTTATGCCTGGTGTTTTCTTGGTAAAATTATGAGGAAATGTATGTAATTAAGAGTCATATCTTATTTCTAGGACATGATATGACGAAAAATTGGTCTATAGAAACGTTTTAGCATGTGGTCAATAGAACCAGATAAGGAGCATCTTAAAAATAACCCAGAATTCACTGAGGTGAGTATGATATAACTATTGAACATTCAATATGTGAATAGTCAAATTTTCCTTTGTGGTTCTATATACAAGTATGGTAAGCTTTGAGCATATATGAATTTCTGTAACTCCTTTCTTCTTATAGTGCAGTCTGGTGACTTGGGAATAATTTATGTTCAGTTTGCGCTTGAGTTGTTTTGTAATGATACTGAAATTATGGTTTAAAATCTGTTGAAGCTTTGCACCATCTGATTGTAAATTTTACTGCTGAGAAACGTATTTGTTTCATGAATTTGTTTAGAAGTTGACTGGTAATGCTCTATATGGGTGTTATATGCATCTTTTTCCATACATATGAATCTCAGAAGGCTTTCTTATCGAATGAAGCTGTGTTATTGGAATCACTACATATCTGAGTGGTGGAATGACTTTCATTTCTTTTTCATTATAAATTCCTTTTATTTCTCACTGATAAAATTTGCAAACATGGATAATTCACTACTTTACTGACATTACCTGTTTTGCTCCTGATAGGATGGACGCAGGATCAGTGTTGGTGACTCTGCTCTCTTCAAACCACCCCAAGATTCTCCACCCTTCATTGGAATAATTCGTTGTCTAACTTCTGATAAAGAAAACAAGTTAAATTTGTGTGTGAATTGGCTTTATCGACCTGCTGAAGTAAAGCTTGGCAAAGGCATCCTCTTGGAAGCTGCGCCAAACGAAATCTTTTATTCCTTTCACGAGGATGAGATTCCTGCTGCCTCGTTACTCCATCCTTGTAAAGTTTCATTCCTCCCTAAAGACATTGAACTTCCATCGGGGATTTGCTCATTTGTGTGTCGGCGAGTTTATGACATTACAAACAAGTGTTTATGGTGGCTAACTGATCAGGATTTTATTGATGTGAGTCCCAGATGCTCTTGCATATATTCTATTACTGTCAAACTCTTTTAGTTGATATTTTCATTTTTATTTATTTATTATCAGGAACGACAAGAAGAAGTAGATCAACTGTTGTATAAGACGCATTTAGAGATGCACGCAACAATGCAGCAGGGTGGCCGTTCTCCAAAGCCTATAAATGGTCCTTCATCAACATCACAGTTAAAACCTGGTTCAGATAGTATACAAAATAGTGCTTCCTCATTTCCCTCTCTGGGTAAGGGGAAAAAGAGGGAGCGTGGTGATCAAGGCTTGGAGCCCGTCAAAAGGGAACGTACTAGTAAAATGGATGATGGGGATTCTGGTTATGGTAGACCAGAAGTTAATTTAAAATCTGAGATTGCAAAAATTACTGAAAAGGGGGGACTAGAAGATTTCTCGGGAGTTGAGAAGTTGGTTCAGCTCATGAGAAATGAGAGAAATGAGAAGAAAATAGATTTGGTCAACCAGTCAATGCTCGCTTGTGTGATAGCAGCTACAGATAAGTTTGACTGCCTTAGTCATTTTGTTCAGCTTAGAGGGTTACCTGTTTTTGATGAATGGCTTCAGGAGGTCCACAAAGGGAAGATTGGTGATGGTAGCGGGTCCAAGGATGATAGATCAGTCGATGATTTTCTTTTAACCTTACTCCGAGCTCTTGATAAGCTTCCTGTTAATCTTACAGCTCTGCAAATGTGCAACATTGGCAAATCTGTGAATCATTTACGTAGTCACAAGAATATAGAAATACAGAAGAAAGCAAGGAGTTTAGTTGATACATGGAAAAAACAAGTTGAGGCTGAGATGGATGCTAAGTCTGGTTCAAATCAGGCTGTTCCCTGGTCTGCCAGACCTCGTCTTTCTGAAGTTTCTCATGGTGGAAGCAAGCACTCTGGACCATCTGAGGTTGCCATGAAGAGTTCAGTAACCCAACTTTCTGCCTCCAAAACTTGTTCAGTTAAGATTGCTCAAGGAGAGACCACAACCAAGCCTGCTTCTGCATCATCAGGACCTATGAAGGCAGCAACATCACCTGCTTCTGCCAGTACGAACTTAAAAGATGGGGAGGCACGAAATGCTACTGTTGGTGGCACCTCTGACCCTCATGCAATCACAAGGGATGAGAAAAGCAGCAGTTCAAGTCAGTCCCACAATAATAGTCAGTCTTGTTCTAGTGATCATGGGAAGACAGGGGGGCTTTCTGGAAAGGAGGATGCAAGAAGTTCTCCCACTGGTTTAGGAACAGTGGCTAAGATCTCAGGTAGTTCTTCGTGTCACCGGAAATCCATTAATGGTTTCCTAGGGACATCAGGGGTTCAAAGGGAAGCTGGATCAAGCAAAAATTCTTCGTTGCATAGAAATCCTGCTTCAGAGAAAATATTGCAGTCGGGTTTAACATGTGAAAAGGTGTTGGAGCCACCTATGGCTGAGAGTAATAGTCATAAGTTTACTGTTAAGATCCCAAATAGAGGTAGAAGTCCTGCACAAAGTGCCAGTGGAGGATCTCTTGAAGATCATTCGGTCATGAATAGCCAAGCTTCTTCTCCTGTGCTTTCAGAGAAACATGAGCAATTAGATCGTAATATGAAAGAGAAAAGTGACAGTTATCGAGCAAATGTTATCAGCGATGTGAATACTGAATCTTGGCAGAGCAATGACTTCAAAGATGTGCCGACTGGGTCTGACGAGGGAAATGGTTCACCTGCAGCTGTTCCTGGTGAAGAAGACTGTAGGAATGGAGAAGATTCTAGGAAAACAGCTGATGTTACAAAAACTGCTTCCTCATCATCTGGAAATGAACTTAAATCAGGGAAACTGCAAGAGGCTTCTTTTAGCTCCATAAATGCTTTAATTGATAGTGTGAAGTACTCCGAAGCAAGCGAGTGCATACCAGTCGGAGATGATGCTGGAATGAATTTGCTTGCTAGTGTGGCTACTGGAGACTTCTCTAAGTCAAATTTGGCTTCGCCTATTGATTCTCTGCAAAGAAATACCCCTCTTATTGAGCATTCTTCCACGGGAAATGATACAAAATTAAAACCTCATTCTGGGGATGAGATTGTTCGAAATCAAAATCAGTCTGCTGAGGGTGCAGTTGATCATTATCAAAAGCAGGGTGTTGCTGCTGGTAATTCTTGGGCACAAAATGCCAACAGCAAGACTGGTTCTGCTCTGGAAAATTTTGGAGAGCTGAATGAGCATTTATCTTCTTCAAGCATGGCTTTGCCACAGATTGCGGACCAATGCCTTGAAAATGGTAAATTAAAGGAAGTTATAACAGCGGCTTTAGTCAGTATGCCCTCTGCACGCAGTATGGAGAAAACTAATGATATTAGAGATTCCAAAGAGCATATGGAGAAAAAGTCCGTTGGAGTGGATGATGATTGCAGTGGGGATGCTAAACAAAAGGGGAGCACTTCTGTGGTGAATGAAGAGGTCATTGATCCAGTTGTAAAAGTGGATAAAGAAGTGGTTGAAGGATCTTCATCTGTACCTTCAACTAAAGTTGGTGTTGATAACAAGAAAATTGCAACCGAAGGTTTGGAGAGAGGTTCACGGGCTCATCAGAAGTTGTCAGTTGTTACTGGACATTCCATCAAAGAGACATATAAAGAAGCATTGCCTCCTTGTCCTACTAAAGATATCACTTTGGAAAATGTTGATGAAGCCAAGCCCGAGAAGGATGTTGAGATTGATGCATCGAGTCATGCCAGTAAAAAACTTGAGTCGGAAGGTAATGCTTTGTTTATTTGTCTTAGTACTTATCATTTTAGAGGCTTAAATATACATTTGATTCCTAAAGTAGGCACCTTTTCCCGAGGCGGTACCCGGACTAGGCATCGTCTACCGAATTGGTACCTAAAGAAGTTTTGCTCCCAAGCTGCTACCCGAACTTTAGTTCCATCCACTATTTTGGTACTTTTAATAATCTTTTTTCAAAATTCAAAGGGTTTTTTAAAACACACACAAGATGTCGTCATCATTGACACATGTACAATCTTATGTTATCAAAAAGTTAACACTGTTAATAAAAGTATCAAAACAACGGATATTAAAGTTCAGGTATCAACTTGGGAGCAAAAATTCTTTAGGTACCACCTTGGGAGAAGTGCCTAGTTCAGGTACCAAATGTATATTTACTCAATTTTAAACTTTCATTTTACGTTTTTCCCCCCTCAAACTGGTAATTAAATTGAATGTCTTGTTTCAGTTGTCACTGCCCAGAAAGGTGAGCACATGCAGGAGAACATGCAATGTAGCGAGGGTCATGAACCACCTGGTGGACCATCTCCTTGTAAGGCATCACCAGAAACAGAACAACCTAAGAGGCCAAGGGGATCTAAGGTGACTGGTGTAGAAGCAGATGATGCGGAAGAATGCACATCAGTTACTACTGAAACTCCTCGTATAGGTGTTGCAGATGCAGATGCAGATGCAAAAGTAGAATTTGACTTGAATAAAGACTTTAATGCAGAGGAGGGGAAATCTGTGGAACCAAATAACTTGAAAGCAGTTGGATGCTCAGCTGCTGTCCAATTAATCAGCTCATTGGCTTTCCCTGTTTCTTCTGTTTCAAGCAGTCTTCCTGCTTCAATTACTGTTGCTGCTGCTGCTAAAGGGCCCTTTGTTCCCCCAAATGACCTACTAAGGACTAAAGGGGCAGTTGGTTGGAAGGGATCAGCAGCTACAAGTGCATTTCGGCCAGCTGAACCCAGAAAAAGTCTAGATATGCCTCTGGGTATAAGTAACACTTCCATTCCTGATGCTACTACTGGGAAACAGAGTCGTCCCCCCTTGGATATTGATTTGAATGTACCTGATGAGAAAGTCCTCGAGGATCTTCATGGCACAGACTCTGCACCAGACCTTTCAAACAATCATGATTTGAATTGTGAAATGGTGGGTTCTGCACCCTATCGCTCCTCTGGTGGGATTGATCTTGATTTGAACAGAGTTGACGAGCCTGCCGATTTGGGTCACTCTAGTGGCAATGGTCATAAAATAGATGCTCCAATGCATCATCCAAAGTCGGCAGTTCGTATTCTTAATGGTGAGGCAAGTTTCCGCAGGGACTTTGATTTGAACAATGGACCTACTGTGGATGAGGTGAGTGCTGAGCCATTGCTATTTAGCCATCATGGTAGGAACAGCAACATGCTATCTCGAGCACCAGTTCCTGGCCTGCAGATAAACAATACCGAGATGGCAAATTTCTCGTCATGGTTTCCTGCAGGGAATACATACTCAGCTGTTACTATTCCGTCAATTTCTCCTGATAGGGAACAACCTTTTCCAATTGTTGCAACTGGTGGACCACAAAGGGTGTTGGCCCCCTCTACTGGTGCCACCCCTTACAATTCTGATATTTACAGGGGACCTGTGTTGTCATCTGAACCAGCAGGGCCCTTCCCATCTACTCCTTTCCAGTATCCTGTGTTTCCCTTTGGAACAACTTTCCCTCTTCCTTCAACCAGCTTTTCTGGCAGTTCAACAACTTATGCTGATTCATCTTCTGGTAGGGGGTTTTGTTTCCCCCCAGTTCATTCGCAATTGTTGGGACCTGCTGGTGCAGTTCCGTCCCATTACCCAAGGCCGTCCTATGTTGTTAGGCTTCCTGACGGCAGCTATAATAGTGGTGTCGAGGGTGGAAAGAAGTGGGGAAGGCAAGGTCTAGACTTAAATGCTGGGCCTGGAGGCCCAGACATTGAAGGAAGAGATGAGACAGCACCTCTTGCATATAGGCATCTGTCTGTTGCCAGTTCACAAGCCCTGGCAGAGGAACAAGCAAGAATGTATCAGATATCAGGTGGGGTTTTGAAAAGGAAGGAACCTGAGGGAGGATGGGATGGAAACAAGCAATCTTCATGGCAGTAGAAATCATTGAATATTACTGTCTAGTGGCCCATTAAGCTTGTGAGTCATTTATGTTCCTTCTGAGCTCCTTTTGGCAAGGCCTTCATTTTTTTCCTCCCCCAGTTTTGCTATTTCCGTGCCCACTCTTGATGGTGCACGGTGAGAGAAATTATGTCAGAATTATGGATTTTTTCATTGACCAATTTGATGTTTATTTCTTTTTCAGTTCTTCAAGGACGGTCATTGGCTAACCCTCACATGTCTTCTAACTTGTGTTCTCTAGAGGATGGGTGGTAAGTGAGCCATTTGGTGTTGTTCATAGTCTGTAACCCCCACCTTTTCGCTGTATCATCTGTACTGTAAAAGAATCTGTTCGAGGTATTCAAAGCTTTGTTCCTTGAACCTGTTCTGGATAAAGATCATTTTCCTCTTGTAGATATCATAACTGTTGGAAATCATGCCCTTATTATCGCCCAGACATTAAAAATTGGTGCCCATACTGGTTTTTAGTGCATATCTTTCTCGACTTTTTTATTCCTCCCGCCCCCCCCCCCTCTTTTACTTTCTTATTTTCCCAATTAAAGTGGTCACTGAATTTTGATATTGAAACCTTCTCTTATGTGGCATGAGTTAGTTGCTGTGGTTGATGATGTATTCAAATCGTTTATTTAATTGATAAACTCTAATTGTAGTTGATATGCTACTGTTTTAATTGGTGTCAAGTTTGTTTGCTATCGATGTTATTAAGAGTGCAGGGAAATTTAATAATAGCAAAACACTAGTGTGGGCAACTATACGTCATATGTTCTTTTGCTGTTGATTGAAGTAGATATGTTGAACCGACTTAAGTTGGATTCTGGGGCTTGTGATCAGCCACTGATCTATTCACTTCAAATTTCCATTTGCTTACATTTCTTTCTGTTCATTAAAGATAATGGAAATGTTTTGTTCTGTTCTGTTCAGATCAATTCATTTCGGTTCATGTCTTTGACTGTGTTAGGACTATGTGCTTCAGCGTATGTTTGTTTGTGCTTTAAGTAAAGCTATGACTGGACTTTAAATAAATTGAATCGAGAAGAAAGTCACTGGACTTTAAATAAATTGAATTGAGAAGAAAGTTACTCTAATTTTCCAGATTCGTGTATATTATTCTGTAGTGTCCAACTTATGGAGGCCGGAACTTGTGCTTCTATTTTGTTTAGTATGTACATGCATGGTATGTATATTAATGCTCAGAATTGCGCACAAAAGGAGAGGTGGTCTTGAACGTTAAGATGTGCAGGAGAATTCTGATTATCTACTAGACATCAAGTCGTTTAGCTTCACATTTTCTTTACAAGGCTATTCCAATGTGTTTCCGAGTTTCTGGCGCATGCGAAACAGTGCTGTTCGTTCAATAAGTCCTACCTACCTCTTTATCTCTGAGATGTTTGGATTTTGCAAAACTCATGGACATGAAGAAGAGAAATGCTATCCCAACTCATACCAAGACATAAGGATGATAGAAGATAACACATGGGTTTTTTGCTTGGTAAAATGAAGAAAATTAAAATAATATATATTTTTGATCAAACTGACGGGAAAATGGGGAAAAATATTATCATTCATTGGCTGAAAAATTTGGAATTGAAATTGATGACTAGAAAATTGAAAATTAGAAAAAGAAACATGATCTTATAAATATGAATTTACACTTTTTTTTCATTTTCTAACCATATTTACTGGGGGGGGGGTTCCTTTCATTTTTTACTCCTTTCATCCTTATACTTCATATAGTGCGAATTTCTCCCCCAAAAAGGGCAAAAAAGAAATACAGATTGCTCAAGCTTTGATTAAGTGGGGGCCTGGATGATACAGTTCAAATATGGCGAAAGCTCTCACGATGAATTGAAAAAGACTCCATAATTGCAAGAAATCAAATTATGCATTACAAATTAACTAGAGAAAACATGACAGACAGCATTTCTACTTGGAAAAAAAGACTCGAATGTCGAACCACATTTTTTTCATGCACAGTACAAGAAACCATAAATCGATTTAAGTTTTAACTCTATACAAAGAGATCAATATAGTAAATTAGCAGCCAAATATATATTCTTTTACTATAACTAGACCGTAAGATTAGAAATGTAAACAACCACAGTGCGATTTTGAGGGAGAAGTAATGCTGAGTAATCCAGTAGAAGCAAACTCACTTGATCCTGTTTGCTAAAAAGAATCTCTAGGCGAAGACACTGGAATAGCGGTCAGTACCAGGAGGAGCTTAAGCTTCTGGTTTGAAGGAAAGCAAACTGTTTCACTTGGGAGGCACAAAGTTCCTTCCGCAGAAGATATTCCTGCAAATTAAATAAAGAAATGATCATGCCTGGGGACTTATAGGCTCTGGATTAAAGAAATGTAAATTTTAGAATACAAGAAACTACTCCCATCCCTAAACAAAGTGAATTTAGAAGCATGAACTCGGACACAACTCGAAATTCTTAGTGCCGAATGTTGATAACATCTAATGTGCCATATCATTACTTTCAGGCTAACATCTATGAATTTGCACCTCAACAATTGCCCTTAGGTGCAGTGGCTTTAAAATTTCCCAGCATAAAGCAGAATGTCATGCAGGAAAATTCACATGTTCGACAATCAGATGCTAATATAACAAGCACCCAGAAATTTAAGAAAAGAAACACTGACATCAGACATCCTCGATTTGGCTTTTTCTTCTTCTCCTTCTGTTTCTGCGGTGGCTTGATGACAACCTTGATTGCAGCATCAAAAACTGCTTTCACATTCTGCAAATGTGAGGAAATAATAACTGGACAGAGATATATATTAAATAAAGGATGTCCTGTGTTGTGATATAACCTCGTAAAGGCAAAGAGTATATCAATCAATGAGCAGGCTGAAATAGGGTCTTCACTATTAATTAAATGGCATGATGCATATCAATAGATAAAGGTTTAACTAGTTATTAAGTTCAAAGAGTTCATTTCTATTAACCAGGCCACCAAGAGCTCCTCTGAGATGTCCTTGAGAGACCCAAGTCTACCAATGACATTAATAGGGAGTAGGTTCCAAGTTTTTGTCATACCTGCTGTGTTTTTGAGCTGCACTCAATGTAATAAGCAGCACCAATCTGTTTGCGGAGCTCCTCACCCTGTTTTGATAGGATGATTAAGATAATAAATCACTGATAAATCTATTACATTTACCACGAGTGAGTGAAATCACACCTGTGCAGTGCTAACAGGAAGCAAACCAGGATGATCAGCCAGATAATGTTTGTCCTCACGAAGATCTATTTGTCCATATTAAAAGAGAAATTAGTATGCCATCCACCATACGGACACATAAAAGTCACAGTGTTGCTGAATTTACAAAATCAACTTTGACAGGCACCGTTTGAAGGACATGGATCATTCAAATATCAATTCAAATGAGCACCATAAAAGTTGCAGGTTCACTGAAATTATAATCCCCTTTTTAGAATACGTGATAACCCACAATTTTTATTTCTACATGAAAGCGGTCAAGTGTTCATGTGGTTGATTAACTGGACAAGTGGTCTATCCAGCAGAACTTTTAAAATGCAACACCAGAATAAAGCAAAAAATTCTGGAGGCATATTGTACCGTACTAAGAACACACATTTTACCAAAGAATGAAAACGACGGAGAGAAGATGGCGCTAAGCTTTTTAACTGAAAGTGAATCAATAAATTCCAAACTTGCTATTGAAGTAATCAGCTAGTTCTGCAGATGCAATTGACGTAAACTATATGTGCCTTCAATTTTGCATTTAGCTTTCAGATGAGCATGGCCATTGTTAGATCAAACAACACATGATGTTCAAACAAGTATGAGTTCAGACCAATGCTTACAACAAAATAGCATCGAAATCATAAACGAATTCCTCTCATCTTGGCAGATTCAAGGTAATATTTTCTGTTCATTTGTTCTCCTGAGTTTAACTGCCTCGGTCTATATCCTTCCTTCTCTACAGGACATAACTTTGTCTAAACCAAATCTCTAGCACATCAAGTAGTTTCCGTTACACGTGTAAATGAGTGCCACTTCTGGTACCTCTTCATTATATTTACCGCATACTTGAATCTCCCTTGCAGTCACTACCAAATTGAAATCACCAATTTTGGATACACAATTGAAAGTTTCTGTTTTAGAACATACACTGTTCATATATCCTTGTCAAAGCTCATTGCTTGCAACAATTACTCGCTGCAGTCAGAAATATTACTCCACTTGAAAGCATGAATATCATTCAACTTTTAAACTATATCTGGTGATGCTACTGTACTACAAAATCTAGAATGCGAGGAACTAAATTGAGATCAAATTAGATTGAAAATGAAGTGATTATAGAAATGCAAATGATGTGGTTGCACAATTACCCAATTTTGTGCCAATCAGAACCACAGGGACACCCAGGGCATAATGTCGAAGTTCAGGGATCCACTGTCAAGGAAATCAGTGTGTTAGGGAATTGCAGAACATTACTATAAAACATCACAATTGTAGAAAGAAGTTCAAGATCCATGATTAGCACCTTTTTCAGTACATTCTCATAACTCGCTCGACTAACTAACGAGAAAGCTAAGACAAACACATCTGCACCTCTATAGCTCAATGGTCTTAATCTATTGTAATCCTCTTGTCCTACGGAAAGTCGTCAAAAATTCAAAACAGGTTTAGATTTAAAGAAAAATATTTATCGAATTTCACTTTGAAAAAAAAATAGAACAAAGAACTTTCCTTGGGAAAGTCAGTGCCCTGACAGCCATAATGACTGTAAATTGGAACCTTTTTTAGCACAGTTGTTAAGAAGTAGAGGACAAACATAAAAGCATAAAAGGTCAAGTGGAAATGATACCAGCCGTGTCCCAAAGACCTAAGTTCACAGTTGTGCCTTCAACTACAACGTTGGCACTGAAGTTGTCGAAAACGGTCGGTATGTAATCCTGACAAGAATTCCAAATTAAATCTCAGATTCAAAAGAAAAATATCCCATGAAATTGAAGAATGAGGAAAACCCAGATAGTAAATTTTAGCCAAGTTGCAAGAACCCAAAAAGATGCACTTTTCATGATCATGAATAATTAAGCAAAAACATGTTCAGAACTACAAAGCTAGAGTCTTTACATGGAGCAGGGTAAAAAAAAACTTGAAACTTGAGTAGGTAAAACCTTAAAAAAGAAAAAGATCTCATGAAATTGAAGAATGAGAAAAACCCAGATAATAAATTTTAGCTAAGTTGCAAGAACCCAAAAAGATATTCTTTTCATGATCATGAATAATTAAGCAAAAACATGTTCAGAACTATAAAGCTAGAGTATTTACATGGAGCAGGGTAAAAACAAAACTGGAAACTTGAGTAGCTAAAACCTTAAAAAAGAAAAAGATCCCATGAAATTGAAGAATGAGAAAAACCCAGATAATAAATTTTAGCTAAGTTGCAAGAACCCAAAAAGATGTACTTTTCATGATCATGAATAATTAAGCAAAAACATGTTCAGAACTATAAAGCTAGAGTCTTTACATGGAACAGGGTGAAAAAAAAACTGGAAACTTGAGTAGCTAAAACATTAAAGAAGACTACAAAAAAGAGAAGGAACAAAACTCAGATATATACCCAGAGAGATAAGAATAGAGGGAAAAACACAGAACATACAGTGGGGAACTTGTTACTTGTATAGCAAATAAGCATGCAAGTCTTGCCAACAGCTCCATCTCCAACTGTTACACATTTCATAAACCTGGAAGCACTTGAAGCCATTGAAACACAAAACAAGAAAGCAAATAGGGGGAGTCGTACGGTTTTTATGGGCGGATAGATTTATGATCTTTTGAGCTGGATTAACAGAAAGAGAGAGGGGTGGATCACATGATTCTCACTCTTTTCACTTCTGTACCAATTCGGCAATTCTATTACTACTCTACTACTTGGAGATTTACCAGATAATATGAATAACAAATTAGATGAATAGATGAAATTAATTTACTAAATGATGAATGATGATCCGCCTTTACTCGTGAAAGTTCTATAAGATTAAAATAATTTATTTTTAACATAAAAATTAATTTTATAATAGATGATATGTACCCTTAAAAATATTGTAAAATATATATATATATGACAGCTCTTTAATCAATTAAAAAATCTATAATAAATTATAAATTACAAGTCCAACATTGAAGTTTAGGAATTGGTCATTGAAGTGATACCTACTACATTAAATCCATGGGTGGGAGACCTTGAGTTTTTATTTAGAACCACAAAAGATATTTATTATTGTTATTTTTATTTGATTAATTTGGAGTAAGTATAAGATAATATTATTTACGGATAATTCTTAACTTTTTGACATTAAACACTCATACTCCTGATATATATGATGCTCGAACTTTAACCTTAAAAAATATCAATAATTTTTTTATCACAAATGTCTGTTAATTGGTGTATTCTTATTATAAAAAAAGAGTATAGGCCCAAAGGGAGCGATTAATTAATATTTTAAATTTCTTAAATGTTTTCTTAATTTGAATTTCTTAAATGTCAAATCCCCATTGGACCGTTCTATTTTGACACATTCACTCCTCCTTTATTTTTTTAATATAATAATCCATTTCTTCTTTTAATTCAATTTAAAGTAAAACGATCGGTATATTTTTTTCATAAATTTTAAATTTAATCTTAATTTTAAAAACAAAATTATATTTATTTTAGGAGTCACTGTCTCTTAAGTTTTATTATATTAATACATATTAAATTAAGGTATCAAATTTTAATTTATTTTAATTTTACTCTTCTATTTTTTATGGTTAATTATACTTTATCCTCTCATTTTATAAGATTAATTGCATTTTATCCCCTTGAATTGGAATCTTGGTTTTATTCTTGTCTAATGGGGGAGGAAGGAAAGTGTTCATAAAACATGAGAGAATATAAGGAAATAAAAATAAGTAATTTGACTAACCGATCAAATATACTTGTTTAATATTTTCCCACTT
The DNA here is from genome assembly GCF_006381635.1 of Hibiscus syriacus. Lineage (NCBI taxonomy): Eukaryota > Viridiplantae > Streptophyta > Magnoliopsida > Malvales > Malvaceae > Hibiscus > Hibiscus syriacus. The sequence continues at coordinate 389,002 of NW_024062129.1, read as the reverse complement.
AATTACGTTAAACTTAGGCCTGTCCATTTGCATGTGTACTACGTAATATGTTAAAGGGTCCTTAAATTTGGGGCCTATACATGAATGTCATTCATGTTTGTCCATATACAACTTTTGTGTCCTAATGATATATTCGTTCAAAAGGAAAAATAAATTTTTTGTTTGGTTCTCGAAAAAGTGACATATAAAGTTACAAACAAAGATTTTGACAATATCTTTAATCGTTTTCTATGATGAATTTTGGTAAAAGGACCTCATAGATCTCTCATAATTTCAATTTTAACAAATTAATTTTTATTGTAAGATATCTTAGGAACCTCGTTTGAAAAAGTAATATAGAACCTACCCATATATTTGGGACGGCCTGGTTAAACATGTTATATAGTTAGTCGGTATTCATATGGTATTAATTTTATTGTTATCAAGTTGGTTTAAGTCCCAACTACTGATATGTTTATATATACATAGATTATTTATGAGAAAATTTAAATGGTTTGAAATAGCAATCAACGTGTTAGGTAATCATTGTTGCAAATGTGTTTTTGAAGAAATGAACCAACTAACTCCTGTCTGTTTAGTTTTAATTCATTCATGACTTCTTTAATCCCAATCAAACTCACTTGAAAAACATGAGAAAAGACGTTAAGCATTGTTTAACATAAGTTGCCGTCATCATCTTAACTTGTTTATTAACATTTAAATGTGACATATCCGCATGACGTCGGTAGATGAATGATGATTATTATTTTTAAAGGTTGTGGGTTGATTTAATTGTCTCATTTGTATTTGTAGTAGATCCAATTTATTATTTTCGCCCCTATCATATTTTCATATTAATTTAACCCTCCAAGTTGTTCAATTATATCATTCTATACAATTTATCATTTTCGTCCCTATCGTATTTTCGCATCAATTTAACCCTCCAAGTTGTTCAATTACATCATTCTATTTCCTACACCTAACTTAAAACCCTTATTTTATGGTTTTAAGTAGAGTAGGATATAGAATGATGTAATTGAATAATTTGGAGGGTTAAATTGATACGAAAATACGATAGAGACGAAAATGATAAATTGAATCTACTATAGGGGTAAAAGTTACTCTTTTACCTCTTGAATTTAAGTACTAACAACTATCAGAGTATTTAAATGTTCATATCTTTAAAACATATATTATTATTTATAATGTTATCGTATTATATTAATAAAAAAATGTTACAGACCCAACATATTATATAAACTCAAACCCAATAGATTAATATTACCGACCTAACTCAAATATAAACTATGTTTTATTTTATTTTTAAGAATAATGATATATTTATAATAATATTTTAATTAAATTAAATTAAATTATATATATTTTTTAAATGTGACCAATGAACTAATAGTTGGATTAGCTGGGTCTATCATACCAAAGAAAAAAAGGGTGGAGCTTATTTATCCACGAAGCCAGGAAAAAAATGGCGAGAGTCCATTTAACTCAATGGGCCTTACTGCTTCATTAAATTTGCAAAATAGAATTTACTTCTTCAAATCCTTTGCGTTGTTTAATTTTCTCAACTCTTGAAAGGTTTTGCTGCGGGAAAAAGAAGCGGGGGTGAAAAATGGGTGCGGGAGAACCTAGTTTGGAAGAATTGTTGGAGGAGAAGAAGCGGGTTAGAAACCCTCTTGTTCCTGTAGGTAATGTTCCAATTTCCCCTCCTCTTGTTTCTGCCTATGGGTTCTAATACTTTCTGTGGAAGTTTTTGTGGTTCGGATCTTATGGAAATTAAACTTCGCTTCAGGTTGTCTAGTAGATCTACTTTCTGATAAAGTTTTCTGCTTTTAAACTTTTATTGTGAAAGTGATGTCCCTCATAGCTAGTTTAAATTACCTAATTCCTGTTAGCTAACCGAATGACATCTGAATGAAGTAGTGTTGAAATGTGAAGAATAATTCCGGGTCCAGACAAGTTATCTGTAAGCTAAGTGCTTTGATTTTATCATGGGGAACCAAACTTTCAGGTTCCCTCCCAGCATAATTGCAGTTTGATGTATGTAGAATACTATGATAATTGATGTCATGTTTGCTTGGAGTTGCCTTTAGGTCACTCCCACGATTAGTTTTGAGTTTTTTCTTAAGTTTGCACAGACGGCCAAACAATTTAATATATTGAGCTTAACCTAGTGCTTCATGTGTTTACTTATCCAAATGCTTGTTGCAAACTTCCAAGTGTTGCACCTGAAAGGATCTTAGTTTTGAAAAGAAAGCGCAGGGCCTCCAAAGGTGTAGGCGAAGCGATAAACGAGAAGCTCTCTTAGGCGCTCGCTTTTCACGCTTTTTGAAGGGGCACAAAGCGCACCGCTTCTACCGCTTTAGGAAGAATTGAAGAAAGACTAACCAAAGGTGAGATAAGTGTCTTATGGCACTAGTAGATACCTGTAAAGTAGATATGAGTGTTTCCAAACCTGCTATCGGTTAGCTTCTTTCTTTTTAGGAAATGTATAAGGGACGATAGCTTAATTTAATACTAAAAAAAGACTAACCAAAAATATTTAAAAATTTAACATTTTAACGTTTTCTTATTTTTTTTCGAATATTCACGTTTTCATAATATTTTCGGTTAATAACTTAAAATATTACCTTCTAGAGTACGACAGAACTACCCTTCACCTTTGCAGACTGCTGTTCATTTGTCTGTGATATTGAATGGAGGTGGAGATAAGTGTCTTATGGTTCAAGTAGACACCTGTAAAGTAGATATGAGTGTTTTTTGGTTCAAGTTACACGTGTGAGGTGGGTAACAACAGTCATGCTTTGTCTTTTTTAATTTTTTTATCACAAAAAGTCTGCATTTAAATGATACTTAATTTTATAAATACCGAATAATTTTTTTAATATACCCTTTAATTAAAGTAAAATATTTTTTTGAATAATTATCCTTTAATTACAGTAAAAATTAAAAAGAATAATTTTAAGAGTAGTTTAACTCATACTTAAAAGTAAAATCATTTTTGGTTTAAACATATATTGAATCATCTTCTGTTGATTTAAAATTATATTTGATGATTTTAAAATATTAATGTGATGATTTTGAGAATTTATAAAATGACGCAGGTTTATTAGTGTAACTAACTCTGGTGAAATGTTTTGAAATTGAGATTTTACGAATATTAGAAATGAGTTTTGAGAAGTAGAAAAATAATGGTGAAGGAACGAAGTGTATGGAGGAGATTAAGTGTTTCAGGAGTAAATTAGTGGATAATAAGTATAGATATGCTCTAGAATTGATTTATAAATACTTTAGCACAAAAAGTGCGCCTCACCTACAATTCCAGGAACCCTTTGCCCCTCTGTGTGCCTTGCGCCTTTTAAAACTAAGGAAAGGATGTAATAGGACACTTTGATGGATGATTGGATTTTTCTTTGTACTCAATTTGAGTGTATCGCTTTACACCTTATTCTTGTTTGTTGATGCTTGAGGGCTCTACCTAGCTTGATATTTTCTTTCTAGTTTCATGGACTACCTAGCTGCTTTGTCTCGTGTTCTTTTTCCTACCCTTAAATAGAACCAGTATTGCATGAAATCAGGGACAAACGTAGAATTTTATGTTGGGGGCAAATTAAAATTTTAGGAAGAGATGAAATTATAAAACTCTAGATTGAGAGGGAGGTCGAAAACAGATTTTCAATAGAAAATACATAGAAAAAATCTAAAATATTTAGTAATTTTAAGTTTTCAACCCCCATTCATCCCTGCATGAAACGATACTATACTAGTGAGCATATTAAAATTATATCAGATCAGTTTATGAACTAAAAACTTATTTTCTGTTTTCTAGAGGAAATTTTGAAACCTATCTTCACTGCATTTTGGCGATAAGTTTGAAAGCTCAACATAAAGCCATGTCCTGTGTTTGACCATTATGCATTTTTTTATTTTCCCAAATTTACTTTTACCTAAGTATTGTGATTGATGGTGGCAATTAGGGTGATCATTGCTTCACTGTAAATGCCACTACCACTTCCATTAATTAGTTGAATCCTAAGATGCTCTTTTTATATATCAACTTTCAACTTGTGAGATGCCGTCAGTCTGATCAAACCTAGACATGAATACCGTGTGTTCGAAACTTAATCAATGACATTACTTGCACCTTCTATATTACGAACCTTATGCCTTTTGCCAAGGACTTTTCTTTTTTAATTTATTGCCTAACCAACCATCTTGCAAAGTTCTAACTGGGATGGATTCTTGAATCCACCTTTTATCCAACCTGGAAGAAACCTATTTTGGTTTGGACCTAATGACCCTTCCCTGAGGAATGTAGCAAAGAGATTTGTATAGTACTTTGTTCAATTTTGCTCTTTTTGTCATCATTTTGAACTTTTCTTTATTATGTAATTATTTGTTGGTTTTCTTCCACTTGGGTAGTTCTGACTATCTTAGTCAGATTGATAGCTTGTATTATTGTATGCATTTGCTATAACATTATAGAGGTTGTTAGCCATCTTAAACACTGAATCCAATTGATGCTGATCCCTACTTTTAACTATTGAGGAAGTAGCTTACTTAAGATTATATATATTGTTAATATTTCATAGAACAGAGTTATACTGGTATTTTTACATTACATCAGGGTTTGTATAAACCAAGATACTTTTCCTTTTGAAGATGGTTTATGGTCATGAGAATTTTAGCATTATTGCCATTCAAATTTTGTGATGTACTTGATCCTAGCCTCGGCATAACGCTTGGGCTTTTCTTTCTTCTTTGTTGTGTTATGCAAATGAGGTCATTGAAATAAATTGAAATGAAACTTGTAGCCACTAATTCTTTTCTTCACTCTTTCACCTGCTGTGATATTCTTCTTCATGCTTGGAATTAAATAGATATGGGCAATTGTGTAACATACAGGTGCACTAATTACGGCTGGAGTGCTCACTGCTGGGTTAATCAGTTTTAGACAAGGCAATTCTCGGTTGGGCCAGATGCTAATGAGAGCTAGGGTGGTAGTTCAGGGGGCTACAGTTGCTCTTATGGTTGGCACTGCATGCTACTACGGGGAGAATCCTTGGAAATCGAGTGAAAGTCGCTGAACTATTCAGTTGCTTGTAGTTTATTGGTTGCGACCGTTACGTTGTTTTTATTTTACCATGCATATTATTTTTATAGCCTTATGCTTACTCATAAGAAGTAAGAATATGTTTGATGGATTGAAAATTTACCTGGGAAAATAATAATTCGTCATTAGGAAATGGAGATGTTTTTCCGATTATTATTATAATAGGGTCTGTTTGGTAATGTTTTCTAAAAGCATTTTTAGTTAAAAAATTCGTTTTGACCGTAAAATAAATGTCAAAGTGTAAACGAAGAAAAGAAATTTAGGTTGAAACGAAAGTTTCAAACTAATCCTAAAAGTTATGACTTTTAATTTTTTCATTTTTAATTTTGCGTTTGAGAGTAAATTACCCTTTTGGGCTCTCGTCATTAATAATTGTCATTAGCGAAAATGATATTTTTTCTGAATTATTATTAACTCATATTTTTAAATAATGGTGTTTAAAAATGTTGGCAGACAAAGGATGAAATGTCGATTAAAAATCTTTATCCAATAGAATAATACAAAATTTAAAAGCAACACTATCATGACCTTCAAATCGCGTGAGAAAATTGATAAATACTAAAATTTTTATTTTATTTAATATATATATATATATATATTAAAGAAAGAATTCATCTTTTAAATGCATATACATTTTACACATGAATAAAAATAGAGTTAATTGTATCAATGTTCTCAAATATGACCCTCATTTTAAATTGATCTCTAAATTTTTAAATTTCAACTTCATTCCTAAATTATGATTATCATTTTAAATTAATCATCAAACTTTTGATTATTTCAATTTCATCCTCAAACTATGACCTTCATTCTAAATTGGTCCCAAAACTTTTCGAACATTTCAATTTTATCTCAAACTGTATGTATATACTAATCACATCTCATGTTAATAAAATCGTTAGGCCAAGTTATATTATTATATGTTTGAAAAACAAAATTTAGGTTAAACTATGGTTGAAACTAATTACATATTTGAATGAATTTGGGGATGAAATTGGAAGACTCAAAAGTTTGGGGACTAATTTACAAAAAGGGTCATAGTTTAGAGATAAAATTAAAATGTTAAAATATTTAAGGACTAATTTAAAATAAGAGTCATAATTCAATGATAAATATTCTAAAATTTAAGGATCAATTTAAAATGAGGGTATAATGCAATTAACTCATAAAAATAAATTAAATTTTACTCAATTGTTTAAAAGAGTTCAACTTATAATTAATTTTATTTATTAATTAAAAATTATATAAAAAATATTAAACCTCCAGCAAAGCGGGTATTAGTTGTACTAACAATACTAAAGACATTTCTCGCTAAATCCGTCGAGTGTATCTTCAAGACGAGGAGGGGAAGCAATCTCAATTTTCAAACCAAGTCGTTAAAGGTAATCCTCCCTCATTATTTGATTTGAAGAAAAGAAAAACTCCGGTCAAGTCTCAATTCAACCCCAAACAAAGACCACTGCTGGTTTTGGGTTGCGTCCAACCATCCCTGGAATCTTCCCTCAATCCTTGCTCCTGATATTTCTCTGTAGATCAAGGTTAGATCACCCGCAAATCTCGACATATCGCTGCTAAACTTCTCTTCTTCTTGCCTTTAAACCTATATTTTCTTTTTATCTTCTTGTAGCTGTATTTTTGCATATTCAGATTTTGATGAAACCAATCTCCCTAGACGCTGACTTCTAGACCTTATCCTCATTTTACTTTCTATTTCTTGTGAGGGTCATTTTACTTTTTTCTTTTATTGAAGATTTCTGCATTTGAACTAGATTATGTTTCTTTTTTTAAAGTTATTTATATTTATATAATTTTAATAGAAATTCTAGATAATCTTTTCTGTATGTAGTACTAACGTATATAATTTTCGGAATTAAGAGAAATGATAGTGAAAGTTTGTCCAACTAGTGGATGACACGCCAGATCTACATTGGACATTGGATGTATGTAAGCTTCCGGTCAGTATTCCTATTTGAAGGGCTACTGAAATGGCTACATTGATTTAACACTGAAAATTTTTAGGACTTCGAACTGTTTTATATTTGGGGTTCTTTATTTATGGACCTAGAACTGTTTCCTAAATCAAGAGAAAGTTTTAATGCAGACTTTTAATCTCCTTTCTAGTGGACTGAAGGAAAATGTTGTTGTAGTCTCATTTACTTTAACAAATGATATTTTTCATTTATGGGCAGCTGTGATCCCCCTCCATTTGTCTATATTTTCGAGGTTCCAAGGCTTGATCTTTACTACTGTCACTTATTCCTAAGGTATATGCAATGTTGCATTTATAGGCAGCTCTGAACCTCCATTTTCTTATTCCATAAGATTCATATTAATGTTTTAACTTTCTTGATATGGAATGAAGATTGATGGAAGTCTCTACAATCTCAAGCAAGAGGTTTCTACTCAAGATGTCAAGCACCGGAAGACGTTAATCGAGGTAAGTTAGCAGAATTCCTTCACACTGTTTCTTTTGAATCATTTATGTGAAAATGGTATGAAAAGAAAGAAGTAATTATTTTTTTCATGCCTAACATTGTCTTAGAAAAAAAGTATTTGTCTTTTGGATATTTAATGTCTGTCTCTCTGTAAGAAAAATGAAATAGGAAAGATGGAGTTCTATAGTTTCATTGATTTTGTTTGTAAGGATGATAGAGGGAACATATAGTGAATATTTGGATAAATGTTTACTTTTAAAAAGCACTCTGCCTTGATATTTCTACCTGGACTTGAACAAGAATATGGAATTATGCCATTATGTCAAAAATCTGATCAAAAGTTTTGAATCATTCAAAATAAAAGTTCTTAGGTAATAATAACATTTGAATTTCAAACCTAGTGAGAGAAGCTCCCGCTTCTCTCTTGGTTCAAGGTGACTTTTATTTTCATTCTTCATCTCAGCTCATCTTTACCATCGCCGCCTGCCGTCGTTTATCATCGCCGCCCGCCGTCTTCCGTCCGTCTTCCGTCTGTCATCCGCTGTCTGCAGTCCGACGTCCGCCGCCACTTTTCTTCAGGAAGAACGTCTCCTCACTCTGATTTCATTTTTGAGATTAGATTTTCAAGTAAGTCATTCATTTGGCGTAGATCTAATCGCCGTTCTTCTATGATTTTAGCCGCCGACCGTCGTCAGTTCACCGTCATTCCTCCGGGCTCGTCGTACACTCGCGATCTAATCCTTTCTATCTTAGCGTTCAGACTTGTTGCCATTCCCCGTGAGTCTGCCTTTGACTAGTTCAACAAAGCAGAACAAGCCATGGTTCTGCCAAGTTGTTCTCCCGATATATTTCATCTCTGAGGGTTTTGTTGAAGGTCAACTCGTAGTTCCTCCTTCACTCAGGCTCAAGATCTGCCTGTCGGACTCTTTCCATCACTTCCGCCCTTCTATTCTTCACCGGTAGTCACTGTTTTCACGAACCAGATTAAGTCTGAGAGTTTCGTTGAAGGAAGAATACGCTATTCCACCTTCTCTAAAGTTCAAGACCTTCCTGTCCGACTCGCTTCATCCCTTCCACCCTCCTCTTCTTCGCCGGCCAGTCACAACATTCACCATCACTGGGCGCGCGACAGGGATTTTACGTCAGGTCACTGAGTTTTCCTCTAATGTCGGGTGTTGGAATCCACCCTTGTCATCACCAGGGACCTCCAGTCCAAGCTCCTCTGCCCTCTGCAGTCGCGCCTTCACCGCAATCTCACCCTTCTCATCATGACGAGGTTCGTACGATATTAATTATGGGTCTGCCTGAAGATGTCAAAGAGAGAGAGCTGCAGAATCTACTGAGATGGCTTCCAGGTTTTGAAGCTTCGCAAGTGAGCTTCAAGGGAGAAAAGCCTAAGGGTTTCGCTCTCTTCTCAAATGCAGATTTTGTAGTTGCTGCCAAGGATGCACTTCAGAAAATGGTTTTTGATGATAAGTTGAAGTCCCTTCTGCACATTGAGATGGCAAGGAAGAATCTTGTTGTTAAAAGAGGAATAGTTACAGATTCTGATGCTTTAGACAAGTATGGATGTGATCATGTTCTGCCAATGCCAAATTCAGCTTCTGTAGCATCTCCTAGTATTCATATGATTGGTAAAAATGGGTGTTGCGATGAAAAATCTGCAGTAGATGGTGTCCACGAGGGAACCAAGGAGTCCACCACAAAAGGGTGCAGTAATAACAAGTATGGACGCTACACGATATTTGCTGAAAATTTACTGGAGAAGATTCATTAGAAGAGGCTTGGAGCTTTATTTTGCTCCCATGGTTGTGTACTTGATGCTTTTATCCCAAATAAAAGGAACTCAAAAGGAGTTCGCTTTGGTTTTATTCGCTTCGCATCAATCGAAGAAGCTAGGAGAGCGATCTCAAAAATGAATGGCTCTCGTATCGACGGCAGAAAAATTGGTGTTTCTTTCGCTAAATTCAAACATCGACATTCCTATTGGAGAAAGTCCTCGACAGGTGTTCTTCGCAAGTCCGAGACGGAGGATGTTTCGAGGAAGAATCATTTTAAAGTTGAAGGTGTTATAGATGAAGAAAAACTTCAGGTGTTGAGCAATTGTCTAGTGGGGTGGTGCAAGGACTTTGTCAAAATTGGTCATCTCGCCAGACAAATGCAAACGAAGGGCCTCACTGGCTTCACCTTAATGAGAGCTGCTGGTAATGCGATTTTAATGATTTTCGAAGACAATGCTTCCTTGAGAAGTGTGAAGAACGATAAATCAAAGATTCTCGCAGAGTGGTTTTCCATAGTCGAAGCTTGGTCAGAGAGTTTGGTAATGGAGTGTCGTCGAGTATGGTTAGTGTCGAAACGATTTTTCTTAAAGGTGAAAAAGTGAAATTTTAAAAACCACATTAATTCTTCTTTTTAATTTAAAAACAAAATGCGATTTAAAAGACCTCTCGTTTCGAAAAATTTTGGATTTCCTTTACGATCGAAAAAAAACGGTTCAAAGAATCGCCATCAATCTTTGATTAGGGTGTGATTGGGCACCCAAAAATGTTTGTTATTTTAAATAAAAATTAATTTTAATTAAAACAACAAATTAAGGTCCGCGTTACCAAAATCCGAGTTCGGGAGTCGGTTACGTGCAGGGAAGGATTAGCACCCCCACAACGCCCTAAAACGGTACCTAGTCGATTAATTAGCGTATTTGCAATGAACTTTATAAATTCGAATTCAATTTGATTTTTGATCCCATAAAACAAAGATGTAAATTTAAAAACATTCAAAAGCACTCAAATAAATTAAATTAAAATTACCGAGTCGTTTTAGAAAGATAAAGAATGTTCAATTATTTACAAATATCGAGACCAGATCTTAAAAGTTATAACAATCTTTTCTCGATAAATTTGAATAAACGAACATTTTCTTTTCTTTCGTTCCCAAATTTTAGGTGACGAATCAATTTTTTTTTCACTTTCGGGACACACTTTTAATTTAAAATAGTCAAAACGACTCTCTAATCAGTTAAGACAAGCCACTCAAGACAATTTTAAATTAAAAGGGCATTACCCTTAGTCCGATTATGTAATATGTTGAGTTATGCAAATGAGGTTTTCATACATATTATACAAAACGGGTATCATGTAATTAACAATATTAATATACACAGAAATAGGGCAACCATCGCATAGAATAAAATATTCGCACAACTTGCATATGTTTTTAGTAAAATAATATGATTTCACCCTTAATTATAACATACAATACATGCCCAATTAATATTTATAAAATAATAAATCATGTTTACAAAATAATAAGTATAACTTAAATGGCCTATATGCATAGCATCGAAACATGGTATAATGAAACTACATGTATCCTATATATTTATACATAATGCAATAAAATATACAACTTAATATGATACAAGTTGAATATATGTATACATAAATATTCATATATACAAAGGGGTTAACTTACATGCTTAAACAGGAAAAAAACAGTGATTAAAACACAATAATAACAAATTTAAGGGAAGTAACCAGCATACTAAACAAATACAAGCTACTTTAACATGAAGGATGGGTAACTCGGATCCTAAATTGCTAATAAACCATAAGCATGCATAGGACTGAAATAAAAAAAAAACTTAAAACAACAGACCAAATACGTGAATAGTATGAAGTACAAACAAATAAACTAAATGGACTAAAACCTAATTTACCTCTAAGATTCGGTGACCAAGAAATGATTAATCCAAAATTCCTAATATATATATTAAACTAAACCTAATATTAAAATAAACCTAACTACAAACAAAACTAATAGCCGTTCCTCACTTCTTTCTTCCTCTGGTTTTTCAACACTCATTGCACGCAGCCGTGGACTTCAACAACTACCTCCCAACGCCACCGCTCCGATTGTTCGATGATGGCTATCGAAAGGACTAAGTAAAAACCTAAACTCTCTCATATTTCTCTTCCTCCTCAAATCCCATCCATATTTATTTTCTTTCTTAGCTGAGAGTCCTAATGGCCCCCGATTCTCACCGGTTAAGAAAACCTCTCCGATGACCACCCTCAACAGTGACTCTCTACTTCTCTGGCGACCTAATGAGACCAAAGTTCCTACTCCGGTGAAGACCCAAACACATCAAGGTAAGTTAGACCAAAACTTTCTTTTAACCTCACTCTTCAATTTTAAAATCCCAACCTAGAAACTAACTATTAACCCACATGCAAGGTTTCCCGAACAACTATCCATGCTTCAGTGTTAATCCCAGTGACTCAAATCGGTAAGCTTCTAACCCTTGTTTTCTTTTTAATACAAATACCACACACGCATACGAATAGTTACTAGAAAGTAAATAAAATAAGATAAAAATACCTCCTTGGTAATGCTTTTTGTTTTTGGTTGTTTTTGTTTGAGAAAATGCTATTGCCCTTTTGAACGATTGATGTTTTCCTTTGAATGGGACCATGAAATCAGAAAAGAATTTTTTTTTCCTTTTTATTGCTTCAAAAATGGTTAACCAGAAATTTTTACAAATTGTTCTTTCTCCTTTCCGTCTTGTCTGTGTTCTCCTCTCCCCCTCAAATGCTCTCCCCCTGATAGTTGATAATCCCCCCGTATATAAAAAAAACTACTAAAAACCAACGTTAACCTCTCTTTTCCTCTACAATCAATTGTCGTCCATTGGGCTTGAGTTGGGCCTGCAACTGGTTCAAGGTCGGGTTAGGTTACGATTGCTTCGAGTCTGCTCCGACTCGGCCCTGGATAAAAACGAGCATCTACAGCTGCCCCTCTTTGTTCATTGTCGTGCAACGATAATAGAGCAAAGATCAAAAGATTGTGCGTTTTTGTCCAGTTCTATCTTCGTGCTTTGAAACTTGATGAGGGATCTGCTCCCTCTTCTTTGAACAATCTTCAACCAGTGGGTTCGCTCCCTCTTGATTCAAGGAGTAAAACTCGAACAATCTTCTGCTTACGGGTTCGCTCCCTCTTGCTTCAAGGAGTATAACTCAAAATATCTTCTTCCTACGGGTTCGCTCCCTCTTGCTTCAAGGAGTAGAACTCGAACAATCTTCTGTCTACGGGTTTGCTCCTCCTTACTTCAGGGAGTAGAACTCGAACAATCTTCTGGTGTGATTCTGCTTCGCTATTCTTCCATGAAGGCTCAACTTCGAAGGTTAAACCTGAAAATCAAATGTTTCCACTTATTAATGTATGCTTGAAGATTTGAAAATTATTATACTAGAAAAAATTTAGAATTTAAGAGAATCTTTGAGAATCCATTTCTCTTGAGGGAGTTTGTCTCGCAACAACTAGATATGAGAATATTCTTGGACTCGACTGCCATATGAACCTCTCTCTTCCTGGGACTTTGAATTGGTTAATGACTCCCCATGCGCATTTCCTTTTAATCAATTGATCCGCTTCTTTGTACTCGAGAACCTTCAATTTCTTCCCACATCTGATGATCTGATGGCTTGCTCCAACACTATTCCGAGAAGGCTTAAAATGGCCCGGAAGACTTATCATCTTGCTCGAAAGACTTACAGATGACCCGAAGGATTTCATCATCATGCTCGAAAGACTTACTGATGGCACTTACTGATGGGTTTGCTTCACTACTCTTCCGTGAAGGCTTACAAATTACCTTAAGGATTTAATCATCATGCTCGAAAGACTTACTGATGACTCGAAGGATTTCATCATCATGCTCGAAAGACTTACTGATGGCCTGAAAGACTTGTAAATTGTGAAATTTTGAAAATCGCATTCTTTGTTTTCAAAAATTTCATCTTCTCAAAACATGGTTTTTTCATTTTCAAATTCATGTGAAAACATCTTACCCGAAGGTTTTACGGATGGCCCGAAGGATTTATCATCTTGCTCTAAAGACTTACAGATGGATTTGCTTCACTACTCTTCCGTGAAGGCTTAAGATGGTGCTTCACTACTCTTCGGTGAAGGCTTACAAATTACCCGAATGATTTAATCATCATGCTCAAAAGACTTACTGATGGCCCGAAGGACTTCATCATCATGCTCGAAAGACTTACTGATGACACTAAGGACTTAAATTGCTTACTGGGTAAGAAACATTTCTTGTTTGATGTTTGACTTCTACCTTTCAATCGTCGGAATTTTAACATCCTGCATATTCTCTTTTCATTGGAAGATCTGTCAAAATCATGTGTTTATGTATGAAACACGAATGCAATTAAATGAATCAATGTAATGCAGTTTCTTTTATGCAAATGATGTTCTCATAAATGCATAAATGTCGATTCCATCTTCATTTGACCTCAAAGTGACAAACTTAGTCTTCTTCTGCTTGATCATTCCTTTTCGGGGTTTACTTTAGATATCCGTATAACAACTCATAATTTTCAACTTGCATTTTTGAAGAGCCTTCTGATCTTCTTCTATCTTCTTGTTGTCTTCATTTTTTTTATCTTCATTTCGGAGAAATTGTTTTCTCTGTCAACTTCTTGCTATGATCAGAAATACCACTGTGTTGCCCCATTTCCATCCTTGGCTCAATTACGCTTTCTAAGTTGTTCTTTTCGGACTCTGCCATTGATTCATGCTCGGTTGGTTTGCTTTACAAGGTAAGCTCTGCTCAAATTCACGGTTTTCCCCTGACACTTCAAGTGGTAAGACTCATTCTCAATGTCTTATTGGTCTGAATCTTGTCATCTCAACATGATCTGGGTTTCTGGTTATGCCCCAATGTGGGTACTCATTGCTCCCTTCGTGCCCAAAATATTTTAATCTTGAATAGTCTCAATCTAGTGTCACTACACAGTAGTGTCAAATAGCTCGAGGGCTTCTCTTCATGTTTCCATAAACACTTAAGAAGTGATCAACTTTTTTAACAAAATGTCTTGCATTTTTATACAAGCTGGGATAAATGCCCCTTCCAAATAACGAGACCATCTTCTTCTTGGTGGGTTACTAACAACGTCACAAGGAAATGCTACAAGTTGTATTCTTTAGTCTTTCTAATCTCTCGAACCACTTGCTTTCAATACTGTGAAATGCTTCACTATTCTGGCATCATTTATTTTTTTCTACAACAGAGGCAGAATGAATCTTTCCAGCTTCAAGGACCTTTGACATTTGAGACTGTCCTGTTTGAAAATGTTTTTCTCTTCTCTTATTATAGGGATCAAAGAATGAAAGAATTTTTATAAAACATTGCCCCTTAATTCAGGCTCACAATCGAATCAAATTATAACCATGAGTTCACAGAATATCAAAAGAATCAATAACTATTTAATTTTTCAGAGTTATAACTCTTTGACAAGTGTCAAAATTGATGGGTTGGCTTCTTATTTTTTAAGGTTTCGGCCAACAAACTTACATTTCTTTCTCGGTCCTTGCGAACATCACAACACGCCCCTCCTTCTGGCTTGGTATTTTAATCGGATACGGACAAAATGGCGTAACTAGCATAATCAATTACTAGACTTTCTAGAACACTTCTATTTCAGTTCTCTGAAATCTTCCATTTGTTCAAGCTTCGTAGACTCCTCTAACAAAGGCAGTGTAGAAATATCGGTCTAAAAATGAAATTTCTGAGTGCTCGTGTGAAATTGACTATAACAGGTGTTACTTGACTCCCTTAGTCCATCTTTACCGAAACTCCTTATTTATAAAATTGATTTAATTTGCCATTGTCTGGCTAGCTGAAATCAGCTTTATTATAATTTGCCTCTATCGGGCTAGCTGAAGGGTTCATCTCATCACAAAGTCTTTAACTTGACAATCACAGTGGAGCAAACACCAAATTGTCAGGTACCCGATCAAGGTCATGGTTTGAATATAATCTATTCATAAAGCCAGAGATTTCGAGTTTCCTCTATAACCAATTGCTTTAGCGGAATAGCTCAGCTTTATTGTATACATATAATATATAATCATTTTTATCAGGCTAGCTAAATTTTGTCCATAAAGCCGGGGAGTTTAACCAATTGCTCTAGAGGGACAGTTCAAGCTTTATTGTATACATATAATATTATAATCTGGGTATACGGATCCAATTTCTAAAGCTTGTCAAGAAGAACCTGTCATAGTCTAGGTGTTGTTGAAAGTGAGCAAATCTCATCGTTAGAGTTCAATTTCCAAGCAATTTACCTAAACTAGATTCACCTACTCGACTATTCCATCTGTAAAGACCATAATCATCATTGAACATCATCAACAAAAGTGAAATCTAGTTGGTTTTATAACATCATACACAAAAGATGCCCCATGTTGTCCGCTCCTATACATACCTGAATACCAAGCCTCTTGTTTGTCTCCTTATGATAGAATAAGGCTATATCGGTCCCAGCAAGAAAATGGTATAGTGTTCGATTGTATATTATGGGGATAAGGTCAAGGTCCTTGTTTTATCAGGTTTCAATCATGTCACTTTGTCAAAGAACAATAACTCTGACCATTTACAGAGTTTTTTAATTCAGTTGATATTCAAAGAATATCAAGTTGCAAATTTAATTCAATGCTCACCATCCTTAAAGTAACATGAATTTATTTAAACATCATTACAAAAAAAAAAACTAAGAAATGATGAAAAACAAGTTCAAACATGATGTTGCAAATGGAATAAAGCTTCATGATAGAATGAAATGATCTCTTCCTACCTAGGATGCCCCATTACCCACATAATGTCGTGGCACTTAACTCAAACGGATGTTACATATTGCTCTCTGATGCCCCACTCGAGCTCGTCATCAACTGTTCCACCAATTCCTCTGTTAACGTCCCATTTGCCACAAGCATCTCTATCTCCTTTAACAGCGGCCTACAGTTTCCCGTAGAATGTCCCAATGCTCCCAAGTGGAAATCACAGACACTATCTTGATCATAGCTATAAGTAGAAGGGCCTGGTTGTACTTTCACTGGCCTCGGTGTGAGGTATTGACCTTCAATCAAATGGGGATACAGATCTGAGATAGGAGTTTGGAACACTTTCAAAGCATTTTTCGATCTTGGGACATTCTTTGGACGTCTCGAGTAACCCGCTACCCCTTTTCTTTTACGGCTTTGAGAGCTCTGGACGTAACATTCATTCATCTCATCAGTTTGTTCCTTTTGATCGGTTGGGTTTTTAGAAGTGCCTTTCAAGTTTCCTTTGCTGATTGCATCCTCAATTAACTCTCCAGTTGTCATAAGATCCTTGAAGTTATTCGTCGACTTTCCCAACATTAACTCAAAGAAAGGAGCTGGAAGAGAATCGTGAAACATATATGATATTTCTTCTTCTAACAAAGGAGGTTGAACTTGTGCTACCACTCCTCTCCATCTTAGGGCATATTCTTTAAAGCTCTCAGTAGCTTTCATTCTTATCCTTTGAAGGTCATGACGTTTTGGGGCTAAGCCTTTAACATATTGATATTATCCCAAAAAAGCATCAGCTAAGTTAACCCATGTCTTGATCTGCTCTTTGTTCAAACGGTTATAACATACTACAGCTGGCCCATCAAGACTATTATGGAAGTAATGAATCAACATATTGTCATTATTTAGGTACCCTTCCATCTTTCTACAAAACATCTTCAGATGAATTAAGGGACAACTAGTGCCATCATATTTTTCAAAATTAGGCACCTTAAATTCATGTGGGATGACCAAATCAGGGACCAAACAGAGTTCTCTAGCTTCTAACTCCTTGTGAGGGGCATTAACAATCTTCATATCTTCAATGGCTTCATTCAACCACCTGAATTTGTCTTCAAATTGTTCATAATTGATGAGGCTCATCCCTAGGTCTGAGTTAGACGCTCCAGGGCAAATTATCACTCTTGATGTACCAGTCTGATGAGATTGATTTCCTTTATCCTTCATTTTCTCTTTACCAGCAGCCTGTGGTACCAATACCTGGATCATTTGATTCGATACGCCTTGCAAAGAACCCGATGCTTGATTCCTTGTATCTTGTTGTGACCCGACTAACTGCTCTTGCAACTGATCTTGTGATCCCTTATGAGATTGCTCCATTGCTTCCATTTGCTTATTCACGATGATGAGGAAGTAGTATGAATGGAGGATCTTGTGATTACTATCACATATCCTTCCATAAATTATTTTTGTGTTTTTATAATTAATGCATGTAAAATGCTTAAATAAATACATACAATGTAAATGCAAATGCCAAATGCAAATACAAAAGGTGTCATTCCAGAGTGACCATCTTAAAACAACTTTCATTGAACACAAAGGTCTCGGTACATCAAACAAACTTTACATATAATGGACAGCTTTCACTCCGAACTTTTCTATCTCCTTCAAAAGCCAATTTAATTTCCACTCATGCTCGGGGGTCGAGTTTTCAATCTGCTTCAATTCTCTTGCAAAGCCAGCTATATTAACCCATTTATGAGCCACATTGCTTGCTTGGGTCATAGCTTCTTTCATGACGTTGTCTCTTTTCTCTATCCTGAGTGCCGATTCTCGGAGCTGTAGACACTGCTGTTGAATCTTCCTTGTAAGAAAGTCATTTTGGTTATGAAGCTCTTCTATAAGATCACTACAATCATCCACAATCTTCATCAACTTCTCATTCTTGGCTCTAACGACTTCTAGCTCAGCGTCATTCTCTCGCTTGTGGCGTTGATATGAGATTTTCATATTGGCAATGGATCTGTTCAACGTTTGAATTTCGGCCTGATATCTTCCCAAATTATCAACAGCTATATTGCGTCTTTTTTCTTTAATTTGTAAATCATGAGAAAACTTCTCGGCTCGACCTTCTTGCACCTTAAAATTCCTTCTCCACTGTTCAGCGTCATTCTTCAGTTTAGCTACTCATGTTATCCACTCATCTGGGACATTTACTATACCAGCAAATTTAAAAGCTTGACTGATCCTTTGAAAATCATCTCGTATGGTTTTCATCTCTCTGCTCAATTTATCATTTTCATTTCTTAAATAACGAATCTGAGCTCCGTACTTTGGCAAACAATCTTCTTCTTGGATGTCCTCACTAATACTCTTACCTTTGGTCACTTTTGGTTCGAACCCAACATGATAATCTGTTACCAAACTAGGTTGTCATTTCAATTCAAACTCCAATACTCCATGATCTAGTAGAAGTTGGACTCGACGTTTGAAGGTAGAACAATTCTCAATAGAATGTCCTTGAATCCCAGCATGATATTCACAACGAACGTTGATGTCATACCAACTTGGATATGGAGGCTGCAAAGGTTTCACATAATGCGGGGCCACTTCTCGGGCTTCTATCAGTTCATCATACAATTCCTTATATGATATTGGGATGGAATCACAACGAGAGTCACCTCTCAACTTGGGTTGAACCGGAGTTTCCAGTTTTATTTTCCCTGATGTTGGGAGTAGTCTATCAAACACCAACGAGTTTTGACTGCATGTCTTCTTTTCATCCTTCTGAACTTCTATAGTTGCCACTATTTCCTTGGCATTTCCAAACAACTTGTTGATACGAACAATGATTGTGCGTGATTTCTCATTTTGGCCAGAATCAGCAGGTTCTAAAGTAGTCCCTTGCGTATTTGACACCTCAAGATTGTTTTCATCGAGCTCTTTCTTTTCTTTGGTATAAGTCTCCTTTCCTTTGGATAAAGCATCTATTCTATCCATCATCTTGGACCTCTTCTCTTTTATCTCTCTTATCTCCTTGTGCTCTTCGTCAGACATATGATCTTTATGTGCGCAACTCTCCACTATTTTCGAAGCTTTCTCAGGATGCCATTTCTTGACTGTGTTATAGTCTGTTTGATCACGAAACCCCTTGTCCATCATGAAAACCTTTTACTATGATGACCACTCACAAATCAACATCTTTTGAATATGTCATGATCATGCAATGCAGACAAAGAGAAAAACAACATAAAAAATGGGTTAGTACAAATAAAATAACAAAAGGACAAAAAGCAACAATAGCAAAAAAATATAAATAAATAAATAAATTGAAGCTAATAAGAATGCAAATGTAAATGCACAAGGTGTTAATCCTAAAAGTGACCACTATAGAACAATCTTCATTTAGACAACAAGAATTCAGAACACCATGTAGTCAAAATATAAATGTGATTCTTCATTTATTCATTTCCTTGAGCCATATTCTTCATGGAATCTAACATTGAACCCAAATTTGTCGGTGTATTTTATCACCGTTGATGATGCCAGATGTCTTTAAATCGAATCGTGAGGTCTCCATGTTTACTTTCAATACGAAGTGGTCTTCATGTCTTTGTGAAGGCTTTTCTTGTCCTTAGTATGATTGTATCTATCTCTTGAGTCAACATCTTGGCCTTTTCCCCATTAAAGGAAGTCTTCAATCAGCTTGGTTTCTTCATTCAACGGATATCATTCTTCATGATCAGTCAAACATCTTTGGATCTCCCGGTTTTGACTACATGGTTGAGAATTTCTTGTCCCAATATGTCTAGCCTTCTCATTAGTTAATCACTTGTCAATTAACACCTTGTGATGACATGAAGATGTAAATGCAATAAAATCCAAATAAAATAGACATAGAACAAAAATGGGTTAGTGCACATAATATAAACAACAAAATAAGTACCATAAACATCAAATAAAATCTACCCTCACATGCTGGCTAACCAATCATACTTTAGTTGATCCTACCCAACATGATATCTACCCCATACTTCTTCATTCACAAAAAATCCTAACCGCATGATATCTAATTCGCATGCTTGTTCAAGAAAAATAAACCTAACCGCATGATTTCTAGTTCGCATACATTTATTCAAAAAGAAAAATTAAATGACTCAAAAAGCTTTTCTTTGTGTACCCTGCTCACGAGACTCTTAAGGTTTAGGTTAGGCTCGACCTAAATTCAGGCTCTATGTTTACTATATGCTGGGTTCGGTTCTAAAGTAATAGGTTCTCGAATTGTCATTGTCGGTGCCCACTTGGGCTACCAAACCCTCAATCCTGGCCCATCACAGGCTTTAGTGGATCGAGTTCAATTTCGAGGGAACACACCTCCTTATGTCCATGCAGAGGTGATTACCATCACGAGGACCATAAGACGTGAGCTCCAGGAGCAATCCACTATCACATGCGGAGGTGAAAACCACACGAGGGCATAGTCTCTCACTCCTACTTAATTTGGACGGAGCGGGGTTTTAGCTCATGTCATGAAAATGCAGCTGTGCAGTGTGTGAGGAAAAGCGAAAAACAAACAATAAAAACACTCAAAATCAAATCCCAAAACACACAATTATTCTGAAACCATTAGAAAACAGATTAGTACAACTATTTAATTGTTAATCGAATTAAATTAAAAAACCAAAATACAAACAAAACTTATTAAAAACCAAACAAGGGATCAAAAACCAAATTAAAACGAATTTATAACTTTCAATTGCAAAGACGATTAATTAATCGACTATTGGCCTGACTCTCGAAAAAAAAGTTCCCCAGCAGAGTCGCCAAGCTGTCGAAACGATTTTTCTTAAAGGTGAAAAAGTGAAATTTTAAAAACCACATTAATTCTTCTTTTTAATTTAAAAACAAAATGAGATTTAAAAGACCTTTCGTTTCAAAAAAATTTGGATTTCCTTTACGATCGAAAAAAAACGGTTCAAAGAGTCGCCACCAATCTTTGATTAGGGTGTGATTGGGCACCCAAAAATGTTTGTTATTTTAAATACAAATTAATTTTAATTAAAACAACAAATTAAGGTCCGCGTTACCAAAATCCGAATTCGGGAGTCGGTTACGTGCATGGAAGGAATAGCACCCCCACAACGCCCTAAAACGGTACTTAGTCGATTAATTAGTGTCTTTGCAATGAACTTTACAAATTCGAATTCAATTTGATTTTTGATCCCATAAAACAAAGATGTAAATTTAAAAACATTCAAAAGCACTCAAATAAATTAAATTAAAATTACCGAGTCGTTTTAGAAATATAAAGAATGTTCAATTATTTACAAATATCGAGACCAGATCTTAAAAGTTATAACAACCTTTTCTCGATAAATTTAAATAAACAAACATTTCCTTTTCTTTCGTTCCCAAATTTTAGGTGACGAATCAATTTTTTTTGTTTCACTTTCGGGACACACTTTTAATTTAAAATAGTCAAAACGGCTCTCTAATTAGTTAAGACAAGCCACTCAAGACAATTTTAAAATAAAAGGGTATTACCCTTAGTCCGATTATGTAATATGTCGAGTTATGCAAATGAGGTTTTCATACATATTATACAAAACGGGTATCATGTAATTAACAATATTAATATACACAGAAATAGGGCAACCATCGCATAGAATAAAATATTCGCACAACTTGCATATGTTTTTAGTAAAATAATATGATTTCACCCTTAATTATAACATACAATACATGCCCAATTAATATTTATAAAATAATAAATCATGTTTACAAAATAATAAGTATAACTTAAATGGCCTATATGCATAGCATCGAAACATGGTATAATGAAACTACATGTATCCTATATATTTATACATAATGCAATAAAATATACAACGTAATATGATACAAGTTGAATATATGTATACGTAAATATTCATATATACAAAGGGGTTAACTTACATGCTTAAACAGGAAAAAAACAGTGATTAAAACACAATAATAACAAATTTAAGGGAAGTAACCAGCATACTAAACAAATACAAGCTACTTTAACATGAAGGATGGGTAACTCGGATCCTAAATTGCTAATAAACCATAAGCATGCATAGGACTGAAATAAAAAAAACAACATACCAAATACTTGAATAGTATGAAGTACAAACAAATAAACTAAATGGACTAAAACCTAATTTACCTCTAGGATTCGGTGACCAAGAAATGATTAATCCAAAATTCCTAATATATATATTAAACTAAACCTAACATTAAAATAAACCTAACTACAAACAAAACTAATAGCCGTTCCTCACTTCTTTCTTCCTCTGGTTTTTCAACACTCATTGCACGCAGCCGTGGACTTCAACAGCTACCTCCCAACGCCACCGCTCCAATTGTCCGATGATGGCTATCGAAAGGACTAAGTAAAAACCTAAACTCTCTCATATTTCTCTTCCTCCTCAAATCCCATCCATATTTATTTTCTTTCTTAGCCGAGAGTCCTAATGGCCCCCGATTCTCACCGGTTAAGAAAACCTCTCCGATGACCACCCTCAACAGTGACTCTCTACTTCTCCGGCGACCTAATGAGACCAAAGTTCCTACTCCGGTGAAGACCCAAACACATCAAGGTAAGTTAGACCAAATTTTTCTTTTAACCTCACTCTTCAATTTTAAAATCCTGACCTAGAAACTAACTATTAACCCACATGCAAGGTTTCCCGAACAACTATCCATGCTTCAGTGTTAATCCCAGTGACTCAAATAGGTAAGCTTCTAACCCTTGTTTTCTTTTTAATACAAATACCACACACGCATACGAATAGTTACTAGAAAGTAAATAAAATAAGATAAAAAGACCTCCTTGTTAATGCTTTCTGTTTTTGGTTGTTTTTGTTTGAGAAAATGTTATTGCCCTTTTGAACGATTGATGTTTTCCTTTGAATGGGACCATGAAATCAGAAAAGAAAAAAAATTGTTTCCTTTTTATTGCTTCAAAAATGGTTAACCATAAATTTTTACAAATTGTTCTTTCTCCTTTCCGTCCTGTCTATGTTCTCCTCTCCCCCTCAAATGCTCTCCCCCTGATAGTTGATAATCCCCCCGTATATAAAAAAAACTGCTAAAAGCCAACGTTAACCTCTCTCTTTTCCTCTGCAATCAACTGTCGTCCATTGGGCTTGAGTTGGGCCTGCAACTGGTTCAAGGTCGGGTTAGGTTACGATTGCTTCGAGTCTGCTCCGACTCGGCCCTGGATAAAAACGAGCATCTACATTTAGTTTGTGAGGGTGTTCCTTTTCACGCATGGAATTGGGATACTTTCAAGAACATTGCTGATAAGTGGGGTTTATTACTAGCTATCGATGAAAGTTGTCAGTCTCCATCGTCCTTTGATCGGGCAAAAATTCAAGTCCTTACAAAGGCTGATGCGAGAATTGATGCGATGGTGGAATTGAAGGTTGGTGACAACTTCTTCAAGGTCATGGTGCATGAGATAGAGCCTTCATTCAAACCAAACTCTTGGGCTCTTGAAGAAGACGAGTCTCATTAGATTTTGTCTCTTCAATTGTGGTTGTTTTAGTCTATATGGTTGTAGTTGTTGCTTTTAATTTGCATTATGTTCTGTTGCGTTGTTTTATTCCTACTGTTGGTGGTGTAATTAGAAGTAAGGTGATTAGAATGTGGCCTTGGATGAGGTTATATGAGGTTAAGGTGTTTGTTGTAATGGTGTACATCACCATGAGAGGATATTCCGTGGTGTCTTTTGTATCGGGTATTTTATCAATAAAATTTGAGGTACTCTTTTCTTCCTTCCAATGTTCGTTAAATACCTGTAGTATGTGAACGAATACGAAGGGAGTTTTTAATGAGACCTCCAACTTCTATCCAAAAAAAAAAAGTTCTTAGGTGATTCACAAGCTATAAGTTACCATTGGGTCTTGAACTGATTGGTTTTACTTATTTTTCTTCAGCTGGAAAAAGGTGTAGATGAATTGTTCGACAGCTTTTCCAGACTGGATTCACGTATTTCAAGTGTTGGGCAGACTGCTGCAAAAATAGGAGATCATTTGCAGGTAAGATTATCTGTTGTTTTAGCCTACGCTAACTAGTTTTTTATCCTCCTAGTTGGTTGTCATCGTTTGATGAATCATTTTGCTAAAATTTATAGTGATTTGTGGCATTTTCTGAATGCAATTATTTGGTATTCTCTTGTCAGAGTGCAGATGCTCAGCGTGAAACTACTAGTCTAACCATGGAGCTTGTAAAGGTACTTTGAGTTGGTGTGTTTCATTTTCTATCTGTTGTCGAAATTGCTTTAATACTTTGGCAATTTAATTCCTTGCAGTACTTGATGGAGTTTAATAGCAGTCCTGGTGATTTAATAGCAGTACTTGAAAAGTAATTGACTGAATCTGATATCATGAATTGGATATGACCATTCTAAACTGTAGCTAGCAAAATGTAACGTTTTATTATAGGAACTTATTTCCATAGCTAGCAAACTTCAAATATACTTTTTATGCTTCTTACAGCTTTATGAACAGTATTTACCTTTCATGTCATTTTGTTGATTTTAGGATGACATTACTTTTCTGATGATTTAGTTACTTCATGATAAGTAATTGACTGAATGTGATATCATGAATTGGATATGACCATTCCAAACTGTAGCTAGCAAAATGTAACATTTTATTTTATTTTTTTGATAAAAAATTAGGCCTCATTAAAAACCCTCTAGTTGCCCTCCATATTACAATAGTAATATGAAGGACAAACGAAGAGGGAAAAGAGTGCCTAATACTTTTATTAAGCAGGAGAATAATACACTGCCATCCCTTACATCGAACTTTAAAAGCCTTAATCCTAATTACATAAGACTTAAAAACTTCTTCCTGTAGAAACTTTAACACTAATTACATAAGACAGAAAACAAAATCCCTACAGAGATATAAGGGAGTCTAACACCCTAACACACCAAAACATAGCCTAACAATCATCCTATACCATCCTTAGCAAGTTTGTCCGCTTCCCAGTTAGTAGCTCTCAAGATTTGCCTTAACATAATATCCTTCCCTTCCATAATAGAAACAATCTCCTTCACCAAGGATAGAAACATAGGGGAGCTTAGTTTCGGGTTCTTGATCCACTACAAAGCATTACTTGAATCCGATTCTAAAATAATCCTCATATTAAGACCAATTCCTGAATCAGACAACATGTACAACCCCCTCTTTATCGCCAATAATTCTGCCATAATCGGAGGTCTTCCCCCAACCTTATCAGAAAACCAGTGAATCAACACACCTCTGCTATCCCTTATGAGTCCACCTATACCACCTTTATTCCAACCACTCTCTATCGCCCCATCAACATTAATCTTTACGAACCCGTCTGGAGGAGGAACCCAACAAGTAGGTTTGGATCCACTTTTTTCATGTCTACCAATCGAATCAGCAAGAGTTAAGTCACCCACTAGGGAGTCAAAAGGAATTCGCACAACGTCAAAACTAGCAGCAAACCAATATGTTGTTCAAAATCGAGCAATAAAGAACATCCTCACCACATCCAGCTTCCCTTTCATAAAGATAACCTCATTCCTACATTTCCATATAGTCCACAACACCGCCCTTAAGATAAATTTCCAAATACAGGAATACTGTTGTAGCTCATCCCACATAATAATAAAGTCTAAGATGTTATTAGGGATCACCAAAGAAACATTACACAAATTTGCAAATCTAGCCCACAAAACCCAAACTACCTTACAATGCAGAAAAAGATGAGAAACAGATTCCACAAACCTGCCACACAACGAACATAAAGGGTCTTCAATCCCAACCACTCCTCACTTCAACAATTCCTCTTTAACTGCCACCCTCTGATGAACGACTTGCCATATGAAAGTTTCAACACGAGGAGGAGCTATCCCGACCCAAATATGTTTATCCCACTTAGCCTGAATCCCCTGATTACCCTCCGTGTCAAAAATATGATTAATACAAGACTTAGTTGAAAAACAGCCCTCCACATTCCCTAACCAAATCCAGTAATCGTCCTCCTCAAGAGACAGTGAGATGTTATTCAATATAGAAATTAACTGCAACTATTGTTCAATCTCCCAATCCACTAGATTTCTTCTCATTTGAATGTCCCACACCCAGCCTGCTGTATTGTTCACCCTAAACTCCACCACTTTACCCATTTTATTATTCGATAGTGCATACAATCTAGGGAACAGGTCTTTAAGAGGGACTTCTCCCAACCAAATATCATGCCAAAACTCCACAGAATGCCCATTTCCAGCTTTCAAACGCAAGTTTCTCCTAATGCAATCTCTAAACTCATCACTAGAAAAGAAGTTATTAATCACACATCTCCAAATCCAAGAGGGTCGAGCTGTCGAAGTATTCCCCAACATTTTAGAATTCAGATCCAAATTGTTCACACAACAAACCACCCTCTTCCACCAAGAATCCTTTTCAGAGACAAACTTCCAAACCCACTTTCCCATCAGTGCTCTGTTCAGAATGTCTAAATTCAGAATCCCTAAACCCCTCAACCTTCTCAGTTTATTGACCAAATTCCAGATCACCCAATGTATGTTTCTTCTATCTGTCGAACCCCCCATAAAAATGCAGCCATGATTGAATTTAATTTCTGCAACAAAACTTTTGGAATTCTAAAAATAGAAAGGAAATAAGTGGGAAGGGAGCACAACACTGATTTAACCAACACCACCCTACCTGCTAACGCTAAAGAGTTTACCTTCCAACCAGTCAACTTATTATGAAACCTTTGTACTATTGACTCCCACATTGCAACAGAGTTTCTCTTGGACCCCAAAGGCAATCCTAGATACTCTGTTGGAAAATTACCCACTGAGCAGCCAATTTCATTAGACCAACCAGCTAGCACCTCCTTCTCAACATTTATTCCATAAATTCTGCTCTTGCTAAATTATCTTCAGTCCCACCAATATCTCATAGATCAGTAAAACCCTTCTAATATTCTTCAAATCCCGGATTGAAGCTTTGGAAAGAATAATAAGGTCATCCGCAAACTGCAAATGCGATAGCTTGAAAGAACTTTCTTGAACCCCCAACTCAAAGCCCGAAAACAATCCCATATCCACTGCTTTAGTTAACAACAAATGAAGCAATTCACCACCCAAATTGAATAACAAGGGGGATAACGAGCAACCCTGTCCAAGTCCTTTTTCTGTGCGAATTCTGTCTGTAGGAGTACCATTTAGTAAAACTGAAATAGAAGCCGTTGACATACATTGATACATCCAAGAGCACCATTTTTCACCAAACCCCATTTTCCTCATTATTTTCAACAAAATCAACCAATCTACCGAATCATAAGCTCTCTTGAAATCCACCTTAAAGACTACCCCCTCCAACCCTCTCTTCCTCCAATAATCAATTCCTTCATTTGCTATAAACGAACAGTCCAAAATATTCCTCCCTTGAATAAACGCAAATTGAGATGGACTAATTATCTCATTAATGCACAAGCTGAGTCTTCTAGCTAGGACCTTTGACAAGATTTTATATAAACCTCCCACAAGGCTAATAGGCCTAAAGTCCTCCGTCCCCTCCGGATTATCCTTCTTAGGTATAAGGGGAAAAAATGAATGATTCACCTCCAAGTCTCATTCCTTCCCCATATAAAATTCCTTAAAAAACAACATAATATCCTCCTTCAAAGAAGACCATAATTTCTTGAAAAAACCTAAATTCAGACCATCCGGCCCGGGAGCTTTATTGCTATCCGAGTTGACAATTGCTTCCCAAACTTCCTCCTCTGAAAATGGCTTCTCCAGTGCTAAACTATGTCCTACCGATAGTTTTAGAAAATCCAGATCTAATTCCTCAGTCTCCAAAGAATTATTCTAACTAAATAGACCATTAAAAAAACTCCACCACTAAAGCTCTAATTAGGATAGGATCTTCTACTACTTCATTACCCACCTTGAGGGAATTAATGCCATTTTTCCTTCCTCTAACTGCAGCACTATGATGAAAAAATCTAGTGTTCTTATCACCATCCATTCTCCATTTCAGTCTTGATTTTTGCAACCATATCGATTCTTCTTTCTTTAGTAGCTCCCATAGTTTCTTTTTTTGCTTCAATTATTGATTTCATTGACACCGAAGGAAGACCTTGTTGCATTTTCAATTCCAAATCCTGAATTTCTTTCTCCAATAATCTGATTTTTCTGGGTAACTCTAAGTAACCCCTCCCAGACCAATTCTTTACCACACCCTTCACCCTCTTCAGCACCTTAGACATGGGCTTCCCTTTTTCCTCTTTAAAAAATTTAACTAGCTCCTTCTCCATCATCTCACTAAACCCATCCTCCTCCATTACATAGTTAAACAGTCTAAACGGTTTCTGCCCCCAATTACATACTTTGTTCTCTAACAAAATAATATTGTGGTCTGAAACAGACCTTGGCTGCAGTGACTGACTTATCTTAGGAAAACAAGCTAGTAATCTCTGATCAACCAAAAACTGATCCAACCTCTCAAAAGTGGGAACTTCCCTATTATTGCACCATGTAAAACGACCTCCAGACAAAGGCAAATCAAACAAATTGGCCTTACTCACAAAATCTCTAAACATATTCGTTGTTACCGAATTCACAGCCCCTCCTTCTTTCTCTTCCTGTGACAACACTGCATTGAAATCACCTCCTAAGCATAATGGACAGTCAACATTATCCAAAAATGATAACAATTCCCTGAAAAACATCTCTTTATCTGCATCCACACTAGGGCCATACACATTAATAAAACAACAACTTCCTGGTACTCCTTCCAACATCCCTTTAGTTACTACAAATCTACTATTAATGACTACATCCTTCACCACAAACTCCTTCTGATTCCACAAGGTTATTAGAGCACCAGCAGAGCCTACAGCAGGAGATATTGCCGAACCAGTAAGTATTTTACCCCCCATTTTCCTCACCAACATATGACTAACAACCTCCAATTTTGACTCTTACAAGAATACTATTGTAGGTTTCTTCTCATCAACAAATCTCCTAATTGCTCGAGCTTTCACCCTTCTACCCAACCCTCTAACATTCCAAGACAACATCGACCACTCAACCATCAATAACATACAATAACCTTGCTTCCCAATAACAACTACCTTCCCTCTTTTGAGTTCCTTTCATTAACCATAGGAACCATTTTGTCCATAAAAGCTTTCTGTCCGCCTTTGAACTTCACACCCAATAACTTGGAAACATTCCAACATTCCAAAGCCTCTGCCACCCCCTCTCTGTCATTCACTTCAAAGGATTCAAGCTCCTTACCATTACAACTCTTAACCTCCCATCTCCTGGAATATACATTCTTATAAAAACCTCTCTCAATTTTACTTACTGACGCACATTTCCCATAATGACGACTCATCACCGGTGAGACATGCCCATTCTGCTACTTTAATACAGCTCCTTCAACATTAGTAACTTCTACAGAATTAATGGCAGCAATATTTGATCTTAAATTCCCTTGAACAGGCCCGTTTGTTAGACTCCTATCTATGCAGTTACTAAGCCCATTTTCTAGTGCAACCGTGTCCTGGCCCAATATGATATCTCCAATGTTCCTCTCCTTTTCTCTCCCTTCATTAAAATCCTCTGACACTCCCTGTTGACTGGTAACACCATCTACTGCTGTCTCCTCAGAACAAAAGTCAACAACCAACATTTTATTAGCGCATACTTTTTCTTTCAAATTTCCATCGATAAGCGTATCATCTCCTTGTTGAGCCCCCCCCGAACCCATGCTTCGACCCTGTCCTGGGAATCTGACAAGGACTGCTGCCCCAACTGCACTTTCTGTCTATCCTGAATATCCCGCTGGCTCCAGCCCGATGAATTCTCCTCCCAAGGATCCACTGTTCCGTTTTCTTCTACCATATCCTCCAAGACCGAAAAAAAATCATCACTCCCTTCCACCTTAATTTTAATGGTAAACGATCTTCCATACATATTGACGGAAACCTGAGAAGGAATATCAAAAGGACTCTCCACCCTCAACAACAAATGTGCCACTCTACAATCCGTTTTCTGAACTGTTTGCTCCTGGATCTTCACAAGCTTGCCCCATCTCGCTACCAAGTTTGTAAAGAATGGAACCGTCCAACAATTTAAAGTAACACCTATCAAGGAAACTGTACAATAAGCTAATGGAACACCATTCTCATCCACAACAGATTCCAACCTTTCGAACCAGAAGGACAATTCCTCCCACTTATCTTCCATCGCTTCTTTTTTCTCCTCCATTGAATGGAAAACTATCAAACATGCATTTTTTGCATATCCCCATCTTGCCACCTTGACATTGAAACCTTCAGTCCTTAAAGCCCCCTGCACAAATTCTACTTCAAAAATCCCCTTACAAATTCCTGTTAAAGACGACCTTAGCCATACCCTCTCCTCCATTGGAATAAACACTTCCAGAGACTTTTTCACCTTCATCTCTCCAACGTTATTCATCTGCTGGCCATCAATTTTTCCCCCAATATTGTATCCTTATATGTCCTACCATCATGAAACTTGTTTAACAGCTCCTTCTTCCCTATATCATCCATTCTGGGTATTGATTTTTTTCTTTTGGACTCCTCTGCACCCGCATCTCTTGACCCCACCACAACATTTCGCTTCAAGTTCCTCGCAGCACTATTCCTATGATATTTTGCAATCGACACCAATACCCTCCTCCCATCGATCACCACGTTATTCATACGCTCCACTGCCTTCAGCAAATCCTCCTCACTTGCAAAATGCACAAAGGCAAACGTACTGACCTTATAGTTAGGTCTCCTATTAACAAACGGGATAAACACCTTAATCACCTTACCATGAAAACTAAAATGTTTCCATAAAGCACTTCTATGCACTCCCTTACTGAGATTATCTACGAACGCTACCCACAGAACTCCTCTTAACTCTGTTCTACCTCTGTCTAAAGAAGTATTCCTTTTGCACTCCACGTTCACTCTCTCTCTAGCTTTCACACTCATTCTCGTTCTAATAAAATGGAAATTTTAATGTAACATTTTATTGTAGGAACTTATTTCCATGGTAGCAAACTTCAAATATACTTTTTATGCTTCTTACAGCTTTATGAACAGTATTTACCTTTCATGTCATTTTGTTGATTTTAGGAACATTTGCTGAGGAGGATATTGCCAGAGATGTGCCATCAGTTGTTGGAAGTGTAACTGCCAGTAGAGGATTGGAAGTTGCAGTTGCTAATCTTCAGGAGTACTGCAATGGTATGCTAACAATTTTGTTGTTATTGACTAACATGAAGAACATGTGACCAATGAGAATGATAAAAGAGTGAATGAGTGACTCTTATTAGATTATGAAAGTGGAAATTTTTGATAAAATTATTTTGTTACCTAAAGGAATAGTCATCTTGATAATTTGTAGAATCTTCAGAATCAAACTGTGAAGGGAAAAAGTTCACAAAATTATGCCCCCTATTGTAAGGACAAGTCTATCAAATCTTTTGATTTTATCTTTTTCAAACTCTTTGTAGAATTGGAGAACAGGTTATTGGCTCAGTTTGATGCTGCATCACAGAGAAGGGAGTTGTTTACCATGTCTGAATGCTCAAAGATTTATCTCAGGTATTAACTAATTGTTTGTATAGTTTGTCCTCTATGAAATTTAAGTCAGGCATCATTTTGAACTTCTCTCTTTCACAAATGCAGCTTAACAGGGGCAGCAGTGCCATGCTACACTATGTGGCAACCCGTCCAATGTTCATTGATGTGGAAGTCATGAATTCTGACACCCGACTAGTACTTGGTGAGCAGGGTTCTCAAGCTAGTCCTAGCAATGTTGCTCGCGGGCTTTCTTCATTATACAAAGAAATTACAGGTTGAGAGTTTTACTGTTTGCTAAGTCAAGGGTTTGAGTTCACTAATAGATATGTTGTTCCTTTGTTGTTTTTCTTACAGATACTGTGCGCAAAGAAGCAGCAACAATTATGGATGTGTTCCTGTCTCCTAATGATGTTATGTCAATTTTAGTTCAGGTTTCTCGAAGAATCAGTATTTCAAATTCCCTTGTAATCGAATTTAATCGATTTATATACAGCACCATTATGTGTACTTGTTTTCTAGTTATATTTTGTTTTCTAGTTATATTTTGTTTCCTACGTCATATGCAGCGCGTTTTGGAGCAGAGGATTACCATTCTTTTAGACAAATTATTAGTGAAGCCATCTCTTGTGAATCCTCCTCCCATGAAGGAAGGTGGACTTTTATTGGTAAATGAACTTATAAAATTGCATCCATTATTAGAAGTGGCAAATTTTGACTTTACACATATTCCACTTGAGGCTTCAGTATTTGAGGATGCTAGCTGTGGCATATGAGAAGACCCAGGAACTTGTTAGAGAGCTACGAGCTGTTGGATGTGGTGATTTGGATGTTGAAGATAAGAGTATGACAATAGCTTTGCGAAAGATTTAGAGAAAAAGAAGTGTGTTTTACTCTTTCTGAATCCTCATTCGTAAAAAACTTACAGAAAATAGCCTGATTAAAAAGGTTTAATTTTTCAACTGTAGATTCCTATTAGGTTAGTGTTCACATAGGGGTTCTAGTTATTTAAACTACTTAATGGATATCTAACTTCTTTCCTAAGTAGATAAACATAAAATACATATAAAGTACACGACAGATCATATTAATACTTGTCTACATTCTACACTTCACAGATCCTCCTTGTAGTGCATATTCCTTTCAAAATATTAAACATGGCCTTCGGAGCAACTATGTGGAGATTCCATAACGCATAGAAAGAGGCCCAAACTTGCCAAGATATATAACATGAGAAAAATAGATGTTCTGTAGATTCGGGCTCTTTAGCACAAAATGGACATACATCATTAGAGATTGAAGATACAACCTTTTAAAGAGTTCAACTTTGATCGAAATTCGACAGTGTAATACCATCCAAATAAATGCTTCTGCTCTCGGAAGAGCTAACCCTACCCACACCACATTTTTCCGGTTGAAGACGTGAAAGTCAGAATATCACCCACAGATCTAACCAAATAGGATCCGTCACTACCATCCCACTTCACCCAGTCAGAGTCCAAACTAGAACCAACAAAATCTGAAATCAGATTATAAAAGTCATTCCACTGGGTTATTTCTCAATAGAACAACCTTAGTCTGAGTTGGATCCCAATTCTAAGTCAATCCCCTTTTTTCTCCAAAACACGAGATAACTCCAACCTTATTCATTGCTAGAGCAAAAATCCGAGGGAATAGATCTTTAAGAGGGCAGATCCCAATCCACACATCATACCAAAATTGAATTCCCGCCACCAACTAGAAGTATATATTTCCATAAGAATGGCCTAGCATCCATTTATTTTTACAGGTGAGAGATGCATACAAAATTTGTAGGAATTATAGAAATGAGTTGTCAATCCCTTAAGTTAAGAGATTCTGTAATAATTTTCTGTTTTTCAATCCCTTATTTCAAGGGATTACATCTCCTAGGATTAGTTTCCTTTCTTAGAGTTTCCTAGTTTAGAGGCATAATTTGTATATAAATATAATATGTTCTACTGAATGTATATAAGAATAAAAATAACAGACTTGTTTGTTTTCTACAGTCTGTTTTCTACACAGTCTGTTTTCTACATGGTATCAGGTTAGAGCGATCAATCCGATTTCCGCTTCTCTTTAAATCAATTCCTATTCAACTCTATTTTTTTTCATGGCTAATCCGGATCCCTCAGCATCCGAAATCATTTCCCAGACCAGCCCCTCTCAATCTGATTTTCAGATTTCAAATTTTCAAAGCAACAGAGGAAAAATCACCTTTGGTGTGAACATTGTAAGAAGCCAGGCCATATGATAGATCAATGTTGGAAGCTGCACGGAAAACCAACTGATTGGCAGCCCACATGGTCCAGGTTTCAAAAGGAGCCTCATATTGCCTCTCAAGATGATTCCTCAAGCAGTTTTAGCAAGAAACAGATAGAGGAACTGCAGCAGATTTTGAGCAGTATGACAGCCAAGCCTACAAATGTGACTTATACTACTACTGATGGAAATAATCCATATGCTTCCTTGGTACAATGGATAATAGACTCGGGTGCATCAGATCATATGACAGGAAATATTGATCTCTTGGAGGAATATAGTGAAAGCAGCTTCTATCAAAATAGCAGATGGCTCTCTCACTACAGTCAAAGGGAGTGGTTCTGTTACATTAAACAAAAATCTACTACTTCATAATGTCTTTTATGTTCCTAGACTTGCATGCAATCTGTTGTCAGTCAGTAAATTAATTAAAGATTTTGGTTGTAATGTTGTGTTTGATACAGGTGGTTGTATTTTTCAGGCACAAGGCTCGAAGAGGGTGATTGGCAGTGCTAAGCTGGGCAAAGGATTATACACCCTTGGAGGTAAAGCATCTTATAATCATACCTTATCTAGTGCTCTTAGGAAACCAATTTTATCTTCTGATCTCAATACCAATAAAATTATGTTATGGCACTCTAGATTAGGTCATCCTAATTTTTTCTATCTTTCCAAAATGTTACCGAACTTATTCACTAATAAAGATCCATCTTTGTTTTCCTGTGAAATTTTTCAAATGGCCAAACACACCAGAAAACCATATATTCCAGCCAAATTTGAACCAACAACACCTTTTTCTATCATCCATAGTGATATTTGGGGCCCTTCTCCTGTCAAAAGTATTTCTGGGTATAAGTGGTTTGTGTCTTTTATAGATGATTACTCTAGGACAATATGGGTTTTCTTAATGAGAGAAAAATCTGAGGTTGAGTCTCTCTTTAAAAGTTTTTATCAAAAAGTTGAAACCCAATTTGACACAAAAATCAAAATTCTAAGAAGTGACAATGGGAGTGAGTATTTGAATAAAACCCTTGGGTATTTCTTTAAGGAAAAAGGCATTGTTCACCTTCTTGTGTCAACACACCTCAACAAAACGGGGTAGCAGAAAGGAAAAATAGACATCTTCTAGAGGTTACTAGGTCTCTTATGTTTGCTGCTAATGCTCCTAAGTATCTTTGGGGGGAAGCTCTTCTTACAGCCACTTACCTCATCAATAGAATGCCAAGTAAGACCTTAGATTTCAAAATTCCTACTAAGGTTTTGTTTCAGCTGTATCCCCATTTTAAACATTTAAACTCAAGTCTTTCTCCTCGGGTGTTTGGGTGTACAACCTTTGTTCATATCCACAACAGAGGGAAATTAGATCCTAGGTCCATAAAGTGTGTGTTCTTGGGCTATTCTTCGAGTCAGAAGGGTTACAAGTGTTACTCACCTTCCACAAAAAAGACCTATGTCTCCTTTGATGTTACATTTTTTGAAAACCAACCTTATTTTTCAGGAATAGAAATTCAGGGGGAGAGTTATAAGGAATTTCAGCCTGTTCAAACCGATATTTCTTTACAGCCTATTAGTTACAAGGAATTTCAACCTGTTCAAACCGATATTTCTTTACAGCCTATTCTTTCCTTACCTATTACTGTCTCTCCAAAGCCGGCTAGCACTGTCCCAGTTCCTATGGAGGGTGATGGGAATAACCTAAATAACTCTGATGAATTACCTTCCTCCTTATCTCAGCACTCTAGTCCGTGCAAAACACCTTCCACCACTACCAAAAATGCACCTAACAATGACCCTGAAACCATAACTCCCCAACCGAAACAACTCAGTGTTTACTCAAGAAGAAGGAAAGATGTTGCTGAAGAAATCAGTCAGCCTAGCATTTGCCAAGAACCAGATTCGGATCCTGTTGTAGCTGAAACAGAAGGTAATGATGGTTACCAAGAGGCTACTACTGTTGATCTTGATGACTTTCCTATTACTATTAGGAAGGGGGTAAGAAAATGCACTGCTCATCCCATAAATAAGTATGTTGCATATGGGAAATTACAGTCTAATTTCAGGGCCTTCACTGCCAGCATTAACACTGTGAAAATCCCAAGAAATGTGACAGAAGCATTTCAATCTCCTGAGTGGAAAAAGTCTGTGGAAGAAGAGATAAAAGCGTTGCAAAAGAATAAGACATAGAGTTTGACAGATTTGCCAAAAGGGAAGAGAGCTGTTGGATGCAGGTGGATATTCACAATCAAATATCATTCGGATGGGAGTGTGGAAAGATACAAGGCAAGGCTGGTTGCTAAAGGTTTTTCTCAATCCTATGGCATCGACTACCAGGAGACTTTTGCACCGGTTGCAAATTGAATACCATCATAATATTGTTATCAGTAGCTGTTAAGATGGACTGGAAATTGCATCAGCTGGACATAAAGAATGCTTTTCTGAATGGGAACCTTGAAGAAGAGGTATAGATGGAGGTCCCCCCCGGATTAGAAGGAAAGGTCACTAAGAAAACTGTGTGCAAGCTCAATAAATCCTTATATGGCTTAAAACAGTCTCCCAGGGCTTGGTTTGATCGATTTGCTAAGGCTATGACACAGAATGGTTTCAAACAAAGTCAAGCGGATCACACATTATTTAGAACAATTACACCGAGTGGTAAGATAACCCTCCTAATTGTCTATGTAGATGATATGATTATAACTGGCAGTGATATAGAAGAAATAAAAAAGCTAAAGATGAATCTTGCAAAGGAGTTTGAAACCAAGGATTTAGGGAGTATGAGGTATTTCCTGGGTATGGAAGTTGCAAGGTCCGAGGAAGGGCTGGTCATAAACCAGCGTAAGTATGTTTTGGATCTTGCAGAAACTAGGATGCTCGACTGCAAACCAGTTGAAACTCCAATGGAGCCAGGCTTGAAATTTTGCAAGGAAAGGACTGGAAATCCAGTAAACAAGGAAACCTACCAAAGGTTAGTTGGGAAGTTAATCTACCTTTCACTGACCAGGCTTGATATTGCATACTCAGTGAGCATTGTCAGCCAACATATGAGTGATCCTCGAGAAGAACATTTGGAAGCTGTTAACAGAATTTTAAGGTTCTTGAAATTTACCCCACGAGCTGGACTTATATTTAGAAAAAATCAAGACAGAACAGTGAAGGTTTATACGGATGCAAGCTGGGGAGGTGAATTAACTGATAGAAGGTCAGTTAGTGGCTACTGTACCTACGTTTGGGGTAATTTGGTGACTTGGAGAAGTAAAAAACAAGCTATTGTCTCTCGAAGTAGTGCTGAGTCAGAGTTTAGAGCAATGGCTCTCGGAATATGTGAAGGAATGTGGATTAAAAGACTGCTCACAGAACTGGACTTAGATGATAAGAAGAATTTTGATATTTTAGTGACAGTCAATCAGCTATGAGTATAGCAAAAAACCCAGTGCAGCATGATAAAACGAAACACATTGAGATAGACAGACATTTTATTTACGAGAAGGTCAACAATGGAGTTGCAAAACTGCAGTACATTCCGACGAAGAAACAGTTGGCAGATATCTTCACCAAAGCCCTTCCACGAGTGACTTTTGATGAGATGTCATTCAAACTGGGTATATACAACATATATACACCAGTTTGAGGGGGAGTGTAGGAATTATAGAAATGAGTTGTCAATCCCTTAAGTTAAGAGATTTTGTAATTATTTTCTATTTTTCAATCCCTTATTTCAAGGGATTACATCTCCTAGGATTAGTTTCCTTTCTTAGAGTTTCCTAGTTTAGAGGCATAATTTGTATATAAATATGTAATATGTTCTACTGAATGTGTATAAGAATAAAAATAATAGACTTGTCTGTTTTCTACAATCTGTTTTCTACAAAATTGTTGTCATTTTCTATAAAAACCTCGAAAAACAGCCCAGTATTTAGCGCTTTGATTAGCACCAGATTTAGAGGTTCTCCAATGATGTTGTACAGAAGCAGTGAAAGAGGTTGCCTTAAACCCTTAGAGATCTTGAATTTATCCGTCGAAGATCCATTAACCAGGACTGAAATATGAGCAATAGATATGCATTGATAAGTCCATCAACGCCATCGGTTGCCAAACCATAGTTACATAAATCGCTCATTTGGCCACGATCTAAGTACTGAACGTTGCGATCCAAAACGCGTTACGAACGTGTTCGGATCGTTTCAAAATCGCGATCAAATCGTTTCAAAATCGTGATTCGGTACATCGTAGTTTTGCAGCAGGGATAAAAGGAGATGCAATCAGAAAAATAAAGGGATTGGGGGTTTGAGAGAAAAAATCAGAGGATAATAAGAGGGAGAGGGGAAACCGTTTCAAAACAGCCCCTCGTCGGGGCTGATGATCGATGATCGAAGCCTTTTGGGTTTCCTTCTCAAGTGATGGAAGAGAAGAGGGTTCGAACTTCGAAGTTGCTCGGGTCTGGGGCTGTGAAGAGTTTCGGCCATGTGGGTGTGAGGAGTAGAGGATGAAGAAGAGAAGAGGTTCAAAACGGAGCAAGGGGAAGGGATTAGGTTTAGCATAAATTATGATCTATTTTTAGGTTAAATTGTAAAGGCTTTAGATGGGCTAACTCACGATATAATGCTTTCAAAATAAATCATTCATGAGATAATGTACTCCCCATATTATTTGCTGAAATAGGGTGAAATCCACAGTGTGGCTGTAGGTCGCCATGCCTTCCGGGCGACCTACTACGTCGCCGGCTTCCCTGGACGTCTGCATGTGCCATGCACGTCCCCAACACCCCAACAAAGGTCGCCATGCACTCCATGCACGTCCCCAACACCCCAACACAGGTCGCCATGCACTCCCAGCAACCTGTGTTGGGGTGTTGGGGACGTGCATGGCACATGCAGACGTCCAGGGAAGCCGGCGACGTAGTAGGTCGCCCGGAAGGCATGGCGACCTACGGCCACACTGTGGATTTCACCCTATTTCAGCAAATAATATGGGGAGTGCATTATCTCGTGAATTATTTATTTTGAAAGCATTATATCGTGAGTTTAATCGGCTTTAGATAGTTTGGTTAAACACTGCCGTTTAATTGGGGTCCAGGATGGTCTATTTTTGTTCGCGTGGGTTTATTCCTAAAGGAGCCATGCTCAGTTTTTATTCAATTTATTTTAGTCCTTAAATCAGATTTATGCATATTAGATTTTGAGTTTTGAATTATTTTGTTCCTAAAGGAGCCATGCATAATTGATCTCTATCTTAGAAACTGGTACATCGTACCAATTTATATGGTACATCGTACCGGAGCGATCCAAAAGAAGTCTACCCCCTCGTACCGAATTTTAGGGACCTAACGAATTGTGATCTCGTTCTACGTTCTCTTACTGAGCATACCGCGATCCATGTGACTGTGTGCCAAACCCCATTTCTTTAAGAATTCAAATCAGAAAGTCCCAATCCACCGTATCACAAGCCTTTTGAAAGTCAATTTTGAATGCAATCCCACTATAGCCCAATTTAACCAACAAATCGATAGTTTCATTTGCGATTAAAGAATTGTCTAAGATTCGCCTCCCGAAATGAACGCGAACTGAGATTTACTAATCAAGCAATCGATGTAACTCCGCAATCTATTAGCCAACACTTTAGCCAAAATCTTATATACCCCTCCAACTAAATTGATCGGCCGGTACTCCAAAGAAATTAATGCAGTTCTCCCATTGTTGATGGTAATAAAAGTCATTAAAGAAATTACAGATCTCCTCCTTGATAAGATGCCAGAATTTTTAAAGAAGCCAGCATTGAATCCGTCGGGCCCAGGGGCACTATTACTATCAAGTGAGTGTATTACCTGTCAAATTTTTGCTTCTAAAATCTTCACCCGATCTTCGTCCAACTTGGTAAAATTCAGGTTTAGTTCTTCAACTTCCAAGGCTGTTTTCTGATTCTATGCTTTTCGAAATTGCTTAGAGATTAATGACTTCACTTCGCAAGGATTAGAGAAGATACAGTTGTCCCCCGCTTTTATAGAATTGATCCAGTTGACACTGCGCCTAGAAGAAGCAGCGAAATGAAAAAAACGAGTATTTTTATCCCCCTCATTGAGCCATTTAACCCTGTATTTTTGCCACCAAGCCCTCTACTCATCCCTAATCTCCTTCCATAATTTGCTCCGAAGTTTTGTAATCTCAGGCACGATCATGTTCCCCACGCTGTAATCTCCCTTCTAGCGAATAAATTGAAGCCTCCAAATCAGCAATTGATTTAGTGGAATCATGATTCTTGGCTTTCACCCAAGCTAGGAAGGATCCTTTAGTATTTTTAAGCAATCCCCCAATTCTGAACCTTCTGTTTTTCTTCTTGAATATTAGAATAGCAGATGAAACAACCTCTTCAAAACCTTGCATGTCGTACCAGTAGTTGAAGCATTTAAAGGCCGAGGACCCCAATTTGGCCTTTCTTCACATAGAACTGGCTTTGTGCCAGATGAATTGGAAAATTAAAATTTAATGTAGTGTATGGATTTCAATCTAGAGATATGATGTCATCAATGGTTCAGGGCGCATAAATCTTTATTGCCTCAGGCGCATAAACCTTTATTGCCTCAGGCGCAAGGCACAAAAAAGTGCTAGCCTGAGTGAAGCGCAGCACAATATCTGTATGTGCTTTTATAATATATGTGTATATATATATAAAGCTTAAGGTATATGATAAACTCTAGAGTGAGATCTAGTTTGTTGCAAAACATGCAATCTTTATATTGGTCACAACATGTAGGATTTCCTTATTTGTCAATGTTCGTTGTTTAACACTCAAATATTACAAAATATAGAGTTTGATATCATCCCTTTCTTACTGGTAAAGATATATCAAATGAAAAAAAGTAAAAAATAAAAGAATTTAAAGAGAAATCAAATCAGGTAGGCATTTTTATTGCTATCGCTTTACCAAAAGGTGTGCCTAAGTGCTCTAGGTGTGCACATGATAAAATGGGCCTGGCCTCTATTGTTGTATAAACCAAGGCGCAAAGTGCAGGTCGTGTAGGCGCATGCCTTGACAACACTGAGTAGGAAGAAAGTTATGTATTCTTTTAGCTGAATCTGTAACCCTTTTACCATCCTTATCAAAAAAGTATGACCATTGACAATGCATTTAACAATGAGACTGTAGTAGAAAGGTAAATTGTATGTATAACAGATAATAATGATAGCTGAACTCAATTTACAGGTCTCATGGAGTCTCTCTTTTCTTCTCACAAGGATGAATATCCTGAACATGAACAAGCATCTCTTGGACAACTGTATCAAGCAAAGGTTTGCAAACTTGCTTTGCTTGATCCCAAAAGTTCGAGTGCTTGATTTGCTTCATTCTTGCAACTTGTAACATATGTGATTTGGTTCAGTTGGAAGAATTGCGTGCTGAAAACCAGAATGTTTCTAATTCAACTGGAACAGTAAGGCGCTCTAAAGGGGCTTCAGTGTCTTCTTCACATCAGCAGATATCT
Source organism: Hibiscus syriacus (assembly GCF_006381635.1). Lineage (NCBI taxonomy): Eukaryota > Viridiplantae > Streptophyta > Magnoliopsida > Malvales > Malvaceae > Hibiscus > Hibiscus syriacus. The sequence goes on along the minus strand of NW_024062129.1, from coordinate 347,454 downwards.
GTTGCAGTTGTGACAGAGTTTGTACGGTGGAATGAAGAATCGTTAACCAGATGCACTTTATTTTCGTCTCAGGTAATAATTTATCCACCAACCATTGGTATGGCCTGTTACTTGTGTACAATCTTTTTGCAAGAGAGACTGCATAGAGGTGGCTGAGAACCAAAAAAGTGGTTTAAGGGGAAAAAATGAGGCTTTTGAATGTTTCTATTATGTATTAGATATTAATTATATTGCTCTTTAAGTTTTGTCTAAATCTTAACTTTCCAGTGAGTTTCTTAAGGTGCATGGTAATACTTTGTCTGGAAAGCTTTGCATTTTTTTTTTCGTGTGATTCAGAGGCCTTATCCACCAACATGATTGGTATGATAAATAAATGGATAGCTAACGTGACATGATTGCATATATGAAAATTAAGCATGCATTATGAAACGAAATGCTAGTGTGGTAAAAGGAAAAGGCTGGGTGACCAAAAGAAACCAGATATTATGTCATAAAAGAGACAAATTGCTAACTTAATTGCAATATGATTTTTACAGCCCACCATTGTTGCAGCCAATGTAAAAGCTGTGTTCACTTGCCTACTTGACCAAGTAAGCTAGTTTTAAACATGTTGGTTCTCTGGATTTTTGTTTGGGTACTTAATTGATCTCAATTTTTTAGGTCAGCCAATATATAACTGATGGACTTGAACGGGCTAGAGGTAGCTTGATTGAGGCTGCAGCCATGAGAGAAAGGTTTGTGCTAGGTACAAACCTTAGTAGAAGGGTGGCAGCTGCAGCTGCTTCTGTGGTAAATGCATGGTTATGATATATTTCGTGAATTAGGTTCAACTTAACCAAAAAAGTAATGGAAATAAGGTTGGCTAATTACCTGATGTGCAGGCAGAAGCTGCTGCAGCTGCTGGTGAAAGCAGTTTCAGATCTTTCATGATTTCTGTACAGCGTTGTGGCAGTAGCGTGGCCATAGTTCAGCAAGTATGTTGGGTTTCTTGGTTATTTCTTATAGTAGTGTTCACGGTGAAAGAATATTATAGTCTTATGAATACTTGAACCAATCTTACCTTTTATTTCCAGTACTTTGCAAATTCTATATCTCGGCTGTTATTGCCTGTTGATGGTTCTCATGCGGCTTCTTGTGAAGAAATGGCCACAGCAATGTCTAGTGCAGAGGGTGCTGCTCATAAAGGGCTTCAGCAATGCATTGAAACCGTAATGGCTGAGGTCAGTTAACTTCCATTTTTCCATTTAGCCTTTTCTTGGTAATACTGTCTGGGTAATTGTCCAATAGGCATGTCCAACATGAGTCTGCTCTTTTTTTTTAAGTATTTCCTTACATTTGCAGAGCTGGACTTCCATGCCAGTGTCTGTTTAATTTTTCATCTACATGTACTCGTAAGAAAAGGAAGAGCTAGAGCAACATAGCTTAAGAGAGTGCCTATCGATTTGAGTCCTATATTTCTTTTATGGGCTTTGTTTGCATTTCATTTCTTCTCTTCTCACCCACTACATAGTTTGAGAGATTTGCCTGAAATTTACTCTCTTTAGTTTTCTTATTTATCAGCTATTATATCTATGTGAAAATCCTTTGTAGGTTGAACGACTATTATCAGCTGAACAAAAGGCAACGGATTACCACTCACCTGATGACGGGATGGCTCCTGATCATCGTCCTACAAATGCCTGCACAAGGTTTGTCCTTCTAGTCAACTTTTGTGGGTCATTCTCTATGAATATGAAGCTAATTGATTCAGAAAACATAAATCATCAAAGTTCATTGCCTATAATGCTTGGTTGTCTTTATGTTACTTATTTTTTGTTTACTTGTTCAATTGATTCAGAAAACATAAATCATCAAAGTTCATTGCCTATAATTGATTCAGAAAACATAAATCATCAAAGTTCAATTGTTCTGTATTGTGGTTTTGTTGTCTGTGTATTGATTTTCTTTTTTCTTTTCTATTGTCATTTTTCCGGTTTATGTTTATATAATGTTTTGATTAATGAATATGCCACATTTTGAAAAGTTAAATTGTGGATCCTATGTCATTTCAGGGAAATCGCTTGTACAAAGGACTACTTAATCATTGGCAGAAGTTTACTTTTAATCCGAGGTATTTGACCTTTGTTCTGATGTTCTTATTTTGTCGAACAATGAAATAACCACAGTGAAGCATATGTTTTTGACTGTTTCTGATCGAGAGAGCGCCTCGTGTTGACTTGTTGCATGTCTACCATAGAGATCTTGTAAAACGTGTTGTAATACATGTTTACCTGACTTTAGAACTTTTTTATGTTCTAATTTGTAGTGGACTAAGACTGAAGCGTGACATAATGGAGTATGGAGAATTTGTGCGTAGTTTTAATGCTCCTTCCGTTGATGAGAAATTTGAACTCCTTGGAATGTAAGTTATTGAATTCATGAAACATTGGATCACTGTTTTGTCATTTAAATATCTATTTCATTGATGAAATGTTTGTTTCCAGCTTGGCCAATGTTTTTATTGTTGCTCCTGAAAGCCTCTCCAGTTTGTTTGAGGGCACACCTAGCATTCGGAAAGATGCACAAAGGTATTGCTCATACTATTGGTTTTGTGTGTATGAATTACGTTCGGTGTTTATGGTTGCGGAAGCTTTCTAGTTTTGATTTTGGCTCATAATTCAGGTTTATTCAGCTTAGAGATGATTACAAGGGTGCGAAACTTGCATCCGGGCTCAGCTCTTTATGGTCAAGGTCTAGTTGATTTAGAGGTGGGTTGTCTGTTTGTATTCGTTGTCGGAGATTTATCATCTCAAGCATATTCCTCGGTTTTGAGCCACCATTACCAAGCAAGGGCTGATCCAAGATTAAGTTTATTGCGACGATAGTGAGCCCATCGTTCACGAAAACGGAGTACAATAGATTCTTTTTTCTATTTTTTTTTTGGGGAATAGGTACGTAAATTGCATTAGTCATAAAAGACATCACAGAGAACTATAGCAAACATACATTCATGATAATCATAAGTAAAATATAACGATGAGTGACTAGTGACAGTTTGATGATAGAGATAGATCATTCCAACATCTTTGAGTATCAAACATAGAGGAGGAGAACCTAGAGAGTATCTAAAGCGGGTGAATGAAAAATCGATCTTTTTTTAACTATAGTCTCATCCGACACATATAGTGGAAAGCCTACGAAATATCATATACAAATGAACGAAAAAACGAAACATTAGGAAAACAAGTAACCAAGGAAACCTGTAGAATCGTAGACTAATGGAAGAAATTTGCACCAAGAGTTCAAATGCACCGGTATCTATAATACCATTCACTAGAAAAATGGTCAAGAGAAAATATTATTATAATTATGATAAAATACAACTCAAAACTAATAAAATCGAACAACTATCAATTGAAAAATAAAAAAAAAGGATGGAAATGAAAGGGAGTGGCCGGACAAAGCCACCACCGTTGCCCTTAACTAGAGATGCACATAGCCAGATTTAAATCCGATCCGGATCGGATAAAAATATATCCGGTTTTTTCACTAAGCCAAAAAATCGGTTTATAAAAAAATCGGTTCGGATCATAATCGGTTTGGAGGGTCGGATGATGTAACCGGTGTAATCGGTTTTTAATCCGATAAAAAATCTGGTCATCTAATTTTTTAAACCCCATACCGGATTTTTAAACCCCAGACTGGATTTTTTTTCAGTTTTTTATCCGGTTTTTTTTAAACCGGTTTTTAATCCGGTAAAAAATCCGGCCGTCCAATTTTTTCCTAAACCGGTTATACTATCCGGTTTTAAAATATCCGATCCGGTTTAAAAAAAATCGGTTTTTCCCAAATCCGGTTTCGGATATTTTTTTTCACAAAATCGGATATTTGAATTTTTTGTGCACGTGTACCCTTAACGCAGAAGAATTGTGGAAACTGCCTTTAATTGCCACAACAGAGAAAGAAATTTAGAAAGTTAAATTATTTCAAAGTGGAAGAGAAGGCAGAATTAATAGGTTTGCGTGTGTTAAGACATTGATTTGTAAAGCTAGATTATTCAGTTTTCAGTTGCAGCATTCAAGAAAAAGCAAATATATGGTGCGCTGCTTGTATCATGTTTGTGGAAAAGAAATGACTCAGATTTTTATCTACTGTGAGCTCATCAGGTCAAGCCTTGAAATAAGCAAAATAAAAATATTAAAACCATGTTTAGTAGGACAAAATTCTCTGTTTTGAAGTCCTAGCAAGTTCAAAATTACTATTAAACCCAAATGGTTGGCTAATACTACAGTTGCAATTAGGGTATCAAAAAACGAATTCTAGGCGCGTAGCTAATGGAAAAGAGGTGAAACGGATAGATAAGAGCATTTTGATTTCTATCGGTTCCAGGTAAGACCGTTCAGGGACGGTTGTGTATCGTTTGGTTTAAACGGTCGATTAATTTTTATAACGATTATGAGATTTTTTTAATTATTATAATATAATCGTTAAGAAACGGTTAACCGTTAACGGTTAATTGTTATTAACTGTTCGTTTGCATATTAACCTATGGTTAACCTATTACAATTATTTTTAAAAAATAACACAACATGAACGTTTTAAAGTTTCATAATTCATACAACAAAAAAGTATAGTATTTAACACATATTTATACCGGTGTAAGTATGTATATCTCCTAATATCTTGGTACCAATAATAAACACTTTATATAAGTGTAAGTAAGTTTCTATATTTTTAAAGAAATAAATAATTAAAAATATATTAAATTATTTATGTATAAATTTTATTAAAAAATATACAAATTTTAGGAATATGGTCAAAATTTACTTCTAATTATATTAGTATTTTCCCTAAAAAAAATATAATTATAAGTTCAATTTATTAACGGTTAACCGTTTGTTAACCATTTATTAAAATTCATAATCGTAACCTTAATAATTAATCATCATTTTTAGCGGTTCAATTAACCGAAATCATTTAGCATTAACAGTTTAATAAATTAACCTATTAAATTTAACGGTTATACCAATTAACGGTTACGATTAACATTAACAGACTTTTTGAACACTCCTAGTTCCATGTCCAATCTTATCTTAAACCATATTACAAACAAATTAAGTGAAGACAATGTCTTATTCTTACTCTAGGCTGCACCACATTGGCTTTAGGCTGGCCTGATTAATTATGGCGTAAATATGATTCTTCCTTGAAAAAGCAAGCTTAAATAAGGGAGTTGGTTTGTTTACAATTTGGGAGTAGTGGCAAGTAGCAGCTGGTTGTGGGCCTGAAACTGTACTTTTGGGATATCATTCCTGTCCTGCAACGGACATAGGTACTGAAGCCATTGTCGACTTCTCAAAACTTGTCTAAATAAAATATTGAAATATTCAATAACTTTGTTCGGACACAAACTAAGCGATCTTCGTGGTAAAAGAGTAACTGTTTTTTTTTGAGGTTTTAAGTTCGAGTACTAAGAATGTCAAGAGGTGTGAACATTCAATGTTAAATTGTTGAGAGTTATATTTGAATAGATATTACCTTAAATTTATCTAATATTAATAAAAAAATAACTTTATTCCGTGCTTTTTTAAAATATAAAAACAAAATTTCAGTTTGTGGGCTGAAGGGATCTGAGTTTTTTCCCTAGTGGTAGTAAGTTGAGCTTCAACGTTGGGTTTGTGTTCAAGGGCCTATTCCTGCACATGACTTGATTGGGTCGAAGACATGTATGTTTGCCAGTTGTTCGACTGCTATTGTATTGTCTGCTAGTTATTGTATTTAGCCCTTTCTGAAGATATTAATAATGTTATACCTAACCTATGTTTTTTCGCTTTTATTTAATAACATTGCATTGTTGAATCCAGCTTGCTTGCTTGCTTTCGATGTTACCATTTGATATGAGTCCCATTGCTTCATTGCGGTGGGAATTCGAATTTTTTATGTTAATTATTTATTTTACTGATGTGTTCATCTTAAAATTTTATTTATGTTTGTCTCAGACGAAAAATATCTATTATTAATACATATGTGTCCATCCTAAAAAATATTTATAGATTTATCAATGTTCCATTGTAAAAAGTTATTCTGGTGTGTGGTATATCTCTTATGTCCTATTCTCTTATTGGTTTATATAGATATATATATATTCTCTGTTCTATCCGTGAATGAGTGATGGGAGAGGAATGGTAAGGCAAAGAGATAATATTTTTGAGGTTGAGTTTCAAATACCATTCATCTTTCTTTTTAGAAGGAAACTGCTCACGCATGTAGTTGTCAATTGTCAATTTTTTTTTTTTCCTCTACTGTTTGTGGGGCCCAACTTCACCAGACTACACCCACACTTGCTTGTTCGTTAAATACCATTTTTCTCTTTTAAATTCATTGTTGAAAGTGAGGGTGCCCAGCATCAGTCTTGAAAAAGGAAACAAGCGTCCAGCATGCCTGTTTTAATATCTTGGTTTCTGGGATATGTTATATACTTGATGTTTCTCTTTTGGTATTTAAAGACAGATAAAGAAATATTGTTTGTGGTAAAGAGTATATTTTTTAACAGTCTCTTGATTATTTGAGTAAAATATTAAAGTTCCAGGTCGGTTGTATTTTACAAATAAAAGAGAAATGGCAAATGGTTATTAACTTCCATGGAAGGAAAAATAAATTGGTTCTACTTCCCTATGTCAGAGGCAAAGTAGAGTACAATTTTTATCAATGCAACATGGACAAGGAAGTTCTACAAAGTGGGAATCAGAAGGATGAAAACTGGAAAGCAATGAATCGTTGAATTCAATTCTCCAAATTATCATTTACATCATTTGTTGAAAATTTGGTATGCCCTCCTGACATGAGTTGTAGTAACCGTAAAAGAACAGCAGTCAATAGTCTTTAGCCGTGTGTGTCCTACAAATCCTTTCGGGGAATCCTTCTCTGTGTCATGCTTATCTACACAAAGCACGACCTGTCCTGAAGTGTCAGTTTCATGTGCGCTATGCTTAATCTGGTAAATTATTAACCACTACCATTACTCTCCTTCTAAAATCTATACCTCTTCCTTCTCTTCCCTTTATCTCCAGTCTCCTCCACCACATTTCCCCCCTCCATTATTATCGTTAGTTAGTGCATTCCTTTCCTTGTTTTTATTTTAAGGTTGTAGGCTTGTAGCTAGGCCGACCCCACCAAAATGCCTCTTTTTCTGTGACGAAATCTAACTCTACAGTACGTTTTGAGACTTCAGTCTGGACTCTGGAGTCTCCTCTGCAATGGCTTTCTTCAACATGTCAGGTCTGGTTTTTCTTTGTTTGGTTTTGAGTTTCAAAGGGAAATGTGAAGCTTCTTCTCAGTTCTCCGTTAAGTTCTTAAAGGCTCCCCCTACATTTTCACACCACAACTCAGCCAAATTTGTATTTCAACTATTGGGAACTGCCAATTTTACTTGCTCACACTGTAGCATCATTTGCAAGGTTAGCTTGTTACTCACTACAGTTTCTACTTTTTCTTAGCTCCCGAATCCGTTTTCCTAAAGCAAACTCCTTCCATGTGACCCCATGTATGCAGCTGGATGATGGGTCTGCTTCAGATTGTAGAGCTAGAAAGATTTTGTACTCAGGCTTACAAGATGGAAACCACTCGTTTGTGGTCTGCATAAATGGCTCTCGAGGACCTGCCTGCTCTAGCTATAACTGGACTGTTGGTTAAGATACCTTCCTTTATTCTTTATAAGTTGTAATCATCTTCCTTTTGTTTTTCCTACAATAAATACAAAATGAGCTGTTTTTGTATATGTAGATTGTTCAATTCAACCTATATTGAATAATTATAGCGTCCTTCACTAAGTTCTATTGTAACTTACTTTTTGCAGATACTGTCCCTCCCACTGCATTTATAACCTCATCAACACCTTTCACAAGTACCTTAAATGTTTCTGTAAATATTTCTTTCACTGAATCTTGTTCTGGTGGAGGAGGTTTTAGATGTTCATCTGTCAATGATTGCAACGTGAGTAGATGGCCTTTAATTTTCTAAACTTCTAAATTATGTTGATTTTTACTTCATGTGTTTCCTACATTTGCTTGCCCTGTTCATCAGTGCACAACCCCTTTGTTTTCTGTTTATCAACTGACCAACAACAATGTATGTTCACAAGGTTATTGCGACTTTATGATGTGTATTTAATGAATTTCCATGTCAATTAATTCTTCAAATGACCAAAGATAGGATATGATTTCCTCCCCCCCCCCCCCCCTCTTATCGAGCATTTGTGAGTCTATTCTATCAATTTATGCATAAAATGAATGACCAAATTCTAACATGTCTCCTGGCAGTTGCTTGTTTATGGTGCTGGCGAAGTTGTACCATCATCACTCACCATTCTGGAGCCAAATCTCAAGTATTTGCTTTTTGTGAGCATATCATCTGCTTCTCAGTATGGACGATTGGTATTGGTAATGGACAGGGATTTTTGTTCTGATGCTGCTGGGAACCCATTTACTAGATCACCAAATTCAACTTTCTATGTGCATTATGGTGAGTATTCTTCTTTCCTTCAGATTTATTCTCTGTTTCAATTACCCATTCATGAAATGTTTTTCTATGTATTTCACAGATAGAAGAAGTGTATTTGTTGACCTGAGGGTTCATGTTCCTGAGAAATTGCTTCAACTACAAAGTGAAGTTAGGACAGTGCAGGCAACAAATAATTACAATAACCTTAAGGTGTACCTGTACTTCTCAACACCTATTCTCAACTCATCGACCGAGATTTTAAGTTCTCTGAGCATTAGTCAGGGTACGCTTCTTCCTATTATTGGAGAACATCATGGGAATCGCAGATTTGGCTTTATGGTCAGTAAGTTCTAAAGTTCACTTAACTCATGATCTCTTTGACACTTCACTATTCATTTTATTGTTTCCTTTCAGGTTGCTAATATATCTAATATAGCTATAATAACAATAAGCCTCAGTGCAAACTCTACAATAAGCAGACAAGGGACTCCGGTTTCTCCAATTGCACCTGTTACTTTCCTTTATGGTACAAGTTACTTTTCTAAAACGAAATTTAAAGAAATTTCATATTCCGTGGAGGATAAAATTTACTTCCATTTCTGCAGTATTCTCTTGAGTGAGAAGAGTTTTCTCTATTTGTGGAGTTAATAACATTATCTTTGAACAATGATTAGATGCACTACATGCCTACTGACATGGACATAGGTGTGATATGTAGATTCTCAGAGGACTGCAGTGAGATTAAGCACAAGTCATATGAGGACACAAGAAGACAACATCCCGATTTCGATAAAGTTCAAGAAGCCTGTTTTTTATTTTAATTCATCATTGATATCCATCAGTGGAGGGAAATTGCGGAGGCAAGTAATTACCAACCTTTATGCTCTAGGTTTTTTAAGGAAAATAAGGAACATCTTGGAAGAAACTTAAAAGTGGAGAAATATGTACTTGTGCTTTCTGTTGGCTTGTTATTGAAGGAAAATATGCTCTGAATGAGTTATCCGCAATGAACTAACTTCTTTTCCTTGTTTTTGACACATTCCAGCTTCCATGAAATTAGTAGAAGCATATATGCTGCAGAAATACTCGCAGATGATGATGTTGTTTCTGTTAGTGTCCCTGAGAATGTAACTGGGGATGTTGCTGGAAATAAGAATTTGGCATCTAATGTTCTTCGAGTGAGGCATTGTAAGAATATTTTTCCTCTTAATCTTTGCTTATTACTACCTCAATTGATCTGAAAAATCTACATTCATGAGGTTGTTGTTGCTAACCTTTTTCTGTTTCTCTAATCTAATGTCTGTTATCCGAATTTTATGCAGATACTATACCTGTAATCTCTTCGGTGATTTCCATCTTTGTAACTGCTGTTTTTTTGGTGACATGTTTCACTGCGGGGCTTCTGACCATGTCGACTGCAAGCCTTCAATCGGTCGGTGCATTTTCAAGACCATCTTCATCTTTGTCATCTGACCCAGCAAGGATTCTCTTTGTAAGATACCTGACACTTTTTTTTTCTGTTTCTCCACTTTGATTTTAAGCAATGTACTTGCTTTCGTTTGTAATGATTCTAAAGATCATCTCCACATGCCATCACTATGAAAGCATGAAGCATAATGATATAAGTGTACTCAGTTACCTTTCCAACTATTTTCCTTGACAATATGTAAGATTTCATGCAGACAAAACACTTCCCAATGTTTTTGACCAGTCATTTGTTAATATTTTAAGCTTCATAAGTCCTAGACTGACAAACAATTTCGTATGTATTTTGTGGAGTAGAATATCTATTCTTTATTGTAATTATCAAGTCAACAGTATATAAAACAAAAAGTGACAAACAATTGAATCCTTGTGTTTTTTTTTTATACAGAGAAGTGCATGCCACATTCAGGTTTTTGCACTGATTAGGTGGTTACCGGTAACATTGCCGGTAGAGTATTATGAATTTGCAAAGAGTTTAGAGTGGAGCATTCCTTATTTTAGTCTCCCATGGGAAACTGGGCATGTTCAGCCAGTCATGATGGGTGCAAGCCCCAGTGGAACTTCAAGTTCTTTCCTTTCCCAAGCATATGATAGGGAAATCTCCCATACTTTTCAACCAAAAAAAGATTTCAAAATAGCAGCTGCAGTATACGGTTCACCACTTACTCCGATTGAATATAGATCATTTTTCGAGGTCGGAAATCACTTTTTATTTCTCACTATAAAATATCATAGGTTACAAGAAATGCATTCAAGTAACAGACCTGTGTTTATTTGAGCAGAGCCAAAGCATTATACCAGAAGCAGAATATATTTCGGATAGGCTGCATTCAAATGGGTAATGTTGTTAGCATACTGTCTGTTGTGTGTTCAACAAATTCTTCATTTGTAAATGGATCTTTTCAAATGAACAAAGCTTATAATATTCTACTTGACTGTCAATTGCTACAAAAAAGTACACAAACTGTAAAACTGAAACTTCAAAGTCAGAAATCACATGTTTAAGAAAGATTATAGAATTTCACTCGCGATTCAAAAGTGCCATTTTGCCGATCCTGGTAGCAATGGCCAATTATATGAATACATTCACTTAAAACAATCCATGCCTTGCCTTGCCTTCTTATTACGTGGTTTAAGAAGATTCTTTTGTCTTCTCTCTTCATTAAAGTACTAACAAAATATATTGATCATTTATCCTGTTTGTCCCATCTAAGCAGGTGGAGGAATTTTGATAGAAGCTTGTTCTGGTTAGCCGTAATTGGTGGCAGTTTGATACTGTTACATGCTTTTCTATTTCTCATTCTCAAGTACAAGAAGAGAGATTCAGAAAAGCAGAGGAGTTTTGGGGCGCTCATATTTCCTAGACTCGAGATATTTCTCGTAATTCTTGCACTACCTTGTATCTGCCAGGCCTCCGCTGCTCTAGTTGCAGGTATCTTAAACAATTAAAAACTTCCCTAAAAAATTCATGGTTCATCATGAAAAACTTTACCTCAACTGCTACATGGTTTTTTATTTGCTATTTGTTTCGTATCCTTTACCACATGTCGACTTCAAGTGTCTGTAATAGTGTCTATTTCACCTTTCTGCATTTTGGCACTCTATCTGGAGAAACGACTATTTTCCTTTGATACTGACCTGGAGAATCTTGTATCTAGAAATCCTTGTTTAATAATATCGAATCCTGTAGGAAACAGCACTGATTCTAAATTGAATTGATGACATATTTACATATTGGTAGGTTACTCACTCACTCGTTTTGTTAACTTTTATGATTAAAGGAGGAACACCATCAGGAGTTGTAGTTGGCATTCTGTTGCTGGGTGCTGTGGCTTTTGTTCTGCTGTCATTATTTTTGTTCTTGTCGGTCGGAATTACATTTGGAAAGCTGCTTCTGTACAAGGAAGTACACCAAGAAGGCCAGCAATTTCACTGGTACCAAGAGCTCATCCGAGTTACTCTTGGTCCGGGTAAAAGAGGGCAGTGGACTTGGAAAAATGAAGCCACCTCTATTTATCTAACCATGTTAGGCCCTCTATTCGAAGATTTAAGAGGTCCTCCAAAATATATGGTTTCACAGATATCTGGTAGCAGTCTCAGCAGCAGCAGGCAAGGTGACCGTATCATTGCTTCGGATGATGAAACGGAGGATGCTGAAGCACCTTTTATTCAAAAGTTGTTCGGAATACTCAGAATATACTATACCATGTTAGAATCTGCGAAAAGAGTTACACTGGGAGTTTTGGTAGGTGCCTACTTGGATAACCGTGCGTCTAAGACTCCAATAACTGTCATGCTGTGCATAACCTCTTTTCAGCTATTCTTCCTTGTTCTTAAGAAGCCTTTCATCAAGAAAAGGGTACAGTTGGTTGAAATTATCTCTCTTTGCTGTGAAGTGGGCATGTTTGCTACTTGCCTTGTTCTATTGGAGAAGGAATCTTCGATTGCAATTGGGGTCCCCATGCTTATATTGTTCCTAGTAAGGTTCATGGCACAAATGGTCGGTGAAGGATATGCTTTGTATGAACAAACAAAGCAACTAGACACTGTTGAGAACTCTTTCTTCACAGGTTTAAAAATAGCTTCAATTGGATTTCTCCTATATTTCATCCCTCAGAAACTGATGAAAAGCTTTGAAAGCAAATTCCCAGTATTTCAGTGCATGGAAACGACTAGTTTTCCTGGTGATAGCAACAAGAGCACTTCTGAGACATTGGAGAAACCATGGCCGAAGCAACTAAGGGAAATGGCGAAGGCTAGCTTTAGTAAAGATGGAAGCAATGCTCCGACTGATCCTTCAAGCAGCCGAACCAAATGGAGCGGGCTTTGGGGTACAAAAAGGAGTGGGAGCTCATCTGTAGATTCCCATTCAGATTTCAAGCCGAAGTCAAAATCAAAAGGACTGTACAAAGACTTAGAAGCCATTTTTGCTTCCAAATGATGCCTGTTCATCCCCAAAACCCAAAAATGTAACAAAACTTGACTTCACTACTTGAATGCATAGCTCAGACAACCCATTCTTCAAACTATTTAATTGATCTTTTAAATTATATGAGAATCCAATATACTTGTAATGATTTTATTTTATTTTAGATCTGAATATCATAAAATTAACATAATTTTGTCCATGACAAAGGTCCTCCAAAACATATATTCATGTATTATTACTGTTTTTTTGTATAAAGAAGATAACAGTCATATGGTAAATTTGAACCTACCAAACGCACACTTTATGACAAATTAAGAAAATTTTGCTGTTTACTTACAAAAAGGTTGTTCTTATTGATTTACCTATCTTAAAGTAATAAAAGAAGCAGCACTGATATTATGACTGTGAACGAAAAGGAATATGGGGCAATGCCGGCTTTCAATGATAACCAAGGGGAGCAGGAGCTTCCTTCAGCTGGCGTCCCTGATAATGTATATCAGATGCGAAGTGGTTAACATCACGGTGATGTGCCTCATCTGCCCGCACAGCCAAAACGACATCTCTCAGAGTGGAGTTTGGGGGCAAACGCCAATAATCAATGGCAATAGGTGGAGCAGGGACATTCTCTATGTTTCCATTGTCCAACTCCTTGAGGAACTCGGTGTAAGAGTGAATTGCTTCCTCCTCAAGGTATCCCACCACTCGATGGGCGAATTTAGGTGAAACAATGTAGCCCAAGAAGTAAGCATTGAAGAAAACACCTTGGACAGCAAACACAAGGGCGCGCTCGTACCATCTAGAGTCGGACACCTCCATGAACGTCATGAGGTGCATACGCTCATTCTCAGCTTCTTCCAGCAGTGCTTTGATCCAACCTCCACTGTGCTCGAATCTCCTCAAGGACTTGCAGTGCAGCAGCATTCCTCCCACCATCCCTGGCACCGCTGCCACCGTCTCCAGCATCATTGCACGGCAACCATATCTCCTCTGTACCAGTCAAATTAGGAAACAATACGTTCCAACATAAGTTCGTGAAAAAAAATATCTGAAACAATAATAGCAGTGTTTTGACAAGAAATATACTTGAAAGAAGAGATCTGCTGGCCATCTAAGAGCTTTGACAGTCCAATAAGCTATTTTGTCCAGCAGATTCATTGGCTCGTGATGCTTCTTCAGATCAATTGACAAGTCTGCTGAGTATGCCTCCCATGGCTGCAAAAATCCAATTAAAGAACAGGGTTGAACAAAAGGAACAAGATCAACTTACTGAATCAATTCAAACAAAATGGTGTACCCTAAAGCAGGTCCACTTCCATGGAGCACCGTCCTCTTTGGACACCCTAGTTGGCTCCAAGCCCCAATAACTGACGATACCTTTGGCATCTTTGGCTTGCTTCTCCTTCTGTTGTTCGTCACCACCGAGGGCCACCGAGCTCTTGCAGCGCAGGACAGAAGCGGGTGCCTTGATGCAATCACTAACGATGTCTTTGGAAAGGGTCCTCCATGTTGTTGCTGTGTACAAGTATTGTGGACCGATGTAGCTGGTTAACCTGGTGCAACCACGACTCATCATCATCCTCAAGACTTCAAGGTTAATAAAACAAGGTCTTCGTGGTAGTTTTTTTTTTTATGATCAGTATGATTTGTAGGGTTTAAGGAGGGGTTTATATATATACTACTGATCATTTTGGTGTTCAAATATGTAGTGCCGATTGGTTTTGGGAGGGTGTTTTAACTTTAGACTAATAGCTTGTTGCATAAGTTAGGCAAGGTGTATTCGAAGGGTTGATTGGACAGACAGCTCTACTTTGAAGAAAAGTTTGCATTTGCATCCATCTATAACATATTCTTTTCCCACCTTTCTTTTTATTATTAAGGCAAGTAATCAAAGCATTTCTTGGGGACCAAGTTGCGTGGCCAACAATAGTTGGACATTTCCAAGTTCTAGGCTTTATTTATTTGTCAAATGTGTATATTTACAATGTGAAAAATTATACGGTTTTGTGTATACAAAAAATCCTTATTTGAAGACTCACTCACCAAAATTATATACATAGATTTGTGTAAAGGTGAAAACTATATACATACCTTATATTAAGGGAGGAATCCACTTATATTAATGTATAATTTTATCTATTTTTATAACTTTTCTCAAAACAATATTTTAATTATCTAAATGTTGAATTTATTAATACCATTATATTTAACAATTGATCTTTTTTATCTAAAATAAACAGTTTAATATCTTTAATTATTTAAATTTTGATATGCATGATCTAAGTGAATAGAATGTAAAGTATAACCGTTGAATTGTTAAAATATTGAACATAGAAAAACGTATGGATGGAAGTGTGTTTGACTTTGAAAATTAGAAGATTTTAAATTTTATATTTTGTTTGATTTGAAAGAAAATAAGATAAGAATATTGAAGATTTGATTTGAATGATTTGTTAATAAAATTATGAAAATAAAGATAAGTTGTTTAATCTTTTCAGGGCCAAACTAAAAAATAAAATAAAATAATTGAAAATTAGTATTTTATAATTATAAATTAATTTGATAAAATATATAAAAATTAAATCTATTATTATATTAATTATTAAATGGTTATATCATCTCTCTCTCCATGATTAGAATAACTTCTTTTGTTTGATCAAATGACTCAAATATAATTTAGTTTAATTATTTAATATAATATTTTGTGGAAAAAAGAAAACTATTTTATTAAAAATTACTTTAAAATAACTACTCACATTATTTCCACTCAGAAAGAAAGAAAGGGTAAAATATGGTGTTGTTTTATTAAGTCTTTTAATTATTAAAAGTTATAAAATAGTCATTTGACTATAAGACGTCGTTTTGTTGAGACCTCTGACTATTAAAAGTTACAAAATGGTCATTTGGCTATTCATATGTTCTTAACTCGTCTTTTTTCATTAAAAATTGATGATAATCTAAGCTGAACGTTAACCTGCTGACTGAGATATGCTAAAAAATGATCCTAGAGTCTCAAATGACTATCATATCTCAATTAGCATGTTAACGTCCAGCTCAAACGACCATCATTTTTTCTGAAAAAGATGAGTTTGGTAAATATGAATAGTCGGGTGATCATTAACTTTTAAAAGTCAATGGACTCAATAAAACAACTTTATATAGTCATATGATTATTTTATAATTTTTAATAGTCGAAAAACTCAATAAAACAATACCCATAGTTAGGGGACCATTTGTGTACTTTACCCAAGAAAGAAATAAAATACCATCCATATATATTGTAAAATTTCTGTAATGTCCTGTGCGAGCGAATTGACCCATAATATTTTTCTAACCCTGATCGGAACCCGCGGCGTCTACTTAACTCTGATCGGAACCTGACTTGCCTGGCAAAAGCAGCCCAGCTGCCACCAACATCTCCATCTTTGAGAGTTGGTCTCACCTTTAAATACCAAACAGGCAAATCTTTATTTATAAAACGGCCATGGGTTCCTTCCTGAGTTCCAACAACTTCAGTAAGGAAGATATTCAATTGGCTCTTGACAAGGTCAAGCAGATCGTTTCCTCCATACCCGTTGTTGTCTTCAGGTACAAATTACAATTCTCCTCCATTCATCATCAAATTTTGGGATTTCTATTCCTAATTTTCAACTTGCTTTTGTTTTTGCAGTAAAACCTATTGTGGTTATTGCAATAGGGTTAAGCAGCTGCTTACTCGGTTGGGAGCTTCTTACAAGACCATTGAATTGGATGAAGAAAGTAAGTCAACTGTTTCAGTTTCTTAAAATCAACAATTAATTTACTAACTAGTGTTGATTGCTATAAAACATTTTATTGTTTTTGTTTTCGTAAGGTGATGGTGGTGAAATGCAAGCAGCTCTGGCCGAGTGGACTGGGCAGACGACTGTACCTAATGTGTTCATTGGAGGGACACATATTGGTGGCTGTGATTGTAAGCCCAACTTTACCAAATTCTACAATTCCCTCTTTCAGTCATTGCTTGTTAGTTCATTATCAGGGTTGCTGGTTAATTCTTAATCCTGAATTTACAAAAGTAAATTGAAACATCATTCTCTCGATGCATATTGGTTTTGTGGCATCAGAAAAATAGTCATGAGCATGATACTGTTTCTTTTTCTCTTTTATTTGTTTCAGCTGTTGTAGCCAAGCATCAAGCAGGTCAGCTTGTGAATCTCCTTACAAATGCTGGTGCCATTACCATCAATCTCGACGCATGAGATCAACCCTTTATGCAGAGAGCAAATAGCAATCTTCTTTCCAAGGAGTCCTACTAGACTTTATAATAGTTTCCAATAGCCAATAGATAAATGTATGTACCCGACTGGTGAACAGTGTGTGGTTCTTGCAATATGCCTGAATTTCTGAGACTGTCAATGCTACAGCAGAATTGGGTCTGTTTAATTTGCGTAATTTATTATTACTACACTTCATGTCATTGGAATCCAAAGAAACAGTTTCGAGTTTGGAAAAACATTATATTCATGAAAACAAAACTTTGAGGATCCAGCTGAACAACAATCAAAGCAATAATATAAAAAAAAAAAAATAACAGGATGGTAGCCAAAAGCCTTGCAACCAATCTCTGCCTGGTATTATTCAAATGTTCCAATGTGACATGGTAATCCCGTCAAGTCCCTCTTAAAGTTAAGGGCAGCTGGCATTTCATACCTTGTAGAAGAAAAACGATATGCCAATTTTTTATTCAAAATAATTCCAGCATGCAGACCTTCTGTCAGACCCAAAGTTCCAAGAGATTTATTCTAGTGTAGTTTTTTCTTTAACGTTCTGCATTAAAGAAGAGATGTGAGGTTTAGTAGTGAAGCACAATGGAGGAAACATGGTTTGACTTACATTTGAGATGTCTATCCATGCATTAAGTGTCTTTAGAGCTTTCCCTGATAATTGTGTCTCACGAGCCAAAGCTACCCCTTCAGAAAGTGACTTCACACGCCCACTCACTAGAAGCGCAGCTGCTGCATTAAGGATCTGAGAAAATTTTGCTACTGTATCAGAATCATCTTAGCATTTACAAATGCTATTATATTATGTTTAAAAGCTTTTAATTATCCAACAGAAAGAAATAATGTGGCTTGCAAGTCCACATATTGGAACAGACAGAAAGAAGGATGAGAAGTGGTTTACAAGTGCATCTGCAATGGGTCCTTTCTCCCCTGATAGAATACGCTTCAGCACATCCGCATTGTATTCCTTCCCACCACCTCGCAGGTCCTCTAGAGTACAGCGAGGAATGCCAAAATCCACTGTCCAAATATTTATCTTCTCAGCACTTCATAAGTATAAAATACAGCAGTTTTAAAATCATTTTCTGCCATTCAATATATACATCTAACAAGGACTCAACTTCACTTAGAGGGTAAATTAATCTATGGTGTCAATATACAATGAAAATATCATGAATTACAGATGAGATCTTACATGGATCAAACATAAACTTCCCAATATTTTCTGGAGTGACATCAAGGACTTGCCCAGGCCCTATATACATTATGATGAGAGATTGAAATGATTTAGAGTAAACACAACATGATATGATGAGAGAGTCAAGGGAGAGGAGTGAGGAATGAAGCTTACCAAGGGGGCTCATTTCATCTAAACCCTCCGAGTGCACTACTAATGCTCTTTTCACGCCAAACCGTTGTAGAGCTTTTGCCATTTTGAGGACCTATTTCAAACAGTTAGAACTCATCTCAGTATTGAATTAAAGGAGAAAACTAGCAAATTACATGTAAATGCAAATGCTTTATCATATGTCTAATTCCTTTGTGCAAGAAAGATATTAAAACAGAAGATCACATGTATGGCACCATGGCTTGAGGTGGAACCTACAAGACTATAGCATCAATCAGATGTTATACGAGCAAGCAACTATGCCCATCTTACATTTTTCCCTTTGTAATATTGGAAATTACTTCTATGTTCAGGAAGGTTATGGACATAATCATGATTACAAAATCTACTGCAATAGCTAAGGTTGGATTTATATGTGATCTCAAGGTTCCATAGTCGATTAAAACATAAATACGTTTTGAAAGAGTTTGAGCTCCTCACTTCCCTTTACCCTTCATCATCATAGGGCAGAAACCCTAAAATTCTCAAATGGCATATTTCTTCTCCTTTCAAAGTTTATATTAATTTTCATCATGAAATCTCAATTTCTAAAGAAGTTATTCTCATATATTTCTCCCTTAGTATTTGCAGTTTGCACTCTAACTTCCATCCATTGTTTATTTATTGAACAAATAATAGGAAAGTAAGTTTTGCTACTGAAAATTAGAGAATTGATATATTGTACAGGATGTCTTTCTTCAGCCTGAAAATGAAATAGATTGTTGTTGAGACACAAAAGTTGTGGCAACTAAAACGTCATAGATATTGGAATATGTTTACCAAATATAATAGGGGGAATGTTGAAGATTGAACCCTCAACTATACATGTATCTTTTATCAAATATTGATCGGACAAAAAACATGTCATGGTACTAATTGCAAAATCAAGATATAATTTCCTTGGGTACGCATGATTGGAAACTATATTGTTCTAAGAACCTAAAATGAAGCACTCAAATGTTATCGATATATCATTTTAGTGAAAGATCTGCAACTCCCAACATATTTTAATATTGAAAAAGAACCTTTGAATATGACCAAGCAAACTAGGCAACTACTAGTTTCAATTATAAGGATATGAATACAATTTTTCAAAAGAAAGATATATTAGCTAAGGTTCGATCAATAATATGTTCAAGCCAGCAGAGATGGCAGCCGACACCTAGGGCCTTGAATCTATCCACACAGCACCTCTAAATCCAGAAATTGTATCACAATTCAAGGACACAAGATGCAGGGGAAGGCCATTGCGAAAATTAGGCCGGGGAAATGTAGTAAAGAAAGTCTGTTTAATAGAACTGAATGAAATTTTGCATGTTTGCAATGTGAATGGACTCAATTTGGCCAAATGGAACAAGTTTGATATCATCACCATATCTATAAGCAGAAGATGCAAAATCATAGTGATCATAGTGGAAACAACAGGTGACAAAGTCAAAGAAATTATTAATAACTTCAATTTACCATACCCATTCTATCCATGAAAAACTACTTTTTTTCCAAAAATTGTTAAATTCAATAAATAAATGAAAAAAAATTAAGCAAGTAGATTTTTAAGTAATTAGTTTTTCAGTGGGTAGTTATAATTTGAATTTGACTTCTATGTAAGTTTTGTGATGAATTGGTGTCACTTGAAGTATATCTAACTTTAAAAGAAAATAAAAGTGATTATCTTGGTAAATAAAAAAAATCAAGATTCTAGAAATCTTTATAAGGCTGCAAGGAGAGAGCGAAAGATACTTTTACGAATGCTGTTAAGGCACTAAGAAAACTTACTAGATCTTCATGGTAAACACCAACAACAGCGAAAGGTACTCTTGCAGGGTTCAACATAGGGCCCAGAATATTGAACACAGTTTTAATTTTTAGCTTCTTTCTTACAGGGCTCACAATCTTCATTGCTGGGTGGTACTTTGGTGACATCATGAAACCAATTCCTGCTTTATTCACACAGCTCACTACTCCCTTCAAGAAAATGAGAAAAATGGAGGAAAATGGATCAATGTCACAATAATATCAGTAAAGGTTTATATTTATGATATTTGGTACACAATTTACATTCATTTAATTTAGTGGGCCAGCTACTTAATGCTTTTTTCTTTCCACTTGCATATAGTTGCAGATAACATACAAAATAATAAAATAAATAAACAACTAAACAAAATTCCAGCACAGATATCATATAAAATAAGTAATATATGATATATTCATGAGTAATGTCATGATGCAAACTACTGAAGCACAAGCAAAGTTCTGGTACAAGTAATAATAGATGGTCTTTATGTAGAAGTTATGATATGTATGTTGTGTTACTGAATGGGAATGACAAGTCTTCTTAAGTTCCCAGCAGCAGGCCATAAATAATGTAAAACAAAAAGATCGAAAGCAAGCCATAGTCTATAAGAACACATTTTCATTTCCCAGAAGAACAAACAGTGTCCAAACTGAAAGCCTTACAGATCATGTAGAATGGGCTCTTTTTGCAGTTATATTAAAACATGCACATTCTTCTACTAAAGATTTTGAGAAGGCTAAAGACAGCAACATGTGATTAGGTGCAAGTTTAAGCAACAATGTAGGGTATTGGGATTCTAATAGAATTCTGTATCAGATCTAACAGGGTTATCCATCTGTTGAGTACTGGAAACTGTTACTACAGCAAGTAAGTGAAGTTTGCAACACCCAAAATATTAGACTTCCTTTTTTTCTTTTCAAATTAACTAAGAAACTAGATATAAACTAAATTATTCAACACTTTCCACACAATAGCCTGACAAGCATTGTATAGAAAAACCTAGTACTCCCATGGAAGAGCTTTAAACAATTCTCGACAAGATTCTAGACAGATTTGTTCTTTAGCTGCTAATAAATGGATAATTGAGCTTTACCTAAGCACCTAGTAGGTTGGCATGCGAGACATACTGATACTAGTCACCAGGGAATAAAATGTCACTTACATTGAACTAATGACAAAAAGTAATGGGAAAAAACTTGTCCCTCCAATGATCATATAATGGAACACTCTAAAAGGCTTCCATGTGACTTATACCCATATGGAACCATAAATACCGGTGTTCAAAACATACCAACCTCAGGGTTCAAATCAATAACTACCCCAAAAGCTTCTAATACATCAGCACTGCCACAGGCAGAAGAACTTGATCGGTTTCCTTGCTGCATCACAGAGCCACAGACAATAAAACATTTAAGAATGGGACAGTGATGGCAGGACAACAAATTCTGCATCCATAAGCCCAACAACTATAAAGAAAGATAAAATAGTTTTAAATAGAGGTACTGTGAGAGACCTTGGCAACTTTTGCGCCACAGGCAGCAGCCAATATTGAGGCACCTGTTGAAATATTTACGGTGTTTGCTCCATCACCACCCGTTCCAACAATGTCAACCGCATCATTTAACCCTTCTACCTTCAAAGCATGTTTTAACATTGCCCTCGCCAACCCCACAACCTATACGAAAACGATATTATAGGCCACTGCCGGTCTTTTTACTCAGATCACCGCCCCGTACAAATATAAGGGGGAAAAAGAACCATTTGCATGTAAATCACCTAATTTTCTTTAGAAGGCCAAGGAATGTGTTCATAAGGAACTTACTTCTTCAAAAGTCTCGCCTTTGGCTCTCAACAAAACAAGGAAAGCACTAATCAGAGCCTCGTTATTTTCAGATAACAAAAATTCCAGAGACGACTCCGCCTCGGACTCCGATAAATCAACTCGATTTATCAAACACTCAATCAGCTGAAACCCAAAAAAGAAAAAGAGAATGCGTTCATATTTGATAACTTTTAAGACCCAAAACAATTTTTTTTCTTACCTCCTTAATTGAAGCCGTTGATGAGCTTGGGTTTCCACGCACACTGGGCAGAGCCGAAACAGAAACAGAGTCGGAAACAAGTTTGAAACGACTGTGGTTCGAGAAACGGACAATTGTTGGGGAAGAATCGAGGAATTTAGTTAAAGGGCGGTTCTGAGTAAATGAAGAGAAAGAAGATAGAGAGGGCCGCTGCAGAAACAGTGTAGTTGCCATTGCTCCCCAACACAGAAGAATTAAGTCAAACACGAATTGTTTTGTAGTTTAACTTTTGCTGATAAATTTCTTTCTAACAAAGGAGCACTGTGATTGGTTTTCCGGGAAGTTGAGATCCAGGGTTTGATTTGTTCTTGCGGCTCTCGAATTTAGTTTTACTTTTACTGCGCGGCAAATTCCATCTAACAATTCTTTGTGCCAAGTAAACTCGGGTCCACACCATTAATTCTTTAATAAACTATTATTGGTATTGCTATACCGAGGAATCTAAACGAACCGACATACGAACAGAAGTATGTTCATATTCGTTCATTTAATAAATAAACAAACATAAACGGACACGAACAAAAACAAACATTTTTTTTTGTTCATGTTCGTTTATTAAGGAATATAACTTGTTCATGTTCGTTCATTTAATAAATAAACGAACATAAACGAATACGAACATAAACGAACACGAACATAAATGAACACGAACATAAATGTTGGAGACCCTACCTTCCATTGTTCTTTCTAGGGGTGTAAACGAGCCAAGTCGAGCTCGAGTATTTTTGAGCTCGACTCGAACTCAAAAACTTTAAGTGCAAGCTCGACTTGACTCGAAAAATCGCAAGCTTAAAATTATCAAGCTCAGCTCGAACTTGAAATATAATAATGAAACTCGAATCGAACTCGAAAAAACTCGAACTCAACAAAATTTCATCAGCTCGAATAAAGCTCGACTCGAGCTCGATTGAAGCTCAATTTTAAGCTCGATTTTGAGCTCGATTCAAGCTCGATTTTGAGCTCGATTCAAGCTCGATTGACCCAGTCCAAGTAAGTATGTTGAAAGGAGGTAGCTGCCTTTTATTTATAATGTCAAATAAGTTATCCACTCATGTACTCCCCTAATGTGGGATATTGCTTAAGCAAGGCCATTGAGCTATCGTGGGGCTGATGTCTTTATTCTTGCATTTTCTCTCATCAGCAAGGCCAGTTACGAAAATGTTTAACCACAATGACTATGATTTTCTTTTCGGTTAGCTATAATATCCGTGCTTATAATTTGTTCTTGTGCATTCTGTGGGGGGAAGGCAGAAGCATCTCCTTAAGAACCTGGTATGTTTAACCACAATGACTATGATTTTCTTTTCGGTTAGCTAAAAACTAAAGCTTGAGTTGTGTGATTTTGTGCATCTTGTAAAACCTTGTAACAAGAATGCTGATTGATTCTGCATTACTAGTTTTAATTCAGTCTTGTGGAGTGCTTAGGTTTTTCTTTTCTTGTAGTAAAACCAAAGACTGCAGATGCGGTTGCACAAGCTGGGTCTCTTCCCCGCCAAAGCAACACTCGATTTCTACAATATGAAGAGCTCAAAGAAGCAACAAACAATTTTGCACCCGCAAACACACTTCGGGAGGGCAGATTCGGCAGAGTTTTCAAGTGTGTTTTAACTTATGGGACGACTGTAGCGATTAAAAGGCTTATCAGTGGAGGGCCTCAAGGAAATAGAGAGTTTTAGTTGAAGTTGGGATGCTTAGCATATTGCTTCATCGTAATTTTGTGAAACTTGTAGGTTACTATAACAGTCGTGACTCTTCACAAAACCTGCTTTGTTATGAGCTTGTTCCAAATGGAAGTTTAGAAGCTTGGCTCCAAGGTAATTTGCCTCTCTAAACTCGAACCACTTGGCAACTCATTAAATGATGTTATCCTCTTTTTCCTGGAGGGGCTTTTAATATGTGGAAATGACTCCGATAACAAGTTAGTGACGGTCGATAACAAGTTTAATTTTACATTCACGTGAATTTAATCATCATTCTAAAGTTAGTATATTTAGCTTAAATTAGTCCTCACATTTAGGTTTCTCTTAATTTAGTCCCTGTTTAGGATTATTTTATTTAATTAGTTGTGTATATTTATTTTGCACGTTGATATGTTTATGTATAAGTATGTGAATGATTTATTTAGGAGTCACATAATATCATTTTGCATAATTTGTATGTTACTTTCATGTGCATAACTTAACTCTTTATCATATAATTAGATTAAGGGTTTAGGGGTTAGGTTTTATGATTTATGATTTAAAATTTAGGGTTTTTAATAATCGGACTAAGGGTTTAGGGTTTTTAATATATTTTTAATAATGTAATTTTAAAAAATCTAAAGTTATAATATAACATTATAACTTACAAATTGGTCACCAAAATTGATTTAAGAATATTGGGTTAAACATAAATGAATGAACATAAACGAACATAACCGAACATTCACGAACGTAAATGAACGAACGAGACCTATGTTCATGTTCGTTCATTTAATTAAACGAACACAAAATATTGTTTATGTTCGTTCATTTAATAAATAAGAACACATAAACGAACTTCCCACCGCACGGTTCATGAACGGTTCGCTAAACGTTCAGTTCATTTACAGGCTTAGCTATACCTTTTTTTATTTGTCCTTTTGGCTACCCAGTACCAACCCATCATCACTCACTTTCGCAGATGAATATTTTATTTTTTTTAAATCAATTTTAATTTTGGACCATTTTGCCTATTTATCCCATTAAATATTAAATATTAAAATACTATTTATTTTATATTGATTATTAAAATGAGATTTATTTCATTAAAATTTTAAAAATAAATTATCTTTTTAATTAATCACTATTATCCAATCTATTGATTGACTAATCCAGATTAAAGAATCTAATATCTCATCCGACTAGACCATTTGATTGTTGGTTTTAAAAATAAATTATTAAATTAGGTTTTATTTTACATACATGATATTTAAATTCATGGAGAGTAAGTCTAATAATTGTTTTTAAGAAAAACACATATTTATTGCTTTTTTACTTAATTTGGCTCATATTCATACATTTATTTTATAAGTCTCTAATATATCCTTTTAATGATACATACATCAAAGGTATATTGTATTAGATGGAGTCACGAATCTAAAATTATTTTTAAAAAAAACACGTATATGTTAATAACATAAAATTTTTATGTATAATTAACACAAGTAAGATTTTAAGATGAGTACAATAAAAAAAATAAGTAAGTTACCAAAAACAATTAAATTTCAATAGCAGCCCTAAATAAGGTGTACATCCATCACTAATCAAACATACTTTTAAGTAGTTGACATAATACGACTATAAAAGAACATGTTGTGTTTCATTTATATGACACTGAAAGAATGGTATCCAATAAATATTTCTTCAGTGTTTAGTTTTTTAATAATAAATACGAAATACTATTTTAGTGATTTTTGGTTTGTTTGAGGATATACGTGTAAAAAGGCAGTTCCGATTAAGATTGAAATTTAGTTTTCCTTCCAAAACTATTCCAATATTCTAAAAACATATATTTAAAATTATATAGATCTTTATACAACATTCTATTTTACAACTTTTAAAACTCGAGTTTCGATAGTCAATGTTGTAAAAAGAAATTAATGCAATTAGCATTTTTAATACAAGTAAAGAACTAATCAGATTTCATCATTACACGGACGGTAAATAACTTTTTACTCCCTCTAACGTCAATTGACAGTCCTTTATTTGTAGGGAGGGGTAAAAAGGAAGAAACAAATTGAGCGAATTTGAAAAAAATAATTAAAATCGGCACAAAATCAAGTGTTAAATTATATGTTATTAAAACTGAAATACCATTAATTATATTCTTACAAAAAGTAAAACACCGGATTGATCCTCTCAGCTCTGTCTTCATGTTCGGCTTGCTCACAGAGAGAACTTAATAATGTAAGAACCCCATGCCTCCCTTGTCTTCCTCCTTCCCACGCTTCACCAATACTATACTTCCCTGCCTGCAAATATTATGAACAACCAATTAACTTACAATATAGCTCGTAGAATACATATACGACGATACTCACCTTCATCGCTATTGTGTACGGATTTATTATCTCGTGGCCTTTTACCCACCCTTTTAGCTGCTTCGGCTGCAATCACAAAGCATTAAAACTTGAATAAAATGAGCTCGAGGGCTACGGCTAGGAAAGCCAGCAACCAATGTTAACTGTGTTACCCATATCGTAGCTACTACATATTAATCATTCAATTACCAAACCTAAGCGCGTCCCATCATAGCAAAAGACGAGTTATTATGCTAGTAATTACCCCTTATGTAAAAAAAAGAATCATATGCTAGTGAGAGGTTATACATTAAATCATTAGCAGGAAAGACTCCTGAGAAATTTTTGATATTACAAAGCATTAGAACCTAAACATTCTTAAATCCCACAAGAGCAGAGTACTAGTTATTCTCAGAAATTTTAATTTTCTTACCCTTAAACTTCCTTTTCTTGTTAGCCCTCCTCCTTTTCCTCTCTGCCTTCGTCAGTTCTGCTTCTTCTTTAACGTCGCCTTTACCAGAAAAAACTTCCTCGGGAGCCAGCATAGCTGCATCTGAGACGGCCATAGGTGCAATCTGACCAAGAAAAATTAACATATACACACACGCACACATATGTGAGCAATTGCCAAACCATGACTATACCGAGATTCTATAAAAAAAAAATAACAGAGAAACATTCCTACCTCTTCCATTGCAAGGGCGGGGACATTTGTTTGTATGGTCATGTCTTCAATAACCTACAAAAATCAAGACATCTTATAACACTACAATAAAACTGATTTTTATGACTTTATTTAATAATCAGGATACATAATGAGAATCATACAGGCTTAGGAGTAAAGTGGAAATGAGAGAGGGCATCCAATTTCAAGCGAAGTTTCTTAAACAGCAAACTGGCCTGGTTAAAGAAGAAAAAAAGGTGAAACATCTAAGATGTCTGAATGTCAAACATAAGAAATAATACAAAGGAGCACTCTTGACTGGAATGCTGTGAGTCTAGGGTATCAAAAGAAAAACAAAACCATAAAATAGTTACCTCTTTCTTTAGTTCATCTGAGAAGGTTAATGGGGCAGAGGCTGGATCTGTTTTCTGGACAAAATCTTCCTACAGTTTTTCCAATTAAAAAGAAGGAAAAGATTAAAATATCCTTTATCAGAATTGTCACTCGTGATTCTTGAACTGAGCATGCTTAAAAGTTGGTACACGGATGAGAAATATACAAGTTCCGGAGGGTAATTACAGAGGATGCTTAATCTAATATAAAATTTAATGGTATGTTCGAATTGCTAGCATACAAACCTCATAAATCTCAGCAAGACCCTTCTTGCTCTTGTTCTCATCCTGCAATATTACAAACATAGAGCTTGAAATAATTAATTTCCTTCATTAATTACAAGAGAGAGAAAAATTATGGGAACCTTCAAAAGAACATATTACAACTTACCAGTTCTTTGACCTCTCTTGGTGCTTTGGATGATAAAGTTGGAGCCTTTTGAACATCATCAAACAGGCCCTATATAAAATCATATTACTTCTTGTTAGAGCTAATACAGAACAGCTGACTATGTCACACGATCTCAATAGTAACCAACACTAATCCTAAAATAACCAGAACTCCTAAGAGGTCTTAAAGGAAAGTACTTCAGACTCTTAATAGAAGACTAAAAAAGCCCAACAGGAAAAGGAAAACTACACTAAGATACTATCCTCAGTCAAATGTAAAATACCACCCATAACCTCGGATGTTATAGTTACACCTATAGATACAACAAGAATATCAAAGTTAAAATCTTAAGATAATCCACAATTAGCTTACTGGTGTTCTCTATCAACTGGCAACCATCTGCCTGGAATGTGGAAAATAATGAAACTTCACAATTTTTTGATCTATTAAAACCCCAACAATCAAACATTCCCTTTAATTTGCATAAAGATCATCTCAACAAGTAAACAGTATAAAAATATATAAAAATTATGTAAGGCAAACATTCCCTAACTGTACAGTTCTTAAAAACATGTATATACCAATAAATACAAGAAAAATAATTATCGAGTTAAAGTAATTAATCAAAACAAAACCCTCTAGAATTTCAGCCACAACTTCAGGAAAATAAGTACACATCTAGAAAAGTAACATAAAACTCTAGTTTACATAAACATGTTATATGCTAACCATATATATTAGAATTTTTTGTAGAACTCTTCAAGCAGTAAGCAAACTCAAGTGTATTCAAAAGAAAAAAACAGAAGGCAGGGAGTGCTGCAGTTTTCAGTGAAAAGTATAGACAATTCACAATATTCATGTTGATGAAAACATCTGTACTATGTTGATAAAATTAATAAAGAACATAGAAGTTAAGGAAGAAGTCTACCTCACTGATCCTAGTCTTTATCAAATCTTCAAGTGATGCAGTAACCTCCTCTGTAATTACAGGGGCTGGCCTGACATTGTGCTCAAAATCCAAATCAACTTCTAATGCACTGTTCTTTTGCCTTTGTGCAGCAGTTACCTGTTAATAAAAATCTAAGTATTATTATCCAAAAGCACATTTGCTAGATAATATTAGGACAGGATATAGATAAAGTTACCTCTCCACGCATTGTCCAAACTTTTGGATCCAAGTTAGCTTTCTCCATCTGCTCTATTTTAGATCTGAGTTTGTCAAGTTCTTTTTCGTGCTTAGAAAGACCATCCTTTCTCTGTAAAAGTGGGGGAAAGAAAGCACTGAAACTGAATCTCATAAAATCAATACATGCAGTACTAACTATTAACGATTGAAGTTATTTATGTCTATCCTATTTAAGAATCCAGTAACATCAATCTAATTCTAAAATTGCTCATTTTTTTAAAAAAAAAAAGGAATAGCAAATAGACACTGGAAGACATAAATTCCTATTGTTATGTAACTTCTTTTTTCCTTCCACCAGTTCTTCTCTCGTATTATTTTCTCTTTAACCATTTGCCATCTTCAACCGTCATAATGGTGGTGCCAAATTCTAGTCATCCATACTGTGTGTAAAGTTCCATTATAAATTTGAAATTTAGAAATATCAAGTGTATACAAAACCTGATTATTTTACTACCTTATGCATATGTTGTTCATCATCTGATTCTGAATCTTCTTTCAGCATGTCTCTATATTTGGTTTTGTCCTTGGAATCCTTGCTCTTTTTCCTATTGAAAAAATCTTCGTATCTGAATGTAACAAGAGCACAAGGTTAAAGAAAGGGAAATAGGTATAATGATGATCTAAATTTTGAAAGATGCTAGTCAGAATGATATTAACCATTTTTTGCATAAAATAACTTCAAAGAAACTAATGCTCGAGAAATAGAAAGCATATAAACTTCATTAAGGGAGCATCATTTTCCAGCAGCGTAGAAGAGACTTGATAGGTGGACTTTTGTTATTCATTCTTCTATGAGGGGGAAAAAACCCAAATAGAAAAGGAGGTGCATAACTTAAAAAGAAATTCATTCATTAAAATGTCATAGACTGGAGGATCCCTTAAAAATTGCAATTAGTAACATTGTCAACTACGATGGGAGATATACTAGAATTAGTGATGTTTACAAAAGATATTCTGGTGCTGCAGTTGGCAACACCATAATAGAGATTGTAACAGAGTCATTTATGGTTGCTTAACATATCTGTAATTTCAGAAGCAAAAGTGGACACTCATTAGTAGTTCAGGTGTCAATACTATAATGTCAACCATCATGTAATTGTAAAGCACTTCCATCGGTAGCAAACTCAAGAAATAACTAGATTCAGATTGTAGACATGGCAAACTTTCACTTCAATAATAAGGAAGAACAGAAAAGAAAACAAACTATAGTTAATAAATACACACAACACAAGCACGGGTATAAATATAAATATATAAAATTCAGAAATTAGAACCTAGCATTTCCCAAGTCGTCTTCATCAGATTCATCATTCCCACCAAAGAGTCCGAGCTGCATAAAATTAACTGCATTAAATTCAGGTAAACGAAATTCTCAAACAACAGCGAAATGGAGGAAAAAATATAATTGCTCTTACCTGGTCTTCCTCCTCTTCAGCCTCATCAGTGCCTTCCTCGTTTTCCTCATCATCGCTCTCTTGTTCTTCTTCTTCTGTGTCTTCTTCGTCCTTCTTAGTTTCTGTCTTTGTTTTCTTCTTGTTCAATCCAAACACCCTTGCTTCATCATCCTCTAAATACTCTTGCAATTCCTTGATTTTCAAAAATTTATCCTCAATGCCACCTTTTTCTTCTCCTCCATTCTCACTGTCTTCGTCCTTTCCTCTCTCTTTCTCCTCCCCATCTTCCTCCTCCTCCTCCTCGTCTTCATCCATATCGATATCATCATCTTCGTCGTCACCATCATTAACCTCGTGTTCAGTCTCAACTTCTTCTATAACCCTCCTCTTTCCTTCTTCCACATCTACCTTGAGTTTGGCAATCTCCTCCGGGTGTTTCTCGAACTTCTTGACCTCACGGCGGAGGGAGGACAGTAGCGGCTGTGATTGGAGATCAATCTGTTGCCATATCTGCTCCGCGTCGAATCCTTCGATCAGAAGCTCGTCAAATGGAGACTTTGGACAGTGCGGTTTCAGGCTAGAGAACAGAAGCTTCGACGCCTCTCGTACCGCTTGCGAGAGATCCTGTTTGGGCACGAGCCATACCGGTGGCTCTGTTGAGATTTGGCGCAGCGATTCCACGGATGCTTCGACTGAAGTCGCCATCGTTTGGCTATGCGCTTCCCTGGGTTTAGGGTTTGTGCTAATCGCAAAGAAGTAACTTCGCGCTATTAGCCAAGTTTCACTATTTAAACCTTCAAAAAAATCAGGTTAATTGCACAAGGGGTAGATTAAAGTCGATAAACTATTTATTTGATTATCTATTTATTCTTGTATTTTTTTAGTCATTTAATTTTTTTTAAAATCATATTTAATATTATATTACGTTTTATTTTAATCACTTATCATTACAATTGAGAAATAAAAAATAAAAAATTGATATAAAATATATTTGAACGAATTATGATCTACAAAATTAAAAATTATAATTATCAGAATCGAACTAATTTTAATTTTTAATTGTTTCACAATATAAAAATAAATATTTTATACTTAGAAATAATGAAATAAATTAAAATACTATATGTGAATTGTTAATTATTTTGTTGTTTACTTAAAAAATAATTTTTAATAATATTTATAAAAAACTTTGAAATTTTATGAAATATGTTTAAAATCATAAAATAAAGTATATATTTTCAACAACAAAAAAGAACAAAGTTAACATAAAAAATTGATAACTGATGTTTACTGAACCAAAAACTGATGAATTATTTAAAATATTTATCGAATAATATACATTCTTATCCCGTTAAATTTTAACGTTGACTTAAGGAAAATGTTGATGTTCATGGTATAATAAGAATTGTAGTATCTATAACTTATGTATCAAATTGACCCTAATTCAAAATAATTCAATATATCTGTAATATTTAATTTTTTATCAATTTATTCCTCATTTTAATTTGAAATAATTTCAAAATTATGTTACAACAATGGATGGATTTGTGGGTGACGTCACTTTGAAGTGTTAAAAAGAATGAACTATTTAAGTTTTGGAATAGCAATACGATTTCGAAAGATGTTTAAGATTTATAGTCCTCAATCGGTACAAAGATTCGTAACAGACGATGTTTATGGTGTTGAACGGCGGACGAGAATGGACGAATAGCTAAGATTTTGGGACAAGATACAAGGTTTCTGAATGAAACAAAATTCCAATATGAGCCCTTACAAAATTTCAAGTTTCATAGAATTTACCCTTGTACTCTCTATCCAATCAGATTTAACCCCTAATTATGGAAAAATTAGAACTATTTGTTCAAATTGAATTCACTTGACATTTGACACGTGTCATGTCTTGTTAGAGTGTTACATTTATAGAATTATTGATTTATTTCAAATTTTTGATATGATTTTTAAATATTATAAACTTGTTGAATTATTTTGAATTACAACCAATATGATAGAATGTGCAAGTTTTAAGGACTAAAACTATTAGTGTACTATGTTACACGTCATTTTTATCAAGTAAATCATCAAACCTAACAACAAATGACCAAATATAAATGTAACGTTAAATTTGATTATGAAAAAATAGATAGGTGATCAAAATTGAAACATGGTAGGTTACTCGTTAAAGTATAGGTGAGTTTTTTTTAGTTATTAATATTTTAAAAAGTTATGTTTTAATCCCTACTAACTTTCAAGCATTTACTTATTTTTTATTAATCTAAGATGATTACTAGGTAGAGGTAGTATATATTATTAATATCCTAAACCATTTAACAATGAAAAGCTCAATCACTCTATGATGCTTGAATCTAAAACTTTTAGAAATAATAATCATTTATTTAACCACCGAAATAGTTCAGTTCGTGCTCTAACATTATTTAAACAAAAAGTAATTGTAAGTAGAATATTGATTTACAGATATTTTAGTGTAGTTTATCTTCAAGTAATTTAGAATTTATTTAACATAACATGCATTTAATCATTTGATGTTCTATCTTTTACTATTTTTTTAAAGAGAAAATAACCTCAGTGACAAAAAATGCCTTATAATATACGATTTTAACCAACTTTTTTTGGATTTGCCAAAATGACCAACTAAATCGCAATGCGATCGATAATTCGCAACGCGATCTCCGGTATCACAAATCAGTTTCCAGGTTCGCAACGCGAACATCGACTATCGCAACGCGAACTTCGACTATCGCAATGCGATTTTCCAAATTCGTTGCGATAGTCCAAGTTCGCGTTGCGATAGTCCAAGTTCGTTGCGATAGTCGAAGTTCGCGTTGTGATTTATTCCAAGTTCGCGTTGCGATTTATTCCAAGTTCGTTGCGATAGTCGAAGTTCGCTTTGCGATTTATTCCAAATTTGTTGCGATTGTCCAAAATCGCAACTACTGGTGGTATTGCATTTGTTTCTTAAGAATTTTCTCTAAAAAGATAATATTCGCGCGGACGTGTCGAAGACACGTATTACCACGACCACGACCACCACCACGACCCAAGACGAGACGAGACGGCGGCGCGCGAGAGTCCCCCTTGTTCTCTATCACTCAACAAGGAAGTGGGAAAGCCAAGCCTTAAATATCATTCCTAATAGTGTTTTCAATACTATGTGGGATTGAGCATTACCAACACTTGTTTCCAATACTTTGTGGGATTGAGCCTTAAATAGTGATATTATTTGTGAATTATAGTTAATGACTTTAGTATTTGTATAAAAAGTATTTGTGGTTCGTTTATTTTTCATGCAATTCTAATTTATTTTCAATTGATTGTAATTGCACGATAACAATTTTTTTTATTCTTGCGAGTGATGCAATTTTTTTTGAATGTTTTGCTTAAAATGGTAATAATCGCGATTGATTGTAGATTGACTTTTAATTATGACATATTTAATCGTATAATACTAATGCAATTGGTTGCTGATTCAATTGTTTTAAGGTGCATGATTGTTAATTGTTTCCTGAATAATCACATAATATTGGGAACAAGTGTTGGTAATGCTCAATCCCACATAGTATTGGAAACACTATTGGGAATGATATTTAAGGTTTGGCTTTCCCACTTCCTTGTTGAGTGATAGAGAACAAGGGGGACTCTCGCGCGCCGCCACCCCAGCCGTCCGTCTCGTCTTATCTCGTGGTCATGGTCGTGGTCGTGGTAATATGTGTCTTCGACACATCCACGCGAATAATATCTTTTTAGAGAAAATTCTTAAGAAACAAATGCAATACCACCAGTCGTTGCGATTTTGGACTATCGCAATGAATTTGGAATAAATCGCAACGCGAACTTAGACTGTCGCAACGAATTTGGAAAATCGCAACGCGAACTTCGACTATCGCAATGTGAATATGTAAATCGCAATGCGATAGTCGAAGTTCGCGTTGCGAATCTGGAAACTGATTTGCGATACCAGAGATCGCGTTGCGAATTATCGATCGCATTGCGATTTAGTTGGTCATTTTGAAAAATCTAAAAAAAATTGATTAAAATCATATATTATAAGACATTCTTTGTCACTGAGGTTATTTTCTCTTTTTTAAAATCAATTTTTAAATATATATATTTTAATAAAAATGTTAATAACTGAAAATATATATAAATACTGATGTAAAGTTATCATTATTAATCCAATTTGTTTTTTTTGTTTTTTTTTCCAGTTCAACGTTGATTTCAGAACAATCGTACCAAACCCTAAGACCCTTCTCTCAGCTTCTGTTGAGCTGATTAATTTATCTTTCAATTCCGATCGCCCTCGTGGATTCGATTCTTCTTCTTCTTTTTAATTTCTCCGTTTCACTTCTCAAATGATTAATGGAAAGGGGACTTGCGAGAACAACCTCGCCCAAGTCGCCTCTGCCGATCCTTTGGATTTATCCCATTTGAGATCGGACGGCGCCTCCACTGCATCGTCGCCGCACTACTCATCTTGTGGAGAATCCCAATTCGAACGTTATTGCAGCGCGAACTCGGTGCTTGGAACTCCGAGTTCGATAGCTACATTCAATGATTGTTTCGGAGAATCCGAGTTCGGGTCAGTGAGGAGTATTAGTGGTTTTGCATTAGGTGATGATTTTGAGAGTTTCAGTCTGGAGGGTAACCCAAGAGTTCCATCTAATCGGATAATTGAGTTTGGGAAAGACAGAATCGAAGAAGGTAGCTCTTCATGTTTGGATGTGAATTTAAGGAAGGGAGATGGGAATTTGTCAAGATATGAGCAGCATTCAGAAGGGACAGATTCGAGTTATAACTATGGGACGGATGATGACGAATGTAAGAATAATTCTTACTATAGGAAGAAAGAAGATGAGAATAAGAATGTGAACGAGAATCCTTTGGGGATTAATTCGTCTGTGGCGTTTGGTGGCAATGATTGGGATGATTTTGAGCAAGAAGTGGGCATGGATGATCTGGCTTCTTTCATGCTAGATGCGTCCATCGCTAGGAAAAAAGTCCAAGGTGGGGATGAATTGCAAGAGAATTTTGATACTTCTGGTGTATTTCCTTCTGGTTTTTCAAGTCCAGGTGAAACCGAATTTGTAGAAGTAAAAGACATTTCTGTTGCTGAAGTTACAGTAGAAGAGGCAAAATGTTATTTTTTAGATGCTGTCAGTTCTCCAATGTCGAAAGATATTCCTATTACTAGAATTCAGCTCCAAGATGCTGATGATGATGTGGGCTATCTACAAACTTGCTCTGTTACTGATGTCTTCGCAATGGACCCGGATCCGCAGGTAGAAAAAGCCCCCGTGGATATAGGATTGAATGTTGTCGATTCTGATAGGGTAAGGCAGCATCAATCTTCGGATGCTAAGGAATTTATAGCTGTTGATGAGAGTAAATTATCTGAAAGACAGGAAATCGACAAGTGTAAAGCAGAACTGGATGCCCTCAATGATTGTGTCCATCCAGTTGACTCTCCTCAAAAAGCAAATGCAGAGCTGTATGACGATTGCAAACCAGATGCTCCCATATCTACTAGTGAAAGTGTAGCGAGCACTACACTCAAGAATCGTCCTGTGCCAGTAGATGAATTTGAAGAACATTCTGGAATGGTTAAGGTCAGTCACTTGTAAAGTTTCTTCTTTAGTTTCTAGTATCCTCATTATTTTGGAGCATTTAGGATTTATAATATGCTTATGGATTTCAACTGTTAGGTACATGCGTTTATACTTTGCTTGTAAACTGAACAAATATGAACTTAGCCAAAGTCATTTTGGTCAGGCTGGGGAAGCTTTTTGCTTTTATATATCTTATTGATCTACTGGTTAGTTGGATGCTTTGGTCAAGAAACATGCTGATGCCTCAATTTGGTTGGGGGAATAACTTTGTGACTAACTGTTGAAATGCTCTACGATGAGCTGCAGCAACATCTATACTATAGTTTTTCATTGTCTAATATTTTGTGTTATATTGACTTTTGTTAAGTGCACTGACCTCCTACAGAGTACATAGTTTTCATTTGTTTGGTTTAGCTGTAAATAAGTTGCTTTGAATGATGAATATTTTAGAACTCAATGATTAGATTTCACAATCACTTTCCTACTTTGTGGCTCAGCCATTAGATTAATAGCATTTCCATCTTTTCTTCCAACCAAAGCCTAAGCATTAAATGTGTCCTGTAAGTGATGGCTAGTTTTCAAAATAAATATGCAATTATGCATCCTTTTGAGTTTTGTGATAGTCAACTGTTGTCTTGGAGTTAGGTGGTTACCAACTTTCTGATTTCTCACTCACAACCTACATTTTAAGCTGATGATATTCTTCTCTGGTCATCCACTTCCCCTTGCAGATGAAGAATCTTGAGCTAAATGAATTTTATGATGAGGTTGTCCATGACATGGAAGAAATTTTGCTTGATTCTGTTGACTCTCCTGGAGCCATGTTTTCTCAGGGTAATAGTATTTACCAACCACAGTTACCACTTCCTCCAAGAGATGGAGGTTCAAATCCCTCTACTTCGGGTGCAGACGATGCTCACCTGCACTCTGCACGTCTACTGAGAATAGATCATGTTGAAGTGGTGGGTGCAAAGCAGAAGAAAGGGAATGTCTCCTTTAGTGAAAGATTAGTTGGGGTAAAGGAATACACTGTGTATAAGATAAGAGTGTGGACTGGCAATGACCAGTGGGAGATTGAACGCAGATACCGTGATTTCTGTACTCTTCATCGTCGCTTAAAATCGACATTCTCTGAACAAGGTTGGATTCTTCCTCCTCCCTGGTCATCTGTAGAAACAGAATCTAGAAAGTTATTTGGGAATGCGTCTCCAGATGTTGTTTCTGAAAGAAGTGTTCTTATTCAAGAATGTCTACGTTCCATTATCTATTCCAGATTTTCTTCTAACCCTCCAAGTTCATTGATCTGGTTTTTGTCTCCTCAAGATGCATTTCCTGGCATCCCTCCATCCAATACCAATTTGTCGCAAACTGCTTTATTTTCAAGAGGGCGAGACACTAAAAATAGTTCTCCTTTAGGGAAGACTATATCGCTTATTGTTGAAATTCGAGCTCCCAAATCAACGAAACAGATGTTAGAAACCCAACATTACACTTGTGCTGGATGCCACAAACATTTTGATGAAGAAATGACTCTGCTGCGAGATTTGGTCCAATCAATTGGATGGGGAAAGCCTAGACTTTGTGAATACACTGGGCAGTTGTTTTGTTCTTCCTGTCATACAAATGAGATGGCAGTCTTACCAGCAAGAGCGTTGCATCATTGGGATTTTACTCGATATCCAGTTTCTCAATTGGCTAAATCATATCTGGATTCTATACGTGACCAGGTAAGCACTGCAGTGCATGTTAAAACATAGGTTTAGGTGAATAGTATGTTAAATGCAACCAGGACTTGGCATTGATTTACTTATGCCCATTTGGGATGGAAATGAGTGTATTCAGGTAGATATCTTTACTCTTATTTATGGAAACATTTGCCTTACTTCCTCTTCATACTTTTCACAAGATTTAAAAAAAAAGGATAATCAAATGAACAGCTTAGATTATCATTATATATATATATATGTTACGATTAATGTATGCACTTAAAGAAATTTTTTTATGGGAAAATTGGGTCTCCCAAATGTTTACTTGATAACAGTTAAGGTCAAGCCAAGAGTTTTAACTACAATTCCCCCCCCCCCCCTCTTTTGCAGCCCATGCTTTGTGTCAGTGCAGTTAATCCCTTCCTATTTTCAAAGGTTCCGGCTCTGAACCATGTTATGGGCATCAGGAAAAAAATAGGAAAGATGCTTCCCTATGTTCACTGTCCATTTCGTATGTCGATAAACAAAGGACTTGGATCTCGAAGATATCTTCTTGAATGCAATGATTTTTTTGCACTTAGAGATCTCATTGATCTATCCAAAGGAGCTTTTGCAGGTTAACTTCCAATCACAAGCATTTGAACTTAATAGCAGATGTTTTATCACATTTTCAGCTTTAAAGTATTAATGGTTAACTCCTTTTCTAAGGGCTTTGTTGCATATCTTATTATTTTGCATTATAAATCTTGGGTAAAGAAGGAAGAAAAGGAATCTGCTGCCAAAGTTGTTTATGAGCACTTCATTAATTTTCTTTCAAGATTAGTGTGCTTTCTCTCTCACATATGATTGTGATGGTGGTTGGGTTAGCCAGTTGTTGCTTTGTGGAAATAGATGATGTATAAATCTTAAAACCTTGTTAGGATGAACTTTATAACAATCTAATCATGAAAAGGTTGTCTAAAATTTTATTCTATCCGTTTCCTTTTGTGCTGGAGATTTTCTATTCAAAGGTTATTATTTTTTAATCATTCCTTTTCAGTAAAAGCAGGCAGAATACCACATTTTGGGAGACTGACCTGCAAATCCATCAAACATGCACAGACTATTGACGTCTCAAATTTGATGTTTTTT
Organism: Hibiscus syriacus; assembly: GCF_006381635.1. NCBI lineage: Eukaryota > Viridiplantae > Streptophyta > Magnoliopsida > Malvales > Malvaceae > Hibiscus > Hibiscus syriacus. The sequence continues at coordinate 308,516 of NW_024062129.1, read as the reverse complement.
ATTATTAAGGTTTTAAAAGTAATATGTATCCACCCCTCTATCTGAGAGTGAGTGTGAAGCCATCAGATAATATGTTCTGTATCACCTGAGAAATAAGACTGGACTTCCACTCTGGATTTGGTCTTTCTTTTTTTCCTTTTCAATCTAATTCTAGTCTGTTTTATTTTACATAGCAATTTGGGATTTAAATTTATTTTTTCCCTCGTACTGTCTTTCATTCTTTTGGCTTTCTTCTCCTATGTTGATTTGACTTAGAAGTAAATGTGTCAATTATCATTTCAGCTCTTCCTGTTATGGTGGAAACTGTATCAAGGAAAATTGAGGAGCATATTGTAGAGCAGTGCCTCATATGTTGTGATGTGGGAGTCCCCTGCAACGCTCGCCAGTTTGTAATGACCTGCCTTCTCTCATATTTCCTTTTCAGGTCAGTATACATGCCATTGGTTTATGCTGTTTACTATTCTCTCATATTTCCTTTTAGGTCGGCATACCTGTCATTGGTTATTGCTGTTTTTTACTATCTAGCTAATCCATTGCTCTAAGATGAATTTTACCTTAAAAATTTTCTTATGATTTTTACCTAGTGTCTTTCATCCCAACTACATTATGCTCTTTTGTACTTTTTTGTGGTTGCCAATAATCCCTGGCGTAGTTGGTGCAGGATGAGTCTCTGGGTCCTTAAGCACCTTGGTTCAAGTCCCACCTTGCATGATTGTGTGTGGGTTTTATGGTTATTTCTAGTTTGAGCTGACTTAGTAGTTGCATTAGTTTGACAATTCAGTGCTTGTAATGACTGATTCTATTTGTAACTGTTGCTCTAGTTATATCTTGCAAAGTGAAAATTTATCGTATGACTCTCTCTCTCTCTCTCTATATATATATATAGATATATATACACATGCATACATATCTATATGGCAGGAGAAAGCAGAAAATTGTGCATTATTGATTATTGTGGGTCCATTTTCGTTGCTACAATCTGACAGCACTGAATATTTAACAGGAAGGTGAGATTGAAAAGTGCATGTCCTGTGGATCAGTTTTCCATAAGACCTGCTTTAAAATGATTGCAAACTGTCCTTGTGGGGCACTACTTAGAGCAGATGAGGCTATGAGGGGTTCAAGTAGTTCTATTGGTGGTTTGAGTTTTGGGGCCAATGGAACATTGGGCTCGTTAGGGAAGAGGTCAAGCGGTGAATTGTTGCCTGTGGGTTTCCTCTCTAGACTATTTTCAAAGACAAAGCAAGAAGGGATGGAGCACAAAGACAACGAAAATACCATTTTAATGGGTTCTCTGCCAGGCAGTTATTTGTGATCACATGTGTTGTATGCTATGTACAGAGTTTGATTTCATGACTGGGAATTCATTTGTTTGACCTTGGTTCATATAATCTAAACAATCAAAACTCGTTGATACCAATTTTACCAAGTCTATGGTGAGATTCCTAACAACTTTTCTTTGACATTTTGTGCTTTTGTTATCAATAAATATCTTCCAATTTGCGCCCTTAAGTACAGTTTACTTCATCTCCTTCCTGTTGTATTAAATGGAAGCCTATGTTGTTGCAGCAGGTGCTGACGGCTGATCAGCCAAGCCTCTTCAATGAAACATAAAGAAAGCTGTCTGAACGGGCATCATAGATTTACGAAACTGGTGGTGGTCTAAGTTTGCTGAAACTTTCAGGTGATATTTTAAAAGTTGTAAATATTATTTAGCAACTATGATGTGTTGCCAGCATTCAGATCGAAATTGAGCGCAATTTTATTATAATTGGACAAAGAAGGGAGCAAAAAATAAAATACATTGTATTGAATGTGCATATAGGGAGCAGGGTAAAATTGATGAGAGGAACAATAGCCTTGTATGGGGTTATTCCTGAATTGTCTGTAGTTACAGCGTAAAGCTACTTGTTGAATAAACAAGAGGATCTTCTTGCTTTTGCTAAGCAATTATGTATCCTCCAAAACTCTACCTACTTATGTATCAACTCTTGTCATTTTGTTTTGTTTTTTTACGCAACAATCCAGTGTTTCAATATGTTATATCTGACATCTCAAGCTCTCTATTGAATGTCTCTTCTGTGTGGGGGGAAATTACATGTTTCTTCAAAACCTTCTTCGACTCAAATTCTCAGCCAAGTTACCTCTGACACTGGTAGGACTCAGGGAACCATCTTGAAAACACATGGTGCTTCAGCTTTATCACCAAAGCAAAGGCACCATAGCATAGGAAATGCAGCAATGCTACCGAAAAGTACCTTCAAATCCCGATTCGGAGATGATATTAGACGAATATGTAGAAATGACAAGACTGATACAAACATATAATGCCTAACCCGACAAACTGTTGACAATTATAAAAGACCAAATATGGTTTAGGACATACCATAAGGGAGCATATGATGATGACAAATCAAGAAATGGGTATGGCCACCTGTTTATAGCAATTGAAAGCAGCATACAGTGGTCAAATTACACGGGAACGTCATATACCACTAGAGTAAGATGGGGGTTAATGGATTTACCAGATATTCACACAAGCATGAACGATCCACTGGAATATAACATATGTCAATGTCCATAGGAAGAAGTATGCGATCCGAAAACAGGGGAAGTTCTGAACGAAACAGAGAAGCAAAATTTAACATGAAATTTATGGACAGATGTAGAAACTACGAGCGTTCTAAATTTGAATATAATTGGGGAAACTTACCAAGCAGTTCAAAACAGTATCACCAAGCAGGAAAACAGCATTGATAGTATGCATGTTAACAGCAAGCTGCCGCCAAAAGATTCAAATATAAGAACCGAAGTAACTGACCACACACTGGGGCTTCTCTTTTCCCCTTTTCATCTTATGATGCATAATGGTTTGTTTTTAAATGTTTAGTCGCCTATGACGAGATATGAGTGAATGGTGATACTTACAATACTAAGGTTGCAATCCTTAATGGCAAGGAAGGGGACAATTATGAACCAAAAAACACAATCCGTCAGCAAAACGGCACCTGCATTCATCTGATTCACAAGAGAAAAACTGTCACTATCTGTAGGAAGCATACCGGCTAGTTTATGCCGGAATGTAAAATAGTGTTCTGGTCTAAATACTTAAAAGTTCACTTGAAGAGAAAGTCATGTATGCACCTGGAAAATTATTTGAAAGACATAACCCCAAGTGCCTGCACGTTGGCGAACAAAATGCCCCTCCGAGTTAACGATTTTCTCTGCATTGTTAGACGTTTCTCCAGATGCAGCACCGGCATTGCTCCCTTGCTCTGCATCTAACTCTACATTATCAACCTTGTCACCACTTACCCTTTTGTGGTATCGGTAACATCCACGCATGGAGAGAAGTGATCCGAGCTGATAACAAATCAAAAGGCATAACAGTAACATATAACTGATTTTGTTCTTCACCAGTGGGTGTGTAAGTGTGCCTATTGGGGTGCAAGCACTGACTGGGCTGTTCCAACACAGCTTTATGGAAATTTCCAATTAAATTTGTTCGAAAAAATCGAGCATTGTGAAGTTTACTTGTTCGACAAGTGAGAACTTTATGGAAATTATCTTATTGGAAAAGTAATATTTGAACAATCATTTTCCACAATCTATAGCAGTTAAAGTGAAAAAGTGAGATGCTACTCAAGCCGACGCATGCTTATAGTTAGTCCATCTTACCTGCACTACAAACAAACTCTCCCATCTCTGTTTTCAATGATGCTCTTCAATTACAACTGAAAATATTGCCCAGCACAACTACCCTAACGATTACTACTATGAAGAAACATGATTATACAGATAAAAAATTATAGAAGAATTAAAAGCATACCCCGAAATAAACTGTAATTAGTGTGAAAGTCCACCTGCAGAGAACAAAAGAAATGCAGAAACAGGTTGAGTCCATAGTTCGTATAAAGCACTATTGCAGAAATTCATGTTCCTCTCAAATCCTCTAATTTAATGATGCTCTAAATCACTATTTCGGTTGGGGAATCATCTTATGCCTCATTCGACAAACGTAGACGTCAAATTTGATTGTGTTTGGCCCAAGAAAAAGGAGAGCTTACTGAGTATAATAGTAGAAAATGCTGCCTCCATCAACAAAAGCGGTGACTATTAGCAATACCAAAAGCACGAAGAAAGCAACAAGCCTGAAAGCCATCAACCAAGCAGGGTGAATCCCTTTTAAACATGGCCTCCAAGTCTCATCTTCATGAAGAGATCCCGCCGTATCTTTCTGAGTTTCTTCGCCATCGTGATTCGGTTTACGGAGACCTTCATATTTCCATATCAGAACCAAGGAAAAAATCGCAGTGAATAAGACCCAAAGGACACAAAGCAAGACCCTCCAGCTGAACCAGTAGCCTGGGGTGGTTGTATTGGCAGTCATTGCTGGTTGCCAAGAATCTCCTGCTCCTGTTAAACATCTCATGGTAACTCAGCGGCCGATTGATTCTCTGTTTTGTTGTTTGGGGTACTAAATAAATACTTTGAAAGATGGTTTATTGTGTTCAAATTCTTTTATGAGATAAGAGCTTCAAAGAATGATCTTTTACCCATGAACAGCAGAAATGACATGACAAGCCACGTGTGAGACAAGTTTAAGAAGAAGACGAAGAAATGAAAAACAAAACCAGAGAAGAAGCAGACCAAATCCAAACACAAAGCAGAAGCTTACCCAAGTTTTGAATTTGACCTCATAAACTAATGCATGACATGCAGACAACGCTTTGGAGTGAGATTCCAAACTTTAGAAATGTTCTTGCACAGAAAGATAAATATAATACATATTGATGGAATGATAAAGGTAAGATAGCTACACTCTAAGCAAAGGAGAAGTTGAAACTTACAAGGGAAAGCAAGTAAATTTGGAGGGTTTTTATTGTAAGAGCAGATGCTTTGTTTTTATGCTTAAAGATTTTAAATTGAGGGAAAGTGGATAAAGGGTTTTGTGCTTTGAAGGCAAGCTTCTGTTTTCTTCCCTTTTTTCAATTTATAAAGGAAATTCTTGGGAAATTCACTTCATTTCCATGTAATGCAGATATTAAATTCTTTTTACTTTGGATGGATTTACAGTCTCTTTTAGTAGTTTTAATAATATTTTATTGGGAATTTAAAAGACAGACAGATATGATATTATATTTGGATATTTGTGTCTGATGCTCTGTGAAAGTTTGTGTTCTGATTTCTCCACAGAGACACTGTTTCAAGGAATCAATAAAAGCAACTCAAAGGGTAGGGGTAATTGTACGATAAAGTAGGCACCATGCAATGCTCATGAACCTTCCTCTTGACTATTCATTGGATTTGCAAAAATTCATGCTAATTAAGGCTCATTATACAATAACATACCTAATTTTTTGTTCGTGAAAAATATTTGCGTAAATTATACAAATATTCATGATTATAGAGTGTTGATTTGTTGAGTTTTTCGATTATTAAAAATTACAAAATGATCTACGATTAAAAGAACAATAAGTACTTACAAGAGTATCTATAACTTACAATCAAAATTACAACAACACAACTTCAATAAGCAATACCCCATTGATTACAAAGTGTGATATTGACACTATCAATCCTATTAATGTTTCTATCCCGTAATTTGATTGAAATAGTATCGTTAATGGCGTTGAACATAGCTTCAAAAGATCTTGAGCAACCAGTAAATAACCTTTTGTTCCTCTCTTCCCATATAGTATAAGTAAAAGATGTCCAAACAAGCTTCATGATAGTAACTAGTAGGGATTTACCTTTCCATGTAGCACATGCCCAAGATATGTGTTCTTCCCAAGAGCATGGTCTTCTTCGAATGCCATTTAGGTGCAAAATCGCATCCCACTGTGAGCTAGACAAAGGACAATGAAGAAATAAGTGATCCCTAGATTCCAAGCAATCTATCTTTAGTTGGAAGTCTATTTAACAAAGCCGTCCAAATAATAATGCTAAATTTTGGGATATGGAGTGGAACCATATTAACTTGTGCCACTTTATAGTAGCAGCTCCCATGGATAGAATAGTCGAAGCTTGATGTCTCATTTTAAGCAAGATTCGGAAGCTCCATGTCCAGCTCATATTAAGACCAATTTCCATGTCCCAGAAATCAGAATTTTTAATAATATAACTATTAATCCAGGCTATCCATAAGGAACCTTCACCCGCTAGCGCCTTCCGAATTAAATGCATCATACAAGCCTTGTTCCATGATTTTATGTCTTTAAGTCTAAACCCCTTTCTGATTTAAGAAGACATAGTTTCCTCCAGCTCACTCTAGCACCCAAAGCTGCCTTGTCCGAACCTTTCCAAAAGAAACATGAACATAGCTGCTCAATTCTGTTTAGGATAGATTGGGGTAGGATTAACTGCCTACACCAAAAATTTGAATGCTTAAGCTGTCTTGTCTGAACCTTTCCAAAAGAAACGTGAACATAGCTGCTCAATTCTGTTTAGGATAGTTTTTATAAGCTCTAATCTACCAGCGTAGCTCAAGTTTCTTCGTGACCATTGATGAAGACGTTCCTGATATTATCAATAAGAGCAATACAGTCCTTAAGGATTGAAATATGATAAAATCATATTTTGATGATATATACTTGCATTGTTGTTGTTTTCAAGTACAGGCTCGGTGACATAATATTTTAAGGATTTAACTGACGACATAAAGTTTCGATCCACAAAATACAACTCAAATAATTCTATGATCAGATTTTATTATATCTTTGTCAACATGTTAACATCTAACCCACATGGCCGTCATTTTTTTAACAGAAAATGATGAGTTTGGGACATATGAATAATTTAGTTATCATTTTGTAACTTTTAGTAGTCCAATGACTCAACAAAGCAACATCCTATTATCATGAAACCATTTTGTAACTTTTAGTAATTAAATGGCTCAACAAAACAACAACCTATAATCGGATACCTATCTACTTTACCCCAAAAATCATCATCAATTTTTTTTTAAAATTAAAATTTGACATTAGACAACTATTAAAAAGAATCATTTGGCAATGATGATTCAGTCAAAGCATAAAATCAGGTGAGGGTCCTATTTTGATGGCCTACATACCCAGAAACAAAGCTTGCAAGTTATGTCTTCAAATGGGAAAATTCAAAGCTATGCTATGTCGGTACAATAATATGACACTTGTCATACATATATTGGTTGGATTGCCACACTGCAAAAATTTATGCATAAAATGAAACTATAAAAGAGTTAAAGCCATTGCAGTAAGGGTAATTAATTAATTAAAATGAAAGTTTTTATAAATATTTTTAATATATGTCATGAATTCAAAATAACTTTGTAAGAGGATTCAGCATCATACATGTGGAAGAAAGAAAAGGTGAGAAAAAGTATGAGACAGAGTTTCTTTATCTTTTTGGGTATCCATATATTAAAAAAAAATACATTAGAGATCATATTAGATTATGTTTAAATGGTCATTTTAATTATTAAAATTTATGAAATATCTATTAGATTTTATCAAATTGTTATAAGTGGTCGTTGCGATGTTATAATAAATTGTAAGAGTTTGATAATTATTTTTGATAAAATTTAATGACTAATTTATAAATTTTAAAGTTTTAATGATCAAAACAATGAAGTTAAATAGTTTCTTTTTGCTTTGATAATTTGGATTGGTGAGGGACAGGGGGACTTGCTTTGACGCCTCTACAATCCAATATAGCAACTTTGTAAAAGCACAAAACGTGCTATTCAAGTAAATTGTGGGCACACACCAATTTAATGTCCGGAATATCGTTTCATCAACGTAAAACCCTCAAATAATAGTATTATATTCAACTACTTCAAATTTGGTTATAAGAAAATTTATGGGTAAAGTACACAAATGATCCTCGACTATATGATATTACTTTGTTGACTTCTCCGACTATTAAAAATTACAAAATGATCTTCCGACCATATGGCTTTCTTTGTTAAGTCCATAGACTATTAAAAGTTATAAAATGGTCACACAACTATTCATATGTTCCAAACTCGTCCTTTTTCGTTAAAAAATTGTTGTTAGTGTGAGCTAGACGTTTACTTGCTGAATGAGATACACTAAAATATGTTCCCAAATTCTCAAACGACTATCATATCTCAGTTAGCAGGTTAACGTACAACTCAAAAGATCGTCAATTTTTTTATCGAAAAAAGACAAGTTTGAAACATATGAATATTTGAGTGACTATTTTGTAACTTTTAATAGTCGAGAGACTCAACAAAACTACGTCCTATAATTGGGAGACTATTTGTGTTTTTACCCTAAATAAATCGATACACAATAATACCAACACATGTCTATATTTAAACAAAAAAAAATCTTTTTTCTGGGTCCAATTGTTGTAAAATCTCTATTAGCTCTAGCAATCGAAGGGATTAACATAGTGGACTTACAAAACCAATTGATCAGAAAGTTGGGGCGAAATAGGCGTGGATTGATTTAGAAGGCACACTAAAGAACACGTCTGCACAAATACAAAATGGAGGATTAAGCATTTGATTTTAGAATTACAAACCAGAATAGGTCACAATCCCAACATTTGCTGCGGAATTAACGGACCTAACAAATTCCAATCGTAAGCATGTCTTTCCTAGTAACTTAGCTGACATCCACGTTGTTGACGAATAAATAACAAGTTTAAATAAATTAAACCCATGTGCAGTTAATTGCAGTGGCAAAACTTCATGATAGAGTTTGGGAGACCAACTTAAAATTTTTAAAAATCTAAAGGTTTAAATTAAAGTTTTTAAGGGTTTAGTTTATATTTTTCTAAAAAATTAGTGTCTAACTATAATTTTTGAAATTTGAGAGGCTTAATAAGAATTTTTAAAAATTATGGGAGGTGTCGAAACGATTTTCGAAAAGGAAAAAGGGGTCTCGTTTTGAATAATTTTTAGTCGTTAAAGACAAAACGTGGTTCGAATAGTCACCATTAATCTTTTATTAGAGTGTGATTGGGCACCCAAAAAGTATTTGTCATTTAAAAAAACATTCATTTTAATTAAAACAACAAATTTACGGTATGCGTTACCAAAATTTGAGTTCAGGAATCAGTTACGTGTGGGGAGGATTAGCACCCCCACAATGCCCTAAATCGGTACCTAGTCGATTAATTAGTTGTCTTTGCAATGAAATTTAAGAATTTGAGTCTAATTTAATTTAAGATCCCCTACAAGTAATACTCTTTGAATTTTAGGACGAATCAAAATAATATTTAATTATTTCCTATCGAGAAGAATCAACTATACCTTAAAGCAATCGATTCTTACTCCAATCGAAATAAAGAAATATTAAAATTCTATTCCAAAGTTCATTATTAGTTCAAAATAACAACACCCAAAATAATTTTAAGAGAGAAAACGATAATATCTAATTATTTCCAATAGAGAATAAATGATCTTTCATGCCTTAAAACAGTCATTTATTACCCCAATTGAAATGAAGATATATCACTATTTCGTCTTAAAATTCAATATTGATTCGAGTGAAAACGATAATATTAATGATTTCCAATAGAGAATAAATGACATCTCATGCTTTAAAGCAATCATTTATTGCTCCAATCAAAATGAAGAGATATCACTATTCCGTCTTAAAAATCAATATTGACTCGAGAGAAAACGGTAATATCTGATTATTTCCAATCGAGAATAAATTACCTCTTATGCCTTAAAGAAATCATTTATTACTTTAACCGAAACGAGGACATATTACTATTTTCAATATCGATTAGAGTGTTACTATTTTGAAATCCTATTGAAAAACACATGCAAAAATAAAACAAATTAAAAGCATACATCAAGCAAGAATAATTAATTATTTGTTTTACCAATACTTAATGAGAATAAGAATGTTCAATTATTTAAATACATCAAGACGAGATCTTAGATTCGATCTAACAGTCTTTTCTCGGTAAATTTAATTAAAGAACATGATCTTTTTCCCAATCCCCAAATTTTAAAATGGATTCAATTTAATTTGTGTCACTAAGTGAGATAGACTTTCATTTCAAAATTATCGAAAGTAACTTTCTTATACATTAAGACAGTCACTTTACGATAATATAAAAATGAACGAATATTACCCTTAGGCAAATTATTTTGATTCGAGTCAAGAAATGCTTATGAGGGTATCATGCAAAATTAATTAATGATTGAAATGAAATAACATACAAGCAACATGCAAAAATTAAAATAAAATAAAATGAAAATAGGGCTAAAATATAAACAAACAAAACATAATGTCAAAAATTAAAACAAAATAAAATGCAAAATGACTAAAATGAACATGTTTAATATTAAGTCCTAAAATTACAAAGAATAAAAATAAATAAAACATGAGGACCAAATTTAAATAAAATAAAATTTCATGGCCAACTTAAATTAAATAAAAAAGATTATAGTTTGAAATATAAACATGTAGAAACTATAGGGGCTATTTCCTAATTATTCCCTTTTCTAACCTAAAACATGCATTCGAATAAAAAAGGGTAAATTACTAAATTAGTCCAGAAGTATTAAAAAAATTAAATCATCACTACACATGACTAAACTGTAAAAATAATCTAAACATAGAGTGATTAAAATGAAAATAACCCTAAAAATATACAACATGCACAAAAGTGGGTAAATTACAAAATTGGTCCCTACATATGACTAACATGCAAAAAACACTAAAGTTAGGGAGACTAAACATAAATTATACAAAAAATATAAAGCATACACAAAAATGGGTAAATATCAATTTCAGTCCCTATATATGACTATTTTGTAAAAACATGCTTAAAATCGGGGGACCTAAGTGTGATTTCCCCTAAATTCCTTATATAAATATTACTTTTCCTTCTTTTTTTCATTTTCACCGATTTTCTAAAAAAATCAAAACCCTCTCTCTTTTCTCTCGTTATCCCTCGACCGACATACTGCCGGCCGCCTTTTCCCGCTTTCGATTGCCGTTCTGGTCACGACACATGATGGTCGAAGCTCCGAAATGAACCTAAAATAAGCCTAAAACACTCTCATCACCCTCCTAAACCTAGATTTAGGACTTAAATCATCCGAAATCTACCCCAACCCTTCGGCTACCCATTTTCCTCTGACCCCTAAACCGACTAAAATTAAAGTTAAAAACTTCCCAAAAGCTCCGACCTACCCTCCTAGACGCAGGTAAACTACTCGATCTCTTTATTTTCGATTACATGCAAAGGTTTTGGTTGCTTGGTTATTTTTTACTACATTTCGAAACTAAAAAAAGGAGAAAATACCATTAAATATTATATTCCTATTTTTATTACTTTTTCTTTTTGGAAAACCGAGATGAGAGTCCCTTCTTTATAATCGGTTTGGGTTTTTATAACCTCGAATATTACACATTTTTCTTTTTTTTCTGTATGATAAAATCAAATGATTACAAAATTTAATGATTGTGATGTTGCGTGGAGTGTTTGTGTAACATCCTCAATACCGGGTTAGTGAGTAAATTGTAAAGTTTCAGAATTTGGTGATTAAAGTATAATAATTGAACAATTAAGGACTTATATGAAAAATGTGGTGTAGGATCAAATTGAAAAGAATGAGGAGTAGAAGGTCAAAATAGTCATTGACAAGGGAAATAATTTAATTGTTATGGTTATATATGTTTCCACGTAGAGTGAGAGAGAAATACATAAGCTTCCAGAGTTCTCTTCTTCTCTTCTTTTCTCCCAACGTGAAGACTCATTGCAAAGGTGAGATTTCTCATAAGTGATTGTTAGTTGAAATTTAAGTTTGGTTTTCATCCTTAGATGATAATTAAGCTTAAGGAAAGCTTAATTTACTTTAAAACTACAAGATGAAGGGTGCAATAAGAATTAAAGATTAGGAGTTCTTGAATGAAATCTTGAAATAGAGTTCATATTTGGAATCGGAGGTTGAATTTGACTTGTCATCGACTTAATTAAGACATACGAAGTGTTAGAATTAGATTTAAAACATGTTGGAAATTGAGGGAGATTCTTGAAATCTATGTGGAGGATTGGATTTTTAAGTTAAGAGGAATTGAATGGGTATTAATTAGTTTAAGTAGGTGTATGCAAGTTAAGGATATAAAAAGAGGGGAAATATAAAGTGTTGAGAATATTATGAAGAGATTTTCGTGCTAAAATAACATTCTGAGCTATGTGCATCGATGCACATTCAATGTGTACCGATGCATCAAGGGTAAAATCCAAGAAATTTTTCAAGGTGTATCGATGCACATGAAGTGTATCGATGCACTCCTTTAAAATAAAAACATCGAATACCATCAGTGTATCGATGCACAAGTAGTGCATTGATGCACCCCCTTAAAATACAAACATCGAATGAGATTTATGTACCGATGCATAGATAGTCCATTGATGCACCCGTCAAGGGATGCATCGATACATGGTGTAGTGCATCGATGCATACCTTTATTAAGAGATGGAAAAACCTTTCTTTTTAGCCTAAGGAGTGATAGTTTAGAATATATTAATTAGTATACTGATTAGTATCAATGTATTACTATGTAGATATAGAACGTAATTTCGTTCTGAACAAACGAATGATTAGGATCAAGTCAAAACAAGCAAGGCAAAGGTGAGTGCATATCCTAGATGATAAAGAATTGAGATAAGACTTGCGATAAGTCAATCTCTTAGCATTGAATTTATGATTCTATATTCACGCACATGCATATATATATATATATATGTTAACGTTATAGTGATTCCATGCATTTTTCATTCATGATTTAACATGATATTATATGAATGAATGCCATTATCAGAGAATATTCCAGGTATGTGAAATAATGGAAATGATCATATGAAGTGGCTTATGTGTTTACATGGACAATGATGAAGAGAGATGAAATGAGAAATGTATTTATAATTAAGCCCATGTTATTTAATATGAGAGCTGTAGGTATAATTGGCATGCCAAAAGTCGAGTGATTATCAGTGGTCCTTCGGGACATAGTGGTCATTCGGGACAAATATTCAGTGCCCCTAGTGGGATTTTATTCGAGCTGTGGTGACAGTATTGTGCACAACCTCAGTGTACTCGCGTACCTTCTGTTCTCAATAATGTACATGGGCAATCCAAAGATAAATTAAAGTGGAATTAGCATAAGAATATATGGTTTATATGTGCATGTCACCATCATATATGTTATAGTGTAATAGATGCATGCAAATTAAGAGGTCATGATCATATGGTAAGAATGCATGTTCATGAATGCATTGTTATATCTATATATTTATATTATGCCTCACTAAGTCTATGACTTAGCGTGTAAGTGATTTACACGTAGGTACCAAGAAACAAGAAGAGCACTAATATAAGTGGCAAGGACAACATCACTACTAAAAGATCAGATCAGAAGTAATTGACAAAGTAGATATTTTGGTTGTTTATAGAGTATTGGCATGTAATTAGTTTTAATTACAATTCTCTGATCAATTTTGTATTTTGTGGTCTCTTTTATGTAAATTAATGTATTTTGTTTTAATGAAAGTTTAAAATTTCCCTATTTTTCTTTAAGTGTCAGTTTGAAAAGTCAATGTGACACTTCAGACTTGTATCCAGGTCGGGTACTGGTTGGGGTGTTACATTTAATGGTATCAAAGCTACGATTTAGTCGATTCTCGGTATAAACCGAAGTCTAGATTGTCCCATACGGTATACATGTCAACAAAATAGTGAAAACTTCTGATCTGATATAATAATAAGTATGTTGTTTGGCTGATAGAACGACATGTGTATGTTTGTATAGATGTCCGGGCATAGTAGCTCTAGAAGTGAAGCGGGAGACGATAGGCCTGCTAAAGTAGTAGTTCACCTGCCCTGGCAGGCAGAGTGAAGATCAGGCACCCTCTAGAGTGCTTGTAAGTGATCAAGATATGTTTTTCATAACACTGGACGCGGTATTGGCGCGTTTCCAACCTTCTGTTACTTCAACTCTAAGAATGAATGTTGCAAAGGAGTTGAAGGGTTTAGGAGCACCAGAGTTTAGAGGTGAAGCCGAAGAAGATACTGTTGCTGCGGACCTTTGGCTTAATGACGTAAAAATCATGCTTGAGGGACTTCATTGTTCCGATCCAGAAAGCTGGATGGAATAGTCTCTTTGCTCCGAGGGCAAGCAAGGATTTGGTGGACCAACATTACATTGAGAATGCCCGGTGATCAAGTAACTTGGTCTTTGTTCTTAGAAGAGTTCAAGCATAAATATATCGGAGATCAGTTTATTCGACAGATAAAACAAGAGTTCATGAATCTGAAGCAATGAAACCGTACAATTTATGAATACGAGTGTGAATTCAACAAGTTGAGTCGCTTTGTTATCGAGCTTATTCCTACAAAAAAGGATGTTTGTGATTGGTTTGTGGAAGGTTTACATCCAAGACTGAAGGAAATGTTAATTTTGTTAAATCTATCCTCGTTTCAAGAAGTGGTGAACCGTGCTAAAGCTCTGGAAAGAGCTCAAAATGAGAGGTTCAGAGATTCCGAGTTCAGACTTCAAAAAGATTGGGCACATGATCGAGTACTGCACCATCAAAAAGGGGCAGAGATGTGAGTTCTCGACCCCAAGCACGAACAGAGTCAGTTGCATATTCTGCAAGGGGATCAAATCAGATGAGGGGTCGACAGACACAATCAATGGGATCTGGAGCTGGGAGATCTAACCCGAGCCAAGTCAGGCAATGTCCACATTGTGGAAGGAACCATTCGGGGATATGTAGGATGATTTCTGGAGCCTGTTTTAAAGGTGGGGACACCAAACATTTTGTTCGGGATTGTCCCATGTTAGCTGGTGAATCTGCTCAGCCAGAGAGGTCTACCTCGGTTACCCAGAGAGGAAGAGGTAGAGGCAGAGGAAGAAGTCAATCAGAGTCATCAGCTCCACAAGATATACGTTCTACAGCTCGTGTGTATAATCTCAAGACTAACGAGGATAGAGATGACCCAGAGATAATAGCAGATATATTTCAGTTGTATGAAAAGAATGTGTTTGTATTGATTGATTCGGGGTCTACATATTCTTACATTTGTAGTAAGTTAGTGAACTAATTGAATATTCCATTAGAATCTACTAGCACTGAGGTAATAGTGACTAATCCGTTAGGACACAGTGCTATAGTCAATATGGTGTGTCGAGGGTGTCCCATACGGATTCAGGGAATTGAATTCCCTGCTAATCTGATGGAATTACCTTTTGACGAATTCGATGTGATACTGGGAATGGACTGGTTATATCGTTACTATGCTAATGTTGACTGTAGACTGAAAAGAATAACGTTAAGAAGTTCAGAAGATATAGAAGTTATTGTATTTAGTGAAGGATGGAACCCATTAGCTAATGTAATATCAGTGATGTCGGTAAAGAAGTTATTGCTACAGGGATGCCAAGGGTTTATTACTAGTGTGCTGGATGTGAGAGCAAAAGAGAATAGGATTGAAGAAATTCTTATAGTCAGAGAGTTTTCTGACGTTTTTGTTGAGTTAATCAATTGACGGAATCGGCCAAGAGGGGTTGAATTGGCAATTAAAATTTTGGTGGAAGCTTTTGCAGAAAATTGAAAGTAATTGCACATCGATTTAGAGTGGTTCGACTTTATCAACCAAAGTCTACGTCCACTACCTTAGCTATCCACACTAAGGATATTCCAACAAATTCACTAATTTGTTTTTTCTTTTGAGGACAAAGAGTAACCTTACAACTCCCTCAAGAATTATACACCAAATTCTTGAGCACACTTTTTTTCAAAGAGAAATACACAAATTTGCAAACTTACAAGGAAAACTTCACAAGGTAAGATGTTTGCACAATTCTAGAACAAGAAAGAACACTCACAAATAATTACAAATGAGCACAAATGGTGTTCTTTGAAAGCAAAATGAATATTGAAAAGAAAATTGGCTTGATTTGGACAAACTTGGTGTTTGATGCTTTCTCTCTTATTTCTCTATGATTTCTTCTTGATCAAAGGCTTCAGAACTTGTTTAAATACACCTTGAATCACTTCTGAACGTTGGGGATGATTAGTGAAGATCATATAGCCGTTTTAGTGTGAAAACAATTAATAAAACAGCTTGGAGCGTAGGGGGAATCGGTACCTCCTATGGGGAATCGGTTCCCTAAGTGTAAAATTCAAATTTTTCGACCGTTATACAAGGGGGAATCGGTACCCCTGGGGGGAATCGGTTCCCTCCGAGTATACTGGAATTCTCGGAGCCAAACCATTCAGGGGGAATCGGTACTCCCTTGGGGAATCGGTTCCCTCTGAACAATCTGGAATTTTTGGATTTGAAATGGTTCGAAATACTTTGTAAAATTATTTTGAAATTGTTTTAAGATTAAAACTTAATTTTACACTTGAGTAAGGATTAAAAATGATTTTTGAAAGATTTGGAGTAATGTTTTGATATTCGAATAGTTATATCGAATATACTTAGAAAATTCATTTGGAAAATCTTAAAATTCATTTAACTTAATTTGTTATATCGAAATATCAAAATGTTTTCAACAATCTCCCCCTTTTTGATATAACAAAACATTTTTAGTAATTTTAAGATTTTGAAATCAAGTTTGAAATTACTCCCCCTTACTTTAACACTTCTCCCATTTATCATTTAAATTTAAAACACATTTAAATTTAAAACACATTTAACACTTCTCCCCTTTTTGTTAAATCAAAAAGATATTTTAAAGAATTTAAACAAGGTTTTGAAATCATTTAGCCAATTAATTATATATAGTATAATCTGCTAAGATCACAAGCAAGAGAAACGTTAGCCATTAGTTTCATAATCAATATTCATAATTAATGTGACATGGCAAAATTGGTCGTATATCTAACATGAAGTAAATGATGCAATAATGAATAAATTTAATCACACCAAATATAAGTTCTCACCATTCATAAATCCAAACAAATTCAAAATCAATCAATCCACAAATTCAAACATTCCAAAATATTCAAAATGTTAAAACAATAAGTTTGGAGTTCAAAGCAAAACATAGAATCACATATCAGGATCAGGAGGAGGAAAACGAGCTCGCATAGCGGTCATTTCATGAGTGAGTTCATTAATACGCGCGTTAGTTGCTTCGTTGTTTGCACGTATCTCCCGAAGAATTTCTAATTGTTGAGCTCCCATTGTTGATAAATGAGACTCTATAGAAGTAAAGCGCGAATCCATGGTAGCATATCAGAAATCGAATGTCTCCATAAAGGATTGAAAATATGGAGGCATTTGATGCGTTTGTTGTGCTTGCTCCTTGGGCTGCTCAGGCTCATCTTCGGCTTCATCGATGTCTCGCATTAATTGCTCAAGCTCGAGATCATCATCAGCTTCTGGTGGAGCTTGTGAAGAACTAGCTCCCGAAGTATTTGCAAAGAATCGAATCCATTCACCGGTTTCCTTATCCTTAATCTATCCCGCTCTTGTTAAGGAAAGAAGATTAATTTGTTTCTTAAGGGGGAAAACGACATCTAGACCGACTCTAAGCCCAGCTTTGGAAAACAGATTACTCAAAATGCAACCGTAAACTAGAGATGAACATAGTTTCTTGTTAGGAACAAGATTTACGGTTTCAATAATTTCAGCAAAAATAATCCGAGGTAGGTTTATTTTAATATTGTTTTCGAAACAATGTAACCACCAAAGATCTAAGTCTCTAAGAGTAGAATAACGACATCCGGATGGTCAAAACCACCAAGAAATCATTAGATGAAGAAAACGTTCATGAAGGTCTAAGACACTTGCACTATCCCTTCTTTTATAACGAGATCCTAAGATTTATTTTTCATTTGATATCTAATACGAATGTATTGGCTATGTAAGCCGAGTCAATATATAAGAATTGTCCTAGGAGGTAGGAACGAATTCCTATGGTTTCGGTTTTAGTTTGGTTTTTAACACAAACGGCATTAGAGTAGAAAATATGAACAAGTTGATGGTAGACAATGGGTTCAAGATAAAAAAGTTTGTCAAATTTCCACTCTTGTAAAAGAGGAAGATATTTAAAATTAATATCTAACATAGCTTGACGAGAAGGAATACGTTCTTTTTTAATTTTGTAAGAGTCGAAATATTGATAATACCAAAAACGATGATTTCTAGGACCAGGATGATTGAAGCACGAATTTTGGATAGTCAAATTAGAATCAATGGGATTAGGATTAGGAATTGGATTTTGAGGATTTGGAGGTGAATTTGGTTGACGGTGTGAGCGACTAGATGATGACCTAGCACGTTTAGGATTGGACATGGTTTAGGAAATCGGAATAGAATGGATAACCTGTAATTTAGAAAACAATGTATGCAATTCAATCAATCCCAAAACTCAATTGAGTCCTCAATATTTTAAGGTTCTCCAAATCAATCCTAATGGGCAAAGTTTTTGAAAACTTTTGAAAAATACGGTTTTGAGAAACAATATATGTATAGTTTTCATAACAACAACATAATTCAATCAAAACACAATAATTTGAAAATCAAATTTTTTTTTCTCGAAAATTTAAATTTTTTTTTGGAAAATTCTTGTGTTTTTGATGAAATTAGTTGTGATATCTAGTTTCTAATCACTAAACACTCAATGCCCGATATAAAGTTCATCCTAGAACTAATTAAAACTAGTTCTATGTTCATAAATTGATGAAATAGAAGTTTTGGAAAAATACCTTGAAGGATTTCGGATTTGAGTGAGATTAGATGAAGTTTGCACGTTTTTTATGATTCTAACATGTTTAAAAGATGATATTTGAAGTGAATTTCGATTAAGAACGTTGATTTGAGGCAAAAATGGAGATTTGAGAGAGTAGAGGAGTGATAGGCGGCAAGGAAGAGAAGAGAAGAGGGTTTGAAGTTTTGAAGGGTTCTGCCCGTGTATATCTAGAAACCCAGGGGGGTATCGATTCCCTCTGCACCAAAATACTAAAATCCGATTTTAAACTCCCAAAATGCTAAATTAATTTCCTCTAGTGGTATTAGAAGCTAATATATTGAAAATTAATCATGTTTAAACAATTAAATTAATCTTTAAACGATATTTGAACATAAAATTAATTTTTCATCAAGAATCATAAACTCCCCTAACTAATAGCAATGAATGCAATCAAAAATTACTATTATAAGCATTTTTCATTTATTCTTAAAAGTGCTAAAATTATTTTAAACACTAAGTGAAGATATGTTGGTCAAACCTAATTCTCTCATAAGTGTCCAAAATCTTTCCTTGTTTAAAAGTTTTGTGAAGATATCCGCTAATTGGTGCAAAGTATCAACAAATTCTAGAACTACATCTTCCTTAGTGACATGGTCTCTAATGAAATGATGTCTTATTTCAATGTGCTTAGTTCTAGAGTGTTGAATGGGAATTTTAGTGAGACAAATAGCACTAGTATTGTCACACTTGATAGGAATAGTACCAACTTCAATTCCATAATCAAAAAGTTGTTATTTCATCCATAAAACTTGTGCACAACAACTACCAGCTGAAATGTATTCGGCTTCAGTGGTAGATAATGCAACACAATTTTGTTTCTTTGAAAACCAAGAAATCAGCATATTTCCAAGGAATTGGCAAGTACCGGAGGTGCTTTTCCTATCTAATTTGCATCCTCCATAATCCGCATCAGAAAAAGCATGCAAGCTAAAGCTAGAGTCTCTAGGATACCAAAGTCCTAAACTAGGAGTGTCTTTAAGGTATCTAAAGATTCTCTTAACAGCTAGTAAATGTGATTCCTTAGGACATGATTGAAATCTAGCACATAAGCAAACACTAAACATAATGTCCGGTCTACTTGCAGTTAGATAAAGTAGAGATCCAATCATTTACCTATATAATTTAACATCTACACATTTACCTCCTTCATCTAAGTCAAACTTTATTGAAGAGCTCATTGGAGTGTCATGAGGTTTGCCATTTTCCAGTCCAAACTTCTTGAGCATATCTTTGACGTACTTAGCTTGATTGATGAAGATGCCATCTTTTCTTTGCTTGATTTGGAGTCTCAAGAAAAATGAGAGCTCTCCCATCATGCTCATCTCAAACTCACTTTGCATTAGCTTAGAAAATTATTGGCAAAGAACATTATTAGTAGAACCAAATATTATATCATCAACATAAATTTGAAATACTAATAAATCTTTACCTTTATGTTTTAAAAACAATGTAGTGTCAACCTTCCCTTTTGAAAAACCTTTTTCAATTAAAAATTTTGACAATCTTTCATACCAAGCTCTTGGAGCTTGTTTTAAACCATAAAGAGCTTTTGTCAATTTAAGAACATGGTCCGGAAATTTTGAATCTTCAAAACCTGGAGGTTGTTCCACATACACTTCTTCCTTTATAAAACCATTTAAAAATGCACTTTTAACATCCATTTGATATAATTTAAATTCATGAAAACATGCAAATGCTAATAACATTCTAATTGCTTCCATCATAGCTACGGGAGCGTATGTTTCATCATAGTCTATGCCATCTTCTTGAGTATACCCTTGAGCAACAAGTCTAGTATTGTTTCTCACTATATTACCACTCTCATCAAGCTTATTCCTAAATACCCATCTAGTACCTACAGTAGATTTATTACTAGGCCTTTCAACTAATGTTCATACTTTACTTCTCTCAAATTGATTTAACTCTTCTTGCATAGCCATAATCCAATGTTCATCATTTAATGCTTCTTTAATATTCCTTAGGCTCTATGCATGAGATAAATGCAACATAATTACAAATATTTCTAAGAGAATATCGAGTTGTTACCCCTTTGGATGGATCACCTATAATTTCACCATCCTTGACATAGTTGTACTCTATTGGATAAGATACTTCCCTTTCTTCAATGGTTGGATTCTCAAAAGGATCATGAGTTTCCTCATTTTTTGTTTCTTCTTTTGATGATGGTTCTCCAACGTCATGTCTAACGTCATTTGCATTTATAACACCTACATCATCATTCATACAAGAGTCATTCCTCGGAAGGGGATTATCATCGAAAACAACATATATAGACTCTTCTACAACTAAAGTTCTTTTATTAAATACTCGATAAGCTTTAGAATTTAAGGAATAACCCAGAAAAATTCCTTCATCACTTTTAGCATCAAATTTGCCAAGGTTCTCTTTACCGTTGTTTAAAACAAAACATTCACATCCAAAAGGATGAAAATAGCTAATGTTAGGCTTTTTATTTTTGAAAATTTCATATGGAGTTTTCTTTAAAATTGGCCTAATCATTACTCGATTTATAACATAACAAGCGGTATTTGTGGCTTCCGCCCAAAAATATTTTGGCACATTATTTTCACAAAACATGGTTCTAGCCATTTCTTCTAAAGTTCGATTTTTCCTCTCAACAACTCCATTTTGTTGAGGGGTTCTAGGTGCTGAAAAATTATGGCTAATACTGTTAGAGTTACAAAATTCAGTAAATCCAAGATTTTCAAATTCAGTTCCATGATCACTCCTAACACTAGTTATAGAGTAACCTTTTTCATTTTGGATTACTTTTGAAAACGTGATGAATTGTTCTAATGCTTTATCTTTAGTACTTAAAAATATATAACCCAAGTATATCTAGAAAAGTCATCTACCAAGACAAATGCATATTATTTTCCACCCAAGCTAGTAGTCCTAGTTGGCCCAAAAAGATATATATGGATCAATTGTAATACTCTACTAGTTGATACGTCATTAATGGATTTAAAAGAAATTCGCTTTTGTTTTCCTTTAGCACAAGCATCACAAATTTTATCATTATCAAATTTAAACTTAGGCAACCCTCGAACTAAATCACCTTGAATTAGCCGTTGCAAAACACTCATACTAGCATCTCCTAGTCTCTTATGCCATAACCAACTATCATGTTCATCCTTAGCCACTAGGCACAAATTAGTCATATCAATAGAATCTAAATGCACCATGTATATGTTTCCTATTCTATGACCAACAAGCATAATCTGATTAGATGCAATGTCAATAACTTTACAACCATTAATATCAAACATGACATTGAATCATTTATCACAAAATTGACTAATACTCAATAGATTATGCTTTAATCCATTCACATATAAAACATTCTTAATTTGTATGGAAGAAGTATTACCGATAGTACCAATACCTTCAATGTGACCTTTTGAATCATCACCAAAAGTCACTTCTCCTCCATTTTTGGCGTTAAACTTAATGAACCAGCTTTTGTCTCCGGTCATGTGTCTCGAGCATCCACTATCAAGGTACCATGAGTTTGAATTTGTTTCCCGTGCCTTGTAGCAATGCTCATTTTCCTACAAACATAGATTAATTTCTAATTTTTGGTACCCAAATTCTTTTGGGTCCATATTCATTAGTTTCCAAAATCCTAGTCCCCTTAGGTATCTATTTGTGTAGGATATCCTTATCTTTAGTAGTAATGAGCTCCTTAGGAACCCATATACTTCTAACGATTTTTCCATCAGAGGTTCTTTGGGGACCTCTATGATTGTAGTTTTTAAAACTTTTTCTAACAAAGTTGGATTTTGAATTTTCTCCACTTTCAAAATGTTTTGTTCCAACTTTATCAAAAGAAGCTTTAAGATCATCAATTTTCTTTTGATGATCATCATTGACCTTTGAAAGTAAATTTTGCAAATCTAAAATTTTATTTTCAAACTCTTCCAGTTTGATTTGCAAATCTTTGATTTTACTTTCAAGATCGTTGTTGGTTTTGGATATGAGTTTATTTTCATTTTTCAATTTTGAAACATCATTTTTATATTTTAAAAACAATTTCTCATAATCCGAAGCCAACCCATTATATTCCTCTAATAGCTCATCATAGGATAAATCATCAAAATCAGATGAGTTAGAGGTTACCTTAGAATTTTCCCAAATGCCATCAAGCACAAGTTTGCTACTTCTTGTTCCTCTTCATCAGAACCTTCTTCATCGCTCCATGTAGCCACATGAGCCTTGTGCTTATTCTTTGATTGACCCTTCCTCTTTAATTGTGGGCAATCATATTTGACATGCCCTGACTTTTTGCATTCATAGCAAATAATCGGGTCTTTTTCTTTTGGTTTATTTTTGAGGCCTTCATTTCGTTTGAATTTTCTTCCTCGGTAAGGTCTCATCATTTTTCTGAATCGTTTGGCAAACAATGCCATTTCCTCGTCATCGTCATCTTCATTCGAATCACTCTCATTTTTTGTGGATTTGAGAGCAACTCCAATGTTTTTCTTCTCATTCTCCTTTGGTGTCTCTTCAATCTTATCAAGGTCTACCTCATATTCAAGCATCATTTCATGAGTGAGGAGTGAACCGATTAGCTCTTCAAGAGTTAAGGATGTTAGATCCTTAGACTCGATGATTGCCGTCTTCTTTGATTGCCACGATTTTGGGAGGGAGTAGACTAACTTCCTCACAAGCTTTTCATTTGAAATGATCTCTCCATATGATTTGAGACCATTGACAATCGTTGAAAATCTATCCGTCATAGCTTTGATATCTTCATTTGTTTCATCCTGAAATTTTCATAGCTATGCGTTAGAATACTAATTTTAGATTTCTTTACCTCATCGATACCTTCATGAGTGACTTGAAGTTTGTCCCATATTTCTTTGGCGGTTGTACAAGATGAAACTCTTCCGTATTCATCTGGTCCAAGAGAACAAAATATGATATGGATGGCTTTGGAGTTGAGCTGGAACATTTTTGTCTCTCCTTCACTCCATAATCTTGGATGAGTGAAAGGCTTGAAGTATTATTCTTCTACGACATTTCATGCTCCCATGTCACTTGCTTGAATGAAGTAAATCATTCTATTCTTCCAATAGGCATAGTTATCCCCATTGAAGAAAGGAGGCTTGTTGACGGGCATCGAATCGAGACCGGAGTCGAAGTTTGAAGCGGAGGCCATTGATGACTTTAATTATCGATATAACTCTTCCCGAATAGACTCAAGAGGCGATTAAACCTTCAAATGAGTTAGGCTCTGATGCCAATTGTTGAGTTAATCGATTGACGAATCGGCCAAGAGGGGGTGAATTGGCAATTAAAATTTTGGTGGAAGCTTTTGTAGAAAATTGAAAGTAATTGCACAACGATTCAGAGTGGTTTGACTTTATCAACCAAAGTCTACGTCCACTACCTTAGCTATCCACACTAAGGATTTTCCAACAAATTCACTAATTTGTTCTTTCTTTTGAGGACAAAGAGTAACCTTACAACTTCCTCAAGAATTATACCCCAAATTCTTGAGCACACTCTTTTTCAAAGAGAAATACACAAATTTGCAAACTTACAAGGAAATCCTCACAATGTAAGATGTTTGCACAATTCTAGAACAAGAAAAGAACACTCACAAATAATTACAAATGAGCACAAATGGTGTTCTTTGAAAGTAAAATGAATATTGCAAGGAAAATTGGCTTGATTTGCATCAAACACCACAAACTTGGTGTTTGATGCTTTCTCTTTTGTTTCTCTATGATTTCTTCTTGATCAAAGGCTTCAGAACTTGTTTAAATACACCTTGAATCACTTCTGAACGTTGGGGATGATTAGTGAAGATCATATAACCGTTTTAGTGTGAAAACAATTAATAAAACAGCTTGGATCGTGGGGGAATCGGTACCCCCTATGGGGAATCGATTCCCTAAGTGTAAAATTCAAATTTTTCGACCGTTATACAAAGGGGAATCGATACCCCCTGTGGGGAATCGGTTCCCTCCGAGCATACTGGAATTCTCGGAGCCAAACCATTCAGGGGGGAATCGGTTCCCTCTGAGCAATCTGGAATTTTTTGCTTTGAAATAGTTCGAAATACTTTGTAAAATTATTTTGAAATTATTTTAAGATTAAAACTTAATTTTACACTTGAGTAAGGATTAAAAATGATTTTTGAAAGATTTGGAGTAATGTTTTGATATTCAAATAGTTATATCGAATATACTTAGAAAATCATTTGGAAAATCTTAAAATTCATTTAACTTAATTTGTTATATCGAAATATCAAAATGTTTTCAATAGTTTTTCCTGCAAAGTTATCGGGTTTGCCTCCAGACTAGAGGTAGAATTTCAGATTGAAGTAATACCGAGAACTGCACCTATTGCCATGTCACCATACAGAATGGCCCCAAAAGAGTTACAAGAATTAAAGATCCAATTACAAGAATTATTGGACAAAGGGTTTATCAAACCGAGTGTCTCACCATGGGGAGCTCCAGTTTTGTTCGTAAAAAAGAATGATGGATTTATGCATCTTTGCATTGATTATAGGCAACTTAATAAAGTGACCATCAAGAACAAATATCCTCTCCCCAGAATTGACGATTTATTTGATCAGTTAAAGGGAGCTTCAATGTTTACAAAAATTGATTTACGTTCTGGTTATCATCAATTGAAGATTCAAGATAAAGATATTCCAAAGACAAGATTTAGAACGAGATATGATCACTATGAGTTTATCGTAATGCCGTTTGGAGTTACAAATGCTCCAGCTACTTTTATGGATCTTATAAACATAATATTTCAACCCTACTTCGATTCATAGTGGTGTTCATCGATGATATTTTAGTGTATTCAAAGTCAGAAGAAGAACATAGTTCACATTTAAATATTATTTTACAGATTTTGAGAGAAAATAAGCTTTATGCCAAACTCTCCAAATGTGAATTCTGGTTGAAAGAAGTGACGTTCCTTGGACATGTGATTTCTGTAAAAGGAATTCGAGTGGATCACCAAAAGATTAAAGCCATTTTAGAGTGGGAAGTTTCAAAGAATGTGTCAGAAGTCTGGAGTTTTATGGGGTTAGCTGGTTATTACCGAAGGTTTGTTAAAAACCTTTCGATAATAGCATTACTCCTAATTAAATTATTAAGGAAAGAGATAAAATTTGTGTGGAATCCGGAATGCCAAGAGAGTTTTGAAAGGCTAAAGAAGATTTTGACAGAAGCTCCAGTCTTGATTCAACTCGAGTCTGGCAAGAACTTCGTAGTGTATAGTGATGCGTCTCATAATGGTCTGGGATACGTGCTAATGCAAGAGGGTAAAGTGGTAGCGTATGTATCAAGGCGACTAAAACCGCACGAAAAGAATTATCCCACGCACGATCTGGAGATGGCTGCAGTAGTATTTGCTCTTAAGATCTGCGTTATTACTTATATGGTGAACGATGCTATTTGTATACAGATCATAAGAGTTTGAAATATTTGATCACCCAAAAGGAGTTAAATTTAAGACAGAGAAGATGGGCGGAATTCTTAAAAGATTATGATGTAGTGATCGGTTTCCATCCAGGGAAAGTGAATGTGGTAGCGGATGCCTTAAGCCGAAAGGCGTTTGCAGCCTTACGAGCTGTGGATGCCATACTATCGTTAAGAGGAGACGGTGTCATATGTGCAGAATTGACTCTCAAGCCATCATGGCTAGATCGAATTAAAGAATTGCAAGCTAGAGATGAAAAGTGTTTAAAGAAGTTATAACAGATAAGGAATGGAGAGGTTACGGATTATGAAATGAAAGCTAATGAGAACCTATATTATCAAGGGAGGCTAGTGATTCCAGATGATGATGAGTTGAAGAAAGACTTGTTAACGGAAGCTCATTGTAGTCCATTGACTATGCATCCGGGAGAAAATAAAATGTATATAGATCTCAAGAGTCGATATTGGTGGCCTGGAATGAAGAGAGACATTACGGAATTCGTATCCAAATGTTTGACGTGTCAGCAAGTCAAAGCTGAACATCATGTTCCGTCAGGATTATTGCAACTAATGTCTATTCCTCAGCGGAAATGGGAGAATGTAATAATGGATTTTATAATGGGGTTACCTTTGACTCCAAATAAAAGAGATTCCATCTGGGTGATTGTAAATAGATTGACTAAGTTAACTCATTTTATTCTGGTCCGAGTTGACTTTACCTTGGATAAGTATGCTGAGTTGTATATCAGGGATATTATACGTCTACATGGTGTACCTGTTTCTATTATTTCGGATCGAGATCCTAGATTTACTTCACTGTTTTGGAAATCATTACATAA
This sequence comes from Hibiscus syriacus, assembly GCF_006381635.1. Taxonomy (NCBI): domain Eukaryota; kingdom Viridiplantae; phylum Streptophyta; class Magnoliopsida; order Malvales; family Malvaceae; genus Hibiscus; species Hibiscus syriacus. The sequence continues at coordinate 281,465 of NW_024062129.1, read as the reverse complement.
AGCGTTGGGAACTCGGTTGAACTTTAGTACATCATTTCATTCTCAAACCGATGGGCAATCCGAGAGAACAGTCCAAATTTTGGAGGATATGTTGAGAGCTTGTGTTATCTAGTTCAAAGGATCATGGGAAAGGTACTTTCCTCTTGCTGAATTCGCGTACAACAATAGTTATCAATCAAGCATTAAAATGGCACCTTATGAAGCTCTTTATGGAAAAAGATGTCGTACGCCCTTAAATTGGTTCGAGCTTAAAGACAAAGAAATACTTGGTCCTGAGTTGATCCAGGAAGTGGAAGAAAATGTTCAAGTAATTCAAAATAATCTCAAAGAAGCAGCTGATAGACAGAAATCATACGTGGATCTAAAGAGAAAAGAGATCGAATATCAAATTGGAGATAAAGTGTTTCTTAAAGTGTCTCCTCAGAAAAAGTTTTAGGGTTTGGTCGAAGAGGAAAGTTGAGTCCTCGGTTCATTGGACCTTACGAGATAGTAAAAAGAGTTGGATCAGTGGCATATCAATTAGAGTTACCACCTGAAATGGAGAAAATTCATGATGTCTTTCATGTCTCAATGCTTCAGAAGTATCGATCTGATCCCTCCCATATTGTGACTCCAGAAGAGATCGAGATTCAGCCAGATCTAACGTATGAGGAAGAACCGGTTCAGATCTTAACTCATGAAGTTAAGCAGTTAAGAAACAAGACTATTCAATTAGTTAAAGTCTTGTGGAGGAATCACAAGATAGAGGAAGCAACGTGGGAACGTGAATAAGACATGAGGATTCAGTACCCCCATCTTTTCGCGTAATAAAAATTTGAGGACGAATTTTTTTAGGGGGAAAGATTTGTAACATCCTCAATACTGGGTTAGTGACTAAATTGTAAAGTTTCAAAATTTGGTGATTAAAGTATAATAATTGAACAATTCAGGACTTATATGAAAAATGTGGTGTAGGATCAAATTGGAAATAAGGAGGAGTAGAAGGACAAAATAGTCATTGACAAGGGAAATAATTTAATTGTTATGGTTATATATGTTTCCACGTAGAGTGAAGAGGGAAATACATAAGCTTTCAGAGTTATCTTCTTCTCTTCTTTTCTCCCAACGTGAAGACTCATTGCAAATGTGAGATTTCTCATAAGCTGATTATTAGTTGAAATTTAAGTTTGGTTTTGATCCTTAGATGATAATTAAGCTTAATGAAAGCTTAATTTACTTTGAAACAACAAGATGAAGGGTGTAGGAAGAATTAAAGATTAGGAGTTCTTAAATGAAATCTTGAAATAGAGTTCATTTTTGGAATTGGAGGTTGAATTTGACTTGTCATCGACTTAATTAAGACATACAAAGTGTTAGAATTAGATTTAGAACATGTTGGAAATTGAGGGAGATTCTTGAAATCTATGTGGAGGATTGGATTTTTAAGTTAAGAGGTATTGAATGGGTATTAATTAGTTTAAGTAGGTGTATACAAGTTAAGGATATAAAAAGAGCGGAAATATAAAGTGTTGAGAATATTATGAAGAGATTTTTGTGCTAAAATAACATTTATGAGCTATGTGCATCGATGCACATTCAATGTGTACCGATGCATCAAGGGTAAAATCCCAAAACTTGTTCAAGGTGTATCGATGCACTCCTTTAAAATAAAAACATCGAATGCCATCAGTGTATCGATGCACGCGTCAAGGGATGCATCGATACATGATGTAGTGCATCGATGCATACCTTCATTAAGAGATGAAAATAACTTTCTTTTCAGCCTGAGTGATAGTTTAGAATATATTAATTATATTGATTAATATCAATGTATTACTATGTAAATATAGAACGTAATTTCGTTCTAGAACAAACGAAGGATTAGGATCAAGTCAAAACAAGCAAGGCCAATGTGAGTGCATATCCTAGATGAAATAGAATTGAGATAAGGCTTGCGACAAGTCTATCTCTTAGCATTGAATTTATGATGCCATATTCACGCACATGCATATATATATATATATATATATATATATATATATATATATATGTTAACGTTATAGTGATTCCATGCATTTTTCATTCATGATTTAACATGATATTATATGAATGAATGCCATTATCAGAGAATCCTTCCAGGTATGTGAAATAATGGAAATGATCATATGAAGTGGCTTATGTGTTTACATAGATAGTGATGAAAGAGATAGGAAATGAGAAATGTATTTATAATTAAACCCATGTTATTTAATATGAGATCTGTATGTATAATTGGCATGCCAAGAGTCGAGAGATTATCAGTGGTCTTTCAGGACATAGTGGTTCTTCGGGACATAGTGGTCATTCGGGATAAATATTCAGTACCCCTAATGGGATTTTATTCGAGCTGTGGTGACAACATTGTGCACAACCTCAGTGTACTCGCGTATCTTCTGTTCTCAATAATGTACATGAGCAATCCAAAGATAAATTAAAGTGGAATTAGCATAAGAATATATGTTTTATATGTGCATGTCACCATCATATATGTTATAATGTAATAGATGCATGCAAATTAAGAAGTCATGATCGTATGGTAAGAATGCATGTTTATGAATGCATTATTATATCTATATATTTATATTATGCCTCACTAAGTCTATGACTTGCGTGTAAGTGATTTACACGTAGATACCAAGAAACAAGAAGAGCAGTAATAGAAGTGGCAAGGACATCATCACTACTAAAAGATCAGATCAGAAGTAATTAACAAAGTAAGTATTTTGGTTGTCTATAGAGTGTTGGCATGTAATAAGTTGTTAATTACGAATGCTCTGATCAATTTTGTATTTTGTGGTATCTTTTATGTAAATTAATGTATTTTGTTTTAATGAAAGTTTAAAATTTCCCTGTTTTTCTTTAAGTGTCAAAGTTTGAAAAGTCAATGTGACACTTCAGACTCGTATCCGGGTCGAGTACGGGTTGGGGGTGTTACAGTTTGTTTGCTTTGTTGACTTGGATCTTGTTGTGGCAAGGGGCTTGATGCATAGTTAGTGGAAGTGTTGGTGGCCGATGATTAGTGCAGATAGGCAGCGGTAGATCCTTCATTAGAGCCGTTGGATCTCTTTCAGATCCAACGACTGAGATTTATGCAGCGGTAACTATTAAAGGGGTTAGGGTTTGGAAACCCTAATTTTTTAGTGTTGTGTCAGGTTATAAATGTGCTCTAGGTTTTGAGTGTAATCTACTATGTTGGACTCCGGGTTTGGGCCGGATTACCCTTTGTAATTGGGGCCCGAATTGGGTTTTGTAAAGTCCTACAACAACAACAACAACAACAACAACAATAATAATAATAACAACAACAACAGGACGAAAACGAGTATCGACAGGAGGGGGTTTTATTTAAGAATATTAAAAAAATTTAAAATTTAATTTGAATATCTAAAAATTTTGGGGGGCAAATTGATTTTTTTTTTAAATTTTAAGAGTCAAAACTAGAAATTTTTAAATTGGGAGTGGGAGCATGACCCCCTCTAGTCCAACTTGTGTTCCGCCCCTGGTTAACTGAATTCTGCCCATCCTACTTTTCTATCGATTTGAACTAGGTGATCTCAATGGTATAAGGAAATATTGTTCTCCCTAGAGATCTCGAATTCAAGTATCTACGTTTGTAGAGTGTGTGCGCGTTGTCAATTGTTTAAGAAAATTCTGAACATATACTTATAATCACCCCAAACTGTTAAAAAAAACTTTTCTATCGACTTTTCGACGACGAAGGGAGAGTTTTCTAATTGATAAGATGGGAGGGAAAGTTTTCCAATTGATAAGATGGGAGGAAATGAATTTTACCATTCACTGCATCCATCTATCTGCTTGTAATGTCGTGCAAAACACACAATGAATTTCACCATGTCGTCCATGGTTAGGTGCCTTGTTACTACTACTTTCACAAGGTCTGAGAGTTGCCAAACAAAAGATAAATCATTTATACACACACATCTATATGCATGTAATGTCGTGCAAAACACACAATGAGTTTCACCATGTCGTCCATGGTTAGGTGCCTTGTTACTACTACTTTCACAAGGTCTGAGAGTTGCCAAACAAAAGATAAATCATTTATACACACACATCTATATAAAGTTTGCAACATACATTTCATTGATTCATTATCTTTCTCTCGAAACTGACTATAATATTAACCTATACTATCTCTTATATAAGAATATCTATCTGGATCACAAAAGAACATACTTTACAATGCCGAGCTTAAATTGGAAAATAACCTGGTATGGTTACTCTGCTTCTCAAGATAACAAGAAGATTTCAGATTTCAGAAGGTATCGGCACCGTCCCCTAGTGTGGAGAGAGAGAACGGGGCGATGGCTACGTTGAAAGTAGGTGATCCTACTCTGTCAATGTGTTTCATTTCCAAGTCTCCTTCCTGCACCGCAATGTAACCAAGAAAGTAAGAACATGGACAGCCTTTATAGACCAAGTAGGCCAAAAAGCTGATGGATTCAGATCACAAGATATACAAGGGCACCGGAAGTGATAAAAATGAATGCACAAAAGTTGCAAAAAAGGTATGCAATACATACAAGAGACCAGGCCATGGACATTTAGCAATTGCAACAGAATTTAAGCATCCACAGTCCACACCCACAATCAAGTGACGAAAATAACAAGAACAAAATTAGGGTCAAACTTATTGTGAACTAAGATAATATATTAATGTGTTAATGCAGACTGAAACCTTGGACTATGAACTTTCTAATGCAGACTGAAACCTTGGAATATGAACTTTCTTTTTCAAAACATGGAAGCAATGTACCCAATAACTAAAAAGGATTAGAGCAAGTTGCATCAATTAAATCATGAATCAAACATCAAGATAAATGCTCTTATAAAGGTAAGAGCCAAATAAAAAAACGCAAGTTAAACAAAAAGAAATATTTTTCTAATTCCACTAATCAAACAGTACTTCAGTTTTGGCAAAATTAAGCATTCTTCTAGCTAAAGAGCAAGCAAATAAAGAACAGGCCTCTCATACCATTCTCCCATTGGAAGTGCTTAATGGGCACGCAGACGAGTATTCGAAACCTGTTTTGGGAAGAATAACTGGCTGTTCACCTATAACTCCAACCCCCCTGCAGCGGAAGAATGCAACAAGATCAGATTTTATGATATTAAGGAATAAAATAACTTCCATCCAATCCTTTTCAAACAAAGGAAGGAGACGATTGAAACTATGTTAAAAATGAAATGCAAAAGATAACAAAGAAGATAATGTGTTGTTTTTCCTTTTGGCTAAAAGAAAAAGGTAATGGGTTAACTCACCAAACATTTTCAGTTTTCCCATTGCCATCTGTGATAATCCAGTGCCTTCGGAGAAGCTGAACAGGACGATCTGAATTATTGGTTATTCTTATTCTGTATGCAAAAAAGTATTGTCCCCTTGAAGGCAGACTACGCCCCTCTATATACACACTCCTAACTTGAACTCTGATTCCCTGAAATATCCAAATATATCATCAGACTTACAGTTCTTTTCTTTCTATTTCATCTTCAAATAAACAATTGTCTTTTGTTGGTTGTCTTCACGGATCCAGATTAACATATTAAAATGTCCAATAAGGAAGGGTAAATAGATACTTGGGAAGGAATTAGGACCACAAAGAATACCTCAAGTTTGGCCAGAGAACCTTTTTTTTTTTCCCCTAAAGAAACTTAACAGAACGAGTATCTCACTTGAAAATCTAGTCCTGACAACATTAATGAGCAAATTCAACCTATATAGCTAGAATACAATTCTAGAACCTTGCAATGAAGATACCTCAATAAGGACACCTCACAGTTCAAAAAGATCTCAAATTTATTCGACTGTTCACTTGTTGCTCGCACTGGTTATCTTTTACTTTTTAAAATGATGTTATCAAGAAAAACAAACTACATTAAAGATTAAAAAGAAAGAGAAGCCTAAAATGTAAAAAAAATCATATGTAAAGTTTGTAAAATTTCATTTACGTTATTTGTGAAAATTTAAACATTTATTTCTAATTCCTCGAACTTATGTTTACCTTTGCATCCAGAAATTTAAAAGCAATCAACAAACCCAACACCAAATTGAATATTAGAAACCAAGTGAAAGGAGGTCGAATCCTGCTAAAACAGTGATTAAAAACAATCCAACTTATTAACCACTCCAGTGTAGTCCTCTAGAGACTAGAAAAAGAAAATCAAAGTAATAAAATATCCTTCTAGAAACCAGCAATGACAGCTGTGTGAAATTAGATTAATTTCATACCAAGGTTGTTGCATCACTTGAACATTTCAGGAGAGAGTGAGGTGCAATTTCCTTCAACTCGTCACGATATCTAGCAGCATCCTGAAGAATTGCAGGTAAGGCATTAGAGTCAACATGTATATCATAAACATGTACAATATAAGATCGTTATCCATAAATAATCTCTAATTGTTTAACATTAGAAATGAAAACAGTAACTTGGTGTTTTTTTAGTAAACTATAACAGAAATGAATCCAGAAAGAGCTTATGGTGTTAAAAGAATAGAAAGTAATTTATTCCAGATTCATGAGTATGTGGCATGAAATAAGCATAATTCAGCAAGCAGCAGTCTAACTTCCAATATCTTTCGGTAAGCTTTTGTTGCATTCATGTTGATTCTCGGAAAAAGTAAAAAAGATGAAAGAAAATAAACGGGGAAAAAAAAAACATGAGACCTATGATCTCATCCGTGTTCAAATTATAGAGAATACAATAGAAAAACTAAAGAAAAAAAACGAGTACAAAAATGGATATAAAAGGCCATCAGAATGTGCTAAAAGGAGTTGAGAAATACCTCAAATCTTTCATCAGCAACTGCCTCTTTGATCAGTCCCCTGAATCTCAAAACAGGCTCCTCTTCCTCAAGTCTTTTCAAAGAATCACGTATCCTCGCAGCTTCTTTATAATCCTAAAATCTCAAACAAATCTCTTACCTCGTTTTTTATAATTTAAAAAATTGAATGGAAAAAAAACAGACCTCAGATTTCGCAGCAGCCTCCATTTGCTGTTTCAGCATTGCATAAGTTTGGCTCCGAGATAAAAACGAACTCTGATTCTGAGTTGGATTGGGGTCCATACTCGGTCTCTCGCCACCACCAGCGTTCCCGCCATTCCCGTTCCTATCCACCGTACAACCCACTACCAAACACTTGCGAGCAGCAGAGCCACCATCCCAACAACCCGACCCAACCCTTCTCCTCCTCCCAAAGTCCAGGTCTATCGCCAATCCGTGACCGACCCGAGCAGGAAAGCAGGTGCTCCTCGTTGCTCCGGAATTCAAAACAGTAAAAGACTTGAGGCCGAGCGAATGCATTTTTTGTTTTTCTTTTATTTAAAATCACCTCAGTAGTTCCGTCACGTTTCTCGCGTCTTGCCGCCAAAGAAGCAGGAAATTTCCCGGGATTCTGAGAGCCAGGAAAAATCATGTATGTTTGGATATCATATGATAAGAGGATATTGTTCACAGCCCCTGCCTAGCCTTCAAGGAGTAAGAGATATCCACAAATTTCATTTTATGGAAGAGATTGATGCACGTATGTGTGACTTAAATGAGTATAGCTACAGAAATATAGAATTTCTTCTGCTGCTTCAACAAAAGAACTAGAGAATCTATATCTATAGAAGGACGCCATTGATTCCATTTCAATTCTGGTTTGAGTTTATGGCTACGTTTGAATGGTTACTAGTGTTCTTCATTTTTTATTATAAGTTCAAATTAAATTGTTATACTTAGTCCCGTTGAAAAGATTAATTAAGGGTCCGTTTGTTTACTGCTGAATGCTTTCAGTATTGAGCCATTCAGCTTTGAATGCTGAAAGTATTTAGCGTGTTTACTTCTCACTTCTGAATGAAGATTATGTTGAATGAAACAACAAAACATTAATGAATGATTCAGCATTAAAGTACATTATGAATCATTAAGCATCCGATATTTTATCATAATACCTATTTTTTCACGTGTTGTCTTATTAAACAATCATATCATATCTTGTAATATAATAAATCATTATAAAGGTAAAAATGAAAATATTCATAATTCAAATTGTTCATTCAGAACCATTATCAAACAACATGTTACATTCAGAGTCAATTCATATAGAGTCTTTGAATCATTCAGGCTATTGAATCATTCAACGCTTAATCATTTTATTTTATCAAACATCCCCTAAGATTTTTATTTAATTTTTTTTAACACTTTTGATCATCTATAAGATAATTTCTAGAAGTAATAATTAAATTATAAGTTTTTTAAATATTGAAAATAATAATGTATCATTGTTTTACTTAATTATATATTTAAAGATATTGAAATCTTATGATTTTTGATCAATTTTTTTAGAAACTTAATGTTTTAGAAGGATTAAAGTTACAGTTATACCATTTAAGGGGTTAGGACTCTAGATCTCTGACTTTGCCCCTTGTCCTTCTCAATAAAGTTCAATTTGGCACTTAAAACCCTTTTTTTTAATTTAAGTATTTAAATTTAATTTTAATGTTCAAATCGATATAAGAATATCGTTTTTTAATTCAAATAGATATTTATAATTTTTAATTATTATAAACTAATAAGTTAAATTAAATATCAAATTAAACATTAAAATCAAATTCATGTATTAAATTAAATCTTAAAAAAAAGTTCGCATACCAAAAAATATTTAGGTACAAAATTAAACCTTGAAGGCAAGTTTATGTATCAAAACATATACTTATGAGATGGCATCCTTTGTTATTTTTTTGGATGTTAATTTATTAACAATAAGCGACATTTCATTTTAATGTCAATATGTGTCGATGTAGAAATTAAAAAAATATTAACTTATTATATCAGTAAAATTTTATTTTATTTTTTTATTTCATCATCTTTATAGGGTTCTTTATTTTTAACCATTGTCAAAAATATTATTTTTGATATCTTTTGCAGTCACCTTAGACATTAATAAACTTATCTCATCATTCTCTATCATATTAAAAAATTATATTTTTTTTATAAAAAAATCTCACAAGTTTAAGCAAAAAATCCATATTTTTTTGGTTTTGAACCTTTTTCATATTTGAAAGATTTTGGGTGTTCATTTGAAAAATCGTATAATGAGAAATATTTTTTTCGAGAATACGAAAAATATTTCAGTTTTAATCTTATCGGACGATCAACAAAGAAGATTAAACCATTAAATGTTTATTATGTATATGAATTTTCTTTGATTTTAAGCGATTTTCATGAAAATCAATTTGAGAAGATGAAGAAAAAAGAAAAAATATGAATATTTTGATATCAAACTTATCGTGCTCGACAAGTGGGATTGAGAGCAATGATAACCGAAAAAAATTGATGACTTTTTCGTATAATACAAAAAAGAAAAAAACCACGTCATCACACAATTTATGATTCAACGGTCCATGAAAAATTAAATCAAAAAATTTAATGATAAAATCAAAATTTTTATAATTTAGTGATATGTATTAAATAATATTTAAAATTTAGTGATTAATGATGTAATTTACCTATTAAACGAGTTCAAATATTATAAATATAAAAAATAATAAATGTTTAACGTTAAATAATTAAGAGTTATTTTTAAATAGATTTTATCTTGTATTTATCTCAAATTAATTAAAAAAACATCCCATGTCGTTTTACACCCTTTTTTCTGTACGATCCTCTTCCTATAATTTTCCGCGACACCACCACCTACTCTTTTTGTTCTTGCAAGTGATTCACCCATCTCTTTCTTTTACCAACTCTTTTTTCTAATAAAAAATATTAAATCATCAAAAGACAATAAAAGTAACACAATTTAAATTAGAGAAAATCGCCTCAGTGACAAAAAATGTCTTATAATATACGATTTTAACCAACTTTTTTTGGATTTGCCAAAATGACCAACAAAATCGCAACGCGAAATAAAAATCGCAACGCGATCCCCAGAATCGCAAATCAGTTTCCAAAATCGCAACGCGATTCTTGACAATCGCAATGCGATAGTACAAATTCGCATTGCGATTTTCCAGAATCGCAACGCGAATATGAAAATCGCAACGCGAACACATAAATCGCAACGCGTATCCGTAAATCGCAACGTGTATCCGTAAATCACAACGCGTATCCGTAAATCGCAATGCGTATCCGTATATCGCAACGCGTATCCGTAAATCGCAACGACAATACGTAAAATCGCAACGCGTATCCGTAAATCGCAACGCGATTTTTAAAGCGCCATTATAATCGCTACGCGTATTTTATTTTCAAATTACAAAAACGAATATTAAGACAAAATCCCGTAATCGCAACTCATAACCTAAAACCTAAAATCACAACTCAATCCCATCTCCATCTCTCACTCTCTACGGCGAAATCCGTCCCCATCTCCGAAGATTTCCGTCCCCATCTCCGGCGAAATCCCTCACAACCATTCACGGTCAGAAATCCCTCACAATATTCAGAAATGGAAAATCAACATCCGAGGGTTAGTTTTTTTAATTATTTTTATTTTGAAATTTTTGCATTATTGTAGGTTTTTCATATTGAAACTGATGATAAGTTTACTGGTCATTTCAATAATAGATTAACCATTTCACTTAGATTTTATTTCGCGTTACGATTCTCTTGTTGCGATTTTCATTTCGCGTTGCTATTCTCTCGTTGCGATTTTCAAGTTAGTATTTGTCTTGTCTTTGTTCTGTCTTTTGGTTGAAGTAATGCAATCCATTCAAGTTTCAATTTGCAGAAGAGTCGCAACGAGATAAATGAAAATCGCAACGTGAAAATGACTATCTGCAACGAGAAAAATGAAAATCGCAACGAGAGAATCGCAACGCGAAATGAAAATCGCAACGAGAGAATCGCAACGCGAAACCAAAATCGCATTGCGATTTTCATTTCGCGTTGCGATTCTCTCGTTGCGATTTTCATTTTGCGTTGCGATTCTCTCGTTGCGATTTTCATTTCTCTCGTTGCGACAGTCATTCTCTCGTTGCGATTTTCATTTCAACCAAAAGACAAAACAGTGTTGCAAATTTTAGTTTCAAGAATAAACTACTACTTTTTATGTTTATTGTTTTTGGTATATCTTCACAGTGTAGTTTTTGGTATATCTAACTTGGTATGTTTATTGTTTTTGTAGAAATTTTTTTCGGCTTCATTGACATTAAGGAATAAAGTTAGCCTAGCCACTACAATTGCTTCGAAGCTTTCACCTGCACAAAGACAATTGTTTGAGGAAACCTGCTTCGGGCCATGGCTGAGAGTACAGCATCCGGGTGGAGATGCTAATTTGACCCATTTGTGGCTTCAGACCATGACATCAAATCTACCCGACAGTATACAACGTGGTGAGGAAGAGATATGGTTTCATTTTCCACTAGCGTATACTTGTTTTGGGCGGAAGGAGTTCTGCTTAATCACTGGTCTACGATTCGGACACGATGATGTAGGCCGGTACACTCGTCATATCGCCCGCCCATCATGGTTATCCCGGGTTTTTTCCGGATGAGTCAATGGAGAAGCCGAACCTACACGTCGACGACCTGAAGAAATTGTTTAATAAGAAGCTGGTTTCACTCGGATGGATGACGTCGATGTTGTCCGAGTATGCCTTCTACTACTTGTGTATGCCGGCTTTTTAGGCAGAGAGGCCAGACAACCTATTCCTCGGGAGCTAATAATATTGGTAGAGGACCTGAATGCATGGAATCTGTTTCCGTGGGGTTCGTATATATGGAAAGCTACCTGGACTAAGTTGTCTACTGCCTTGATGACCGCAAAAGTTTGCGTGGCGATGGGTCGAAATACACTTTGTCAGGCTTTGTTTGGGCCTTTAAGGTAAGAATTTCTATATAATGTTTCTAAAATTATAATTAATTATTTAACAATTACTAATTTTGTTATTATATTGTTTGTAGATTTGGATATTCGAGGCTTTCCCCAGCATGCGTACATATGCAATAAAAACGTCAAATGATATTCCCAGGGCTATTTCCTGGAAGAGGAAAAATCTGTTGGATTGGGAAGACTTAATACCATATGCGACAATAAATAATATAAGTTAACACAAATACTTTCATATAATATATAAACAAGTTATTAATAGTAGACGTTTAACTTTGTTTGAGTTTTTATATTGTTAGGAGGCCAACATTCCATTACAAAGACTGACACCCACGGAGGAAGAGCTTGCCACTGATTGGTGGCAAGCTAGTCAGAGTTTTTTTGATGGCATGGATGATGAGCAGCATCCACTTCCTCCAATTCGAGAGCCATCACCTCACCCAGAGCCATCACCCGATCGACCCGACTATACACCTCTAGAACGAGAGCCATCACCTATCCCGTCACATCATCGAGCCTCTTCTCCACCATCACCTCATGATAGGCAACCGGTAAAGAGGCCACGACATTTATCTCCTTGTTCTCCACCTCCACGGGATGAGTTACGTGATGAGGTCAATGCCTTGCGTGAGGAGATCGGTACTCTACGCGATAACGATGGTGCATGGCGTGTGGAGGTGTCAACTTTACGTGGTGAGGTTGCCGCTCTACGTGAGATGATAGTATCGTTGCATAATGAGGTTCATACTCTACGCAACGAGGTAAGTTTAAGATTTTCCATATTTAACTTAATGATAAATTTACTCGTAATTTCACTTAGATTAGCCATTTCACTTAGATTGCTTAGTAAATTTATTCGGTTGCTGCCAATTCTGCTAAACTGTGTATTCTTTAACACTGTGAAATAGTATTTGTATTTGTTTTGTCTTTTGGTTAAAAGTAAATTTGTTCGGTTGCTGCCAATTCTGCTAAACTGTGTATTCTTTAACACTGTGAAATAGTATTTGTCTTTGTTTTGTCTTTTGGTTGAAAGTAAATTTGTTCGGTTGCTGCCAATTCTGCTAAACTGTGTATTCTTTAACACTGTGAAATAGTATTTGTCTTTGTTTTGTCTTTTGGTTGAAAGTAAATTTGTTCGGTTGCTGCCAATTCTGCTAAACTAATACCCTGAAGTCAGTATTTGTCTTTGTTTTGTCTATTGGTTGAAGTAATGCAATCCATTCAAGTTTCAATTTGCAGAAGAAGAAATAGTTTACTTTCGCAACACGAAACTTAAAATCGCAACGAGAGAATCGCAACGCGAAATGAAAATCGCAACGACAGAATCGCAACGCGAAACCAAAATCGCAACGACAAAATCGCAACGCGAAACCAAAATCGCATTGCGATTTTCATTTCGCGTTGCGATTCTCTCGGTGCGATTTTCATTTCGCATTGCGATTCTGTTGTTGCGATTTTCATTTCGCGTTGCGATTTTGGTTTCGCGTTGCGATTTTGGTTTCTCGTTGCGATTCTCATTTCACGTTGCGATTTTAAGTTTCGTGTTGCGAAAGTAAACTATTTCTTCTTCTGCAAATTGAAACTTGAATGGATTGCATTACTTCAACCAATAGACAAAACAAAGACAAATACTAACTTCAGGGTATTAGTTTGAAACATATTTTTCTTTGTTATCTGATGCATTTTGTGAACTATTATAGAATAATGACTTGGGTGAATACAATGCAAGTTTGAAACATATTTGTCTTTGCTTTCACTGTTTAAATATCATGTCTGTTTATTTACTGATTTTTGTATTTAATTATTTAGCGGCCCGATAGAGTGGATGCTTTACGTCTGGTTATGCTTGCACGACGGAGTTCACGCATCAGACAGCGTGCACGTGCTATTAAGTCTCCGTACACCCCAATAGTGCGAAGACACCGCAAGAAGAAGCCCGACTCGCCTGTCATCCCTCAAGAGTCCACTCCTATCGTTGAAGAGGCCCCCCTATCATTCCTCGAGAGTCCCCTCCCACCGTTCAAGAGGCCACTGTCATCATTGAAGAGGTCCCTCCCACCATTCAAGAGCCCGATTCACATGGCGTCATATGTAGGCTTCTTGAGAAACCCTCTGACGTGCCGGACATGATGGATTCAAGTTGGCTCTCGTATGAGTTACCGACCAGTACCATACCGGTATCTGAAGAGGAGAGGAAACAACTACCGAACACAATTCTGGATAACACCCTTTGGGCTAAGACCGCAGTTGATTTTTATCTACATGAGCGGAGCCAGGGGTGTTTCACTGACATATGCAAGCTCACCGATGATATCTATTTGTTGCTTGATCGGTCTTGGTGGGGCGTATTATTAGGGGTCGAAGATAATGGCTATTTCGATGGGGGGTAAGTCTTATATTTTTCTTATATTTCAATTTGATTAATTTTTTTTTAAAATTTATGTAAGTCACTAATATATGTCTTTTTTTGTAAAACAGCATATCGATGCGTGGGTGACACGTCTTCTAATAATAAGAAAACTTAAGAAAAATAAAAATATACGATATACAATTATGCCGACGTCTTTTAACGCCGTTCACTTGAAGAATGCACGAGATGAATCATTTGATTTGGGCAATGGACAAGCTAAACTTTATCCTGCATGGTGGGAGGTCGATAAGGTTAGTATTTATTTTAGATTGAGTTTAAAGGTTTTATGAAATAAGTGCGCAAATGAATGAATTATTACTTATGATTGCAGGTGTTTATCCCTGTTTTGGAACGTAAACATTGGATTCTCGTCGAGCTTCAGCTCCCATCCCTTAAGACAATAGTGTATGACAGCATGATAAATTACATATCATTGGCTGATTTAAGAGATATTATTAAGGGATGGAGCTCTCATTTGGCTAAATTCTTGGATGCGATCAATTATTGGACTCGTTCTGGAAACAAGAAGCCAAAGAAGCTCAATATTACAGTTATTAGAGACGAGACCGCGCCACAACAAACGGGAGGAGCCAGAGGAGATTGTGGTCCTCTCGTATGCTTGGCGTTGGAGCGTTTGACGACGGGAAGCACCAAGTATCTACCTCCCACCGATAGAGATAGAGCTACAGTAGGCTTGTGGTTTCGGCATTATATGGCTAAATCGATATATACGAGACGCTGCCTACCTGCATCCGCGTTATAAAAATGTCCATAAACAATTGGTAAGTTTATAGACTTTTGGTTTGAAAATGTTTGGTTAAGTACCTAGAATAGAATAATTTGCTGTTTGTAGGTTTTAGATGTGTAGAAAGTGTTGTTTGAGCAAATGTTTGGTTTCTGCAGGTTAATCTCAGAAGTGAACTGCGTGAAAATGATGTATGGCTACAAAAGTTGATTCAATAGTTTAATTGATTGTTTTTTGATTGTTTAATTGATTTGTAAAAGTTGATTCAATAGTAGATGATTGGAAATAAGAATTATTGCTTATTTTTTGATTGTTTAATTGATTTGTAAAAGATGATTTGTAAAAGTTGATTTGTGTAATTGATGCGAACATAATTCTTATTTGTGCTTGTTTAATTGATTGAAATGTAATGGTTGATTTTGTTGATTTCAATCTGCATTATGTTGAAATGAAAATCGCAATGCGAAATGAAAATCGCAACGAGAGAATCGCAATGCGAAATGAAAATCGCAATGCGGAAATGAAAATCGCAACGAGAGAATCGCAATGCGATTTTCATTTCGCATTATGATTTTCATTTCCGCATTGCGATTCTCTCGTTGCGATTTTCATTTCGCATTGCGATTTTCATTTCGCATTGCGATTCTCTCGTTGCGATTTTCATTTCGTATTGCGATTTTCATTTCCGCATTGCGATTCTCTCGTTGCGATTTTCATTTCGCATTGCGATTTTCATTTCGCATTGCGATTTTCATTTCCGCATTGCGATTTTCTTGTTGGGATTTTCATTTCGCATTGCGATTCTCTCGTTGCGATTGTAATTTCCGTGTTGCGATAGTCAAATGCATGCCTAATAAGTGATAACAACTGAATAACAAGAGTTGGTTAAGTCAAAATGGTTGGCCTGAGTCATTAATTCAACTGAAAATGTTAAAAGTTCACACATAAAATCCACATAATACAACGTTTGCATTTAAAAATCACCTAAGTTAACAGTCCCAAAAGGTGAAGCCAATTGTGATTGGGATTTTAAAGATGATTGCCTTTGCTTGACACCATATGAGCTTTGGATTTTGATGAGGATCCATATTTTGGTAGAGGAAAAGATGATTTTGATGGCACTGGTGATCCACATGTCAACCTTGTATGACCACTTTCCTTGCACCGACTACATGTCGATCTCTTCTTCTCTTCACCCTTAGACGGTATACGATCGTGACTTTTTGGTCGGCCAGGTAGCCTTCTGTCCATGGCTGGTGGCAAAACTGTTTGTAAGTCATCTGGTATGTCCCACTCAGAAGGATGTGGAATAGGGTAGACAATCTCGGCATAAGTCTGTCGATAAACTTCTGTAGTGTAGCAATCCATAGCGTATGCGCTTGAATCATCTTGGTTTAAATGAAGAGCAACTTTTATAACATGGCCACACGGATAACCAGATGTTTGCCATTTCATACAACTACACGTCTTTGCATTTAGATCGACTAGCCCATTTAAGTTATTATCCAGTACTTGAAACAAAGTGTTTGAACATGGTTCAACTCTCCATGACGTTGACTTCACAACACGTTTCGTTATCTTTTTTTCAGTCTATGGTGTAACACGATGTTCCAATGTTCCTGTAAATTTAAATAAACAATACTTAGTAAAATATATAAATATGATAAGTTACGAATTCAAAGAAATAATACCTGCATGGTTTCTTTTCTTGTAGTACCACTGTTGAATAGAGGCTCGAAAAAACTCCATTAACATAGTAATGGGTAATTTCCGGGAATGACGACTTAGAGCGTTGATTGATTCTGCACTATTAGACGTCATGAAACCATATCTTGCTCCAAGTTGATGTACTCTTGACCATCTTTCAAACCCGACATCTTCTAGTGTTTAAGCACACTGAGGTAAAACATGTCTTAAACAATTTATATGCTTATTGAAATCCACTTCCCGATAAGCTTTTACAGCCTTCCAGTATGTCCATTTGTGCTTTTTTATACCAGCAGACCTTGATTTTAGATTTCTATACAAATGAACACCACAAAGTCCATGAAAAGCATCTGGGAAACACCTTCTAACAGCGTTGTCAATTGAGTTTGCCCTATCGGATATGATTGTCAGATTGCTAATAGGACCTATGCAATCCCTAAGATGTCCCATAAACCATGTCCATGAATCAGAGGTTTCAGATTTGCCAACCCCGTAAGCTATTGGCAATATCCCATTGTTAGCATCCATGGCTACTGCTAATAAGTTTACTCCAAGGTATCGACCTTTCAAATGTGCTCCGTCAACTATAATAAATGGGCGCATGCAAGTAATAAACGAACGAATCTACAAAATAATATACACAAGAAATATAATCATTTAAATGTGAAATGCATGTAACTAACAAAAATGAGTCAACAAAATTATATTGATTTACTAACCGTAGCACCAATGGCGATAAACAGCAACTCAAAGTGTCCATCTCTATCTGTTTTGATATGAGTTACTGACCCAGGATTTTTCAGCTTTAAATTGTGACAATAAGCCGGCAGTTGGGCAAACGATGCTTCTGGCGACCCCCTCAACAATTCCAAGGCATAACATTTGGCTCTCCAAGCTTGAGAATATGATATACTAATCTTTAACCGAGCATTCATGTCAGTCATAATTTCATGTCCCCGATATACCCTGCCATTCAAAAACATTAACTCAGCCAGAAAACCACCCAACACCTTTTTGTTTGCCTGTCTATGGTGAGGAAAAACTTGGGTTCTTGAACATGTATGTTTATCAATAAAAGTCCTAACTTGAAACATTTCGCAATCTTTTATTCTCTTTGCAATCATACGCCACGTACAGTTTTTGTCAATCATACACCTTGTTTCGAAACGATCTTTGCTTGATTTGTTAACTTTTAGTTGATAGCCATCTTCCACACATTTCGTATACAAAGCTATCTTCAAGTCTTCCTTTATATCAAAACAATCATCTTTCTTGATACGAATAACTTTTGTGTAACAATCAACTGCTTTCTTTACCAACTCTTCTTCCGGTATCTGAAGTAATTCTGGCATATTCCAGTTATACGCCCGTGGCATTTTCTTTTCTTCGGGGACTTTTTCTTCTTCTTTTTATTCTTCAGGATTATATGAATTACAGAATGGATGTTCAACATGTTCATTCACAGTCGTAACTTCCTCCTCATTATCATCAACAATACATTCTTCGACAACGGCTGTTTCATCATCAAAATTCGGGTATTGACCAATATCAAAATCATTACACGCAGGGTCTGTTTCTTCTTCTGAAACATCATCAAAATCCGTGTATTGACCAATATCAAAGTCCGGATATTGACCAAGACCAAATTTCGAATACTGACTAGTACTCACAATTTTTTCTGTTGGCTCATCATCGTCTAACTGGTCAATACGAAAACCGGAATTTGGTGCTGAAAGTTGATTGGGATTTGGATTAGAGAAAGGTTGTGGGTTTTGAGAAAAACTTAGTTGATTACTACCCGCTACTGACCCAACAATACTACTTCTAGGTTCAACAACATACAATGTAACATCATCTTGTGAAACACTAATGTAAGCAATGAATCGTTCAACATCTTCATTGTCGGTTAACAAATAAACTTTACCATTTCTCTGATAAGATAGCCTAAATCCACTTAGGGGCTCTAAATTCAATTTATTTGAAACACGTAGCATTAGAGTTTCATAAGTTAACTTTTGTAAAGACAATTTTAGTTGAAGATTCATGGGTAAAGGCATATATTGTAAAACACCATGACCATTATCCCATGACCCTCCAAAACACAAATCTATCCAAACATGATCAACATTAGATGATTTCATGGTTGTAAATTAATTTACTAAACAGACGAGCTGCGAAACTAAAACCTGTTGCCGGATTGGGAAGGATGTCGTTGGATATAGGAACGGATGTCGCCGGAGAGAGTGATAGATGGAGATGGAATGAGTTGTGATTTAGGGATTTAGTTTATGATTTGCTGCTGTTGCGTAGTTATATACCCAAAATTTCAGTGTTGTGATTTACAGATTCTCGTTGCGATTTACGGATTATCGTTGCGATTTACAGATTCTCGTTGCGATTTACGGATTATCGTTGCGATTTACGGATACGCGTTGCGATATACGGATACGCATTGCGATTTACGGATACGCGTTGCTATTTACGGATACACGTTGCGGTTTACGGATACGCGTTGCGATTTATGTGTTCGCGTTGCGATTTTCATATTCGCGTTGCGATTCTTGAAAATCGCAATGCGAATTTGTACTATCGCATTGCGATTTTCAAGAATCGCGTTGCGATTTTGGAAACTGATTTGCGATTCTGGGGATCGCGTTGCGATTTTTATTTCGCGTTGCGATTTTGTTGGTCATTTTGGCAAATCCAAAAAAAGTTGGTTAAAATCGTATATTATAAGGCATTTTTGGTCACTGAGGCGATTTTCTCTTTAAATTATT
The DNA here is from genome assembly GCF_006381635.1 of Hibiscus syriacus. Classification (NCBI taxonomy): domain Eukaryota; kingdom Viridiplantae; phylum Streptophyta; class Magnoliopsida; order Malvales; family Malvaceae; genus Hibiscus; species Hibiscus syriacus. The sequence goes on along the minus strand of NW_024062129.1, from coordinate 261,973 downwards.
TTAATTATATTGGTACATTTGAGTTAAGGGATTGAAAGATGATTCACATTAGTGATGGTTAAGAGAAATTAGGAGGGGTTTGGGATAGTGGAATGTCAATATCCATGATAAGCTGATCTTCTTGGTGAAAAGAAAATGCATTTAGGCAGGCAATGGACATGTGTTTGTCTTCATGTTATGTTATATACGATATTAGGATTGATGGTTGATTGTTTAGTACTTTTTTTAAAGATATGTTTGGATTATATTTATAACTAGTCAGTGAATAAATTATGAAAGATTTTATTATATATATATATGATAAAAATTAAATGGACTTTAAAATGAATCATATTATGATTCAGTAATAATATTTAGAATACTGATTTTTTATTAAAAATTAAAATGGTTAATTTGATAAGATTATGCGGATTTATGTATAATAAATAATATTTCTGATAGTCTTTCAAAAAAGTATGTAGCATTCCTCTCTCATGGCTGAAAATTCAATTTCAATTTTTTTTTGCTCAAATTACACTTTTTTTCTATTTAAATTATTTTTCATTCAATATAAGTACCTAACGTTACAAACATTACCATTTGAAGTGTTCCGTCTGTAATGGAAATTAAAAGATTCCGTTAAATGACAAGTGTTATTTTGAAAGTTTTATTTAAAATAAAAAACTTAAAATTATATTTTCCTAAAAATTCTAAATTTTTTGAAATCTTAAAAAAAAAAACCCAAAAATCTCGAAATCCTTAATTTTAATCTCTATACTCATGTCAACCGATGTCATTTGTCGACGTCACTGTTGATCTAACCTTCCCCGTCGATACAATCACCTGAAGAACCCTAACCAATGATTTAATTCAATTCTTTAAAATTTTAAATTTATAAACCTTAATTTTTTAAAGGCTTCATGTAAAAAAAGTGCCCAAACTGTACCTATTTTCTCAAAGTGGTGCCTAAACTTTTTTCGGTCAATTTAGATGCATAATGTTATAAACGTTATCATTTTAGGTGCCTTTGCCGTGACGGCCGTTAAAAAAGCAAGTTAAGTGATATTTAAAAAATCTTGTAATTCTAATCTTATATAAAAAACTTAAAATATTAGTATATTTAAAAAAATATTAATTTCTCTTAAAATAAAAAAATCCTAATCGTAATTCTAATCTTACCTCCCTTTCCGGCCACGACTACTGCCGTCAGCATCATCCTTGTCATCTCCCTAGTCAGACGTCGACATCCTTATCGTCGATTGATCATCAAGATCGTGTAGTGTAGCGTGATTCGTTGGGTCCATTTTTGGTTCGTTCGCTCCTATTTGTCGAAACGATTTTTTTAAAACGGTACGGGTAGGGGGCGAAATTTTGAAAACCACGTCATTTTTAATTATTCTCTTTTCAATTGAATTTTTAATTAAAAACAATGCAATTTTAGAAAATCTCTCGTTTCGAAAAAATTGGAAATTCCTTTATGATAAAAATATAAGGTTCGAGGAGTCGCCACCAATCTTTGATTAGGGTGTGATTGGGCACCCAAAAACGTCGTCATTTTAAATAAAAATTAATTTTAATTAAAACAACAAATTAAGGTCTGCGTTATCAAAATCTGAGTTCGGGAGTCGGTTACGCGTGGGGAAGGATTAGCACCCCCACAACGCCCTAAATCGGTACCTAGTCAATTAATTAATGTCTTTGCAACGAATTTCACAAGTTCGAGTTTAATTTGATTAATGATCCCTTTAAACAATAAAAGTGCAAATTGGTAACATTGAAAAGCAACAAAATATGTTAATTTAAAATTACCGAGTCATTAAAAAGATAAAGGATATTCGATTATGTAAAAATATCGAGACCAGATCTTTAGGTGAGTTCTAACGATCTTTTCTCAAATAATTTAAATAGCCGAATATTTCTTTTTCTTTCATTCCCAAATTTTAAAGTGATTAATCAATTATTTTGGTGACACTGTTGGGATACATTTTTAATTTAAAACCGTTAAGAACAACTTTCCTGTAAGTTAAGAAAAGCTATTCGGACAGTTTTTAAATTAAAAGGGTATTACCCTTAATCTGATTATGTGATTAAGTTGAGTCATGCACATGAGGCCAACATGCGTAAACGCTACAACTAAATATATATGTACTAACGACATGCTTGAAATAATATGTACATGCATACATTCAAAATAAATCTAAATTAGCTCTACAAACATGCATGGGATATTGAACAAGTGGCTAAGATATAAAGAAAATAAACAGTGAGCTCTTTTCATAAAATCTCATTTCCAAGTGCTGCAACCATAATATAACCAAAATGCTATATAGGATCAAAAAGAAACATGCAAAAATTGAAGGTTAAATGTATAGAACATCAAGACTTAAATACACTAAACTGGGGACCAAAATTAAATACGCTTAAAACATTGGGACAAAATTACAAACATTCAAACGTTGATTTATGGACCAAGTTAAAATGCACATAAAATATGAAGATAAAATTAAAATGTGCAGGAAATATGAATTGAGGACTAGAGTGCATTAAAGTAAAAACAAGCGTGACTCCCTCAGCCATAATCCCACGCGAACCGGCCACCCAAAACGCTGCCGTCTTGATACCTTAATATATATGATATCATAGGTAAAACTGAACCCTAGTTCCCATTTCATCCTCAGTAGCCGCAACCCCTCTCACTCTCAAACTCCTCTCTCGCGAATGGTCACTTCAAAGCACAAAAGAACCAACGCCGGCCACCGTGGCTTCCGATGGAGACTCACGACTCTCTCAGGTAAAAACTAACGCTTTGATCACTCTTATTTTGATTCTAGTCTTAAAGCCTAAAAATCAACCCTAACTATTTCCTTTCTCCCTTGACCGAGACTCTCCCCAACCCAGATCCGCGATGACAAGGTGTTTACCTTTGTGAAAGGAGACGACTTTGCTCCGATGAAAGAGACTTCAGAGCTCCCGAATGTGAAAATCTTCTTTTTTTTTCTTGTCTTCGATTATTTCAAAATGTTTGTTTTGTGTTATTTTGATTTAAGTGAAATATAAACTGAGAGTGGGTTTATTGAACGAAAGAGAAAAAAAAAACTCATTTTCATTTGTCATGAAAATCTTGTCACATTGTTTTCGAATTCAAAGAAAAACTGGATCAAGAGTAGAAGCCCCCTCTTTTTTCTGTTCGTGAATCTCCCTTCGTTGTTCCTTCCTTTGAATGGTTGTTGGAAATCTTCTCCTCCCCTTTCGCTCCTGAACCGAGCGCCCCCCATTTGCTGTCTGTCCTCGTTGCCTTTAATCTGCCCCCCCATTAATTGATATCCCCGTGATTCTATATTGATTGCTATTTTTCGTTCTGTCTCGTGGTTGATTTCTCCTTGTTCACTGCTGCCCGTGACCCCCCTGTTATGTTGTTTTCTATATTAATGTGCTGCTTCATCATCTTGGATTTGCTGTTTGCAGGGCACGCACGAGCTGTTGCCGTTGGTGGGTGATGGGGAACCGAGCTGTTCTGATCAGGTTTGGTGTTGGCATGGGCAGTGGAGCTTCAGCAGTATGGGCATAGGTGACATGGGAACATGGGACAAGGCCTCGGGAGGCACCAGCTGCTGTTGGGAGTGGAGTAGAGAATCGAGATGTTCTGCTCGGGTTTGGTGCTGGCATGGGAAGCTGCTCGGTTCTAGTATTTCACGTGGGAGACAGTTGCTAAGGAGCTGTGCTGCACATGGAAGGCATGGATGACAGCCACCAGTGGTCTCACGTGGGAAGCAATGGTCAACTCGGGTCTTGTAATTGTTGAGTCAATTATTTGAACTCGGGCTTGTAAATGGACTTTAATTTTAGAATTTGGATTTCAATTTGTGCCCCGATTTCCATATACGATTCCAATTCCAATCGAGCACCTAAAGCTTTCAAACGTGAAATTCCACGCTTCATTATTTGAATTAATTCTTCATCGAGCACTAACATCTTCAAATTAACTCTTGATCATCTTCAAAATGAAATTAAAAGGCCCGGACAAAATTAGGGTATTACAGCTGCCCCTCTTTGCTCGTTGTTGTGAACACAAGAACGTAGCAAAGATAAAAAAAATGACCTAATTTTGTCTGACTGCAGCATCCTCTTCCCTTCTTCAGTCTTCCTCTTGACTTTCGCCTCTATCTCACGTTCATAAACCCGAGAATCTTCGACTTCCTTTTTTTTATCTGACGGTTTGCTCCAACACTCTTCTGAGAAAGCTTAAAATGTCTCGGACGACTTATATTGTACTTGGGCGTTTTTGTCCAATTCCATCTTCTTGCTTCAAAATTTGATAAGAGATCTGCTTCACTCCTCCTTCGGGGTAGGTGAGACTTGAAAATCTTTGGAAAACATGTCTGTTCCCTATTCTTTCAGAGAGTATAGGACTCGATTAATCTTCAATCAGCGTACTTGCTCTTTATTCTTTTCAGAGAGTATAAGACTCGAACAATCTTCAACGATTGTGTCTGCCCCCTATTTCTTCAGAGAGTATAAGACCCACAATCTTCATCAATCGCGTATGCCCCCTATTTCTTCAGAGAGTATAAGACTCGAACAATCTTCAACGATTGCGTCTGCCCCCTAATTCTTCAGAGAGTATAAGACCCACAATCTTCATCAATCGCGTTTGCCCCCTATTTCTTCAGAGAGTATAAGACCCGAACAATCTTCAACGATTGCGTCTGCCCCCTATTTATTCAGAGAGTATAAGACTCGAACAATCTTCAACAAACGGGTTTGCTCCCTATTTCTCTAGGGAGTATAGAACTCGAACATCTCTTCAAATGGGTTCGCTCCTTCTTTATTTAAGGAGTATAGAACTCGAACATCTTCAAACGGGTTTGCTCCTTCTTTCTTTAAGGAGTATAGAACTCGAACATCTTCAAACGGGTTCGCTCCCCCTTTCTTTAGGGAGTATAGAACTCGAACATCTCTTCACGGGTTCGCTCCCTCTTTCTCTAGGGAGTATAGAACTCGAACATCTTCAAACGGGTTCGCTCCTTCTTTCTTTAAGGAGTATAGAACTCGAACATCTTCAAACGGGTTCACTCCCTCTTTCTTTAGGGAGTATAGAACTCGAACATCTCTTCACGGGTTCGCTCCCTCTTTCTCTAGGGAGTATGGAACTCGAACATCTTCAACTGGGTTTGCTCCCTTTTTCTTCAGGGAGTATAGAACTCAAAAATCTTCTTCTTACGGGTTCGCTCCTTCTCTCTTTAAAGAGTATAGAACTCGAACATCTTCAAACGGGTTTGCTCCTTCTTTCATTAAGGAGTATGGAACTCGGATATCTTCACACGGGTTCGCTCCCTCTTTCTCTAGGGAGTATGGAACTTAGACATCTCTTCAAACGGGTTCGCTCCTTCTTTCTTTAAGGAGTATGGAACTCCAACATCTTCAAACGGGTTCGCTCCTTCTTTCTTTAAGGAGTATAAAACTCGCATATTTTCATTTGCTTCACTACTTTATTGTGAAGGCTTGAGTTTGATTTGCTTCAAAGGTCAAACCTGAAAATCAAACATTATCAATCATTAAAGTATGCTTGAAGATTCGAAAAATATTATACTCAAAAATTTAGAATTTAAGAGAATCTTTTCGAAATCATTTCTCTTGTGAGAGCTTGTCTCGCCGCAATTGAATACGAGAGTCTTCCTTGACTTGACTGCCATTTGAACCTCTCCCTTTATGGGACCTTGAATCGGTTAATGACTCCTCACGCGCGTTTCCTTTTAATCACTTGATCAGCTTCTTTGTACTCAAAACCTTTTTCTTTTTCTCCTACATCTGATGGTCGGATGGTTTGTTCCAACACTCTTCTGAGAAGGCTTAAAATGGATCTGCTTCACTACTTTTTGGTGAAGACTTAAGATGGTTTGCTTCACTACTCTCTGGTGAAGACTTATGATGGTTTGCTTCACTATTCTCCGGTGAAGGCTTCAGATTGATTGTTTCACTATTCTCCGGTGAAGGCTTCAGATGGTTTGCTTCACTATTCTCCGGTGAAGGCTTAGGATGGTTTGCTTCACTTCTCTTCGGTGAAGGCTTAAGATTGACTTTGCTCCAATCTCATGTGTGCAAGTCTTTCTTCATACACGAAAATCTTCGTTTTTCTTCTACATCTGATGGCCTTCACTTCAAAGCAATGCTCCTTCTATGGATTAGACCTCTCTGTTTTTCAGGGTATGCCTCTTTAAACACTTTGCATTTGAGGTTTGAAATATTCCTTTCGATCATTGGGATTTTAACATTCTGCATCTTCTCTTTGCGCCGGAAGATATGTCAAAATCATGTATTTATGCAAGAAACACGAATGCAATTCAACGTATTAGTGTAATGTATTTTCTTTTATGCAAATGATGTTATCATGAATGCATAAATGTTGAATCAATCTTCACTTGGCTCCAAAGTGGTGAGCTTGGTCTTCTTCTATTTGATCATTCTGTTAAGGGTATACTTCATATGCTCGTGTAACAACTCATAGTTTCCAACTTGCATCTTTGAAGAGCCATCTGATCTTCTTTTATCCTCCTTTCGCCTTTGTCTTCTGTCTTCATTTTGGAGAAATCATTTTCTCTCTCGACTTCTTGCTATGGTTAGAAGCATAGATGTATTGCCCCATTCTCGGAGACTATGTATATGACTGCGCCAAACCCCACAAAGATCAAAAGGAAAGTTACGTCCATTCTGATTTGACTCTTGAAACACGACGCCAAGAGGATCATATCAAATCTTCTGTTCCTCACATTTAATCAAATAAGGCTTGTTTATACTATTTCATGCCGAGAGGTTAACAATAACTCATCAATGAACCTTAGTTGGCTCCACTAGTTTCTTGATGTTTAACATTCCATCGCCTTTTCTGCTGGAAGAAAACTTCATCACTTCTCCTTTTAACCTTGGGGTTGTTGTAGAAAACAACCTTCATCTTGGTAGCAGAAACAACACATGACCGCAACACTGGTTCTACACCATATTTAATGGTTCGTAAAACATTTGACAACATATTCATCTTTTCATGTGGCTTATGCTCATATCTTTCAACTGGAGAAGCTCTTCATAGCATTCAGAGTTTTCGTACGATATTACAATGATACCAAAATTCAATGGAGATTAAAGTGGGATGCTTAGGCTCGCCAACCTTAATGCACGTGCAATCACCAGAATAATGCAATTGATAATGGACAAAATGATCATTTATGGTAAACTCCACTGTCATAGTTTCACCATTTTTATTCTTCGTATTTTTCTATCTCATTGGAAACTATTTGTCCAATTAAATGATCTTGCCACAGGACTTCATAGGTTTCCAAAGATGCCCCACATTAATACCTCCAGTTGAAACATGTCGTCACTTGTGCCGCAACATTATCTTATATTGATACGGGCCTTCAAAATGCCAACACCTCAATTTGTAAGGCTCATTCTCAATGTCTTCTTCGTCTGGATCTTGTCATTTCAAAATTATGTGGGTTCATTCGTGCCCCAACATATCACAACTTGAATGTTCTCATTCTGGTGTCACTACACAATAGTGTTGTCAAATAGTTTGAGGGCATTTCTTCATGCTACTTAGGAAGTGATCAACCCTTCTAACAAATGTCTTGCATTTTCATTCGGACTGAGATATGTACCCCTTTCAAATATGGCGAGCATATACTCCTTGATGGGTTATTGACAACGTCATCTGGAAATGCTAAAAGCTCTTATTCTTCATCCATTCTGATTTCTTAGACCTTCTGCTTCAAGGTCGCGGAATGCTTCATATTATGGCCCCGCTTATTCTCTTTCTTCCAATAGAGGCATAATGAGCCTCTCCAGCTGCAAGGACTTTTCACGTTTGAAACTTGTCATGTTTGAAAATGTTTTTATCCCTTCTCTTATTTTTAGGGAATGTGAAAAAAATTATGAAGAAATTTCAAAAATACTGTCATTTTCTTCAGGCTTGCAATCAAAACAAATTGTAAAACAAGAGTTCAATAAATACCAAATAAGGCAAATTCTCTTTTAATCCTTCAAAAATTATATACATTTGAAAAGAGTAAAGATTAATACTGACAAAAGGCTTAGGCTAACTTGGGAAGGTAATGTGTTTCAGGTTAGCTTCCTGCATCCTTGATCCTGGTGTTTTATTGATGTGATGAGGTAACCATTTTGCTTCTCTTCTGGAAATGTTCACTGGTTCTCAGTCTTCGTGAGCGCTTTTGGACTGTGAGATGCTTTATCAAGAGATGTATAAGATCATCCTTCTGTACAATGGTCGACAATCTTTGTGTTCGAGTTGCCTTTTCAGGTTTTCAACTCGAATTCTCCTTTGGTTTCAAGACTTGATCTAAAATTTTACGTCTTGAACCCTCCTTTTTATTGTTCTTCCTATCATGCATTAAAGATTTTAAAAGAATTATTTACAAATAAAATTAACCCTGATGGGGCGGATTGAAATATGAAGATAGTCTCTCCACTTAGAAATCCATGTATGATTAGAAGGGACTTTTCAGGCACGTAACGTAGGCTATGGCTCACGGTTATGAAAGAAAAGGATAAATAGGCTCAAACAAGTGTTTAAGGGTTATCAAACCAAGGATCAATTTGTTCTGCTGTCTTCAACCTTGCTCTGCCTGATTTGAATCTGCTCGTGCATATTCTCTTCTTCTTCTTTTTTCTCAATGTTTCACGATCTTCGGGTGAATAAAATTGAAATGTTTGAACCACTCTTCTTGAGGTGTTTGATCGATTTTCTTTCATTCTTTTTTTTCATTTTTCTCATTTTCAATTTTTCTCTTTCTTTTCCTTTTTTATTTTCTTTTTCATTTCATCATTTTTTTATCTTTTCTTTTTCTCTTTCTATATTTCTCTTCTTTCTCTTTATGATGTCAACTCAATTTGATCTTAGAGCGCTTTGTATTTGGTCTGCCTCCTGGTGTCATGACTTTCTTCTGTAGCAAAATCCGGACTGATAATCTTCACCCGTGCGAGCAGAAGTTATTCACCTTTGCCCTCCAGTGTGAAGGGTGATCCTTGGTTTGGGTTGAATCCGAAGAAAATTACTATAGGCTCAAAAGGGGACAACAAGGGGTATATATACATATATTTGGAGGGATAAATGAAACAAAGTCGTTCATCATCTCATACATGGAAGTCTTCATAAAGGAGGTATCCCCAAGGGGATGAATTTTCAGGATTAACCTTATCTACATGAAAACAATATAATTAATGCATGATAGAATTATTTCAATGATTCCCTTTATTTCTTCTTCTTCTACATAGTCCTCGCATGCCCTTGATTTGTTACACTCCATCTTGTCTTTCTTGCAGGAAATGTCCTCGTCATGCCCTAGGGATTTATTGAGGTTGGGGAATTGATGTCAATGATTAGTCTCTGGGTTATTTCGGGTAAGGAGTCCACCAATGGTTCCTCCGGCTTTGGATGGGACATGAAAGGTCTAATCTTACCTCTTTTCAAAAGCATATAATTAATGAAGTAGTAAAACAACCTTTAACTCAAAAACAATTACAAGATCAAAACTTGATTCATTGCTCATGACCTTTGGAAAATGACGTAAGTTCATTTAAAAATCCTTTTCAAAAAAATTGAGAAAAATGACAAAAACATGTTCAAACAAGATGTTGCAAATGACAAAATGTTTCATGATGAACAAAAGGATTTATGCGCAGTCAGGATGCCCCCATTATTCGTTTGATGCAGTGATGTTTGATTCGATCAGGTGCTATGCATTGTGCTCTGGTGCCCCACTCGAGCTCGTCATCCATTGTTTCACCAATTCTTGTGTTAATGTCCCATTTTCCACAAGCATCTCTATCTCCTTGAACAACATCCTACAATTCTCCGTAGCATGCCCTAATGCCCCTAAGTGGAAATCACGAACACTATCCTGATCATAGCTATGAGCAGAAGGGTCTGGTTGCACTTTCACTAGCCTTGGTGTGAGGTATTCACCTTTAACCGAATGGGGATACAGATCCGAGATAGACATTTGAAATACTTTCAAAGTATTTTTCGATTTTGGGACTTTCTTCGGATGACTCGAGTACCCTGCTGCCCCTCTTCTTTTACGGTTGTGGGAGCTATGAACGTGACATTCATTCACCTCATCAGCTCTTCGCTCTTCATTTCTTGAGCTTTTGGAAGTGACTTTCAAGTTTCCTTTACTAATTGCATCCTCAATTGAATCTCCAGCTAACATAATATCCTTAAAGTCATTTGTCGAGTTTCCCAGCAATAACTCAAAGAAAGGAGCTGGGAGAGAATCGAGAAACATATATGTTATTTCTTCTTCTAGCAAAGGAGGCTGAACTTGTGCTGCTATTCCTCTCCATCTCAGGGCATATTCTTTAAAGCTCTCAGTAGCTCTCATCCTTATCTTTTGAAGGTGATGACGTTTTGGGGCTAAGCCTTTAACATATCGATATTGCCCCAGAAAAGCATCAGCTAGATTGACCCATGTCTTAATCTGCTCTCTGTTCAAATGATTATACCACACTACCGCCGGGCCAACAAGACTATCATGGAAGTAATGAATCAACATATTGTCATCATTTAGGTACCCTTCCATCTTTCTACAAAACATTTTCAGATGAATTAGGGGGCAACTAGTGCCATCATATTTCTCAAAATTAGGCACCCTAAATTCACGTGGGATGACCAAATCAGGGACTAAACTGAGTTCCCTAGCTTCTAACTCCTTGTGAGAGGCATTAACAACCTTCATATTTTTAACGGCTTCATTCAACCACTTGAACTTGTCTTCAAATTGCTCAAAATTGACGAGGCTCATCTCTCGGTCTGAGCCAGACGTCCCAGGGCCAATTATCACTCTTGATGTACCAATCTGAGATTGATTTCCTCTGTCATCCATTTTCTCTTTACCAGTAGCCTGTGGTATCAGTACTTGGGCCATTTGATTTGATACGCCTTGTAGAGAACCCGATGTTTGATTCCTTGTACCTTGTAATCCGATCAACTGTTCTTGCAACTGATCTTGTGATTTCTCATTAACTTGCTCCATCGCTTCCATTTGTTTGTTCATGATGATGAGGAACATAATGAATGAATGATCTTGTTATTACTGTCACATAACCTCCCATAAGTTATTTCCATGTTTTCATAATTAATGCATATAAAATGCTTAAATAAATACATGCAATGTAAATGCAAATGAAAAATGCAAATACAAAAGGTGTCATTCTAGAGTGACCATCTTAAAACAACTTTCATTGAACACAAAGGTTTCGGTACATCAAACAACTTTTATAGATAATGGACAGCTTTCACTCCTAGCTTTTCTATCTCCTTCAAAAGCCAATTTAACTTCCACTCATGCTCAGGGGTTGAGTTGTCAATATGCTTTAATTCTCTTGCAAAGCCAGCTAAATCAACCCATTTGTGAGCCACATCACTTGCTTGGGTCATAACCTCTTTTATAACGTTGTCACTTTTCTTTATCTTGAGAGCTGATTCTCGGAGCTGCAGACACTGCTGTTGATTTTTCTTTGTAAGAAAATCATCGTGGTTATGAAACTCTTGCATAAGATTACTACAATCATCCACCATCTTCATCAACTTCTTATTCTTGGCTTTAGTGGCTTCTAGCTCAGCTTCACTCTCCCGTTTATGGCGTTGATGTGAGATTTCTATGTTAGCTATGGCCAAATTCAACGTCTGATTCTCGGCTTGGTATCTGCCCAAATCATTGATAGTTGTATCGCACATTTTCTCTGCAATATGTAATTCATAAGAAAACTTATCCGCTCGGCCTTCATGCACCTTGCAATTCTTTCTCCACTGTTTAATATCATTCTTCAATTTAGTGACTCCTGCTACCCACTCCTCTGGGACATTTCCTATGCCGGCAAATTTAAAGGCGTGGTTGATCCTTTGAAAACTATCCCGCATAACTTCCATCTCTCTGCTTAATCTATCATTCTCGCTCTTTAAATGACGAATCTGAGCTTTATATCTTGACAACCTATCTTCTTCTTGGATGTCCTCACTGATACCCTTACCTTTGAACACATTTGGCTCTGACTCAACAGGATAAGCTGCTACCGAAGCGTGTTGTCCTTCCGATTCAAATTCTAATACTCCATGATCCAGAAGATGTTGTACTCGATGTTTGAAGGTGGCGCAATTCTCAATGGAATGTCCTTGAACCCCAGCATGATATTCACAACGAACATTTACGTCATACCATTTTGGATACGGAGGCTGCAACGGCTTCACATAATGCGGAGCTACTTCTCGGGCTCCCACCAGTGCATCATACAACTCCTTATATGATATTGGGATAGAATTAAAATGAGAACCACCTTTCATCTTGGGTTGAACTGCAGTTTCAATTTTCACTTTCCTCGATGTCTGGAGTAGACTATCAAATGCCACTGCGTTCTGACTGCATGGCTTCTTTTCATTCTTCTGAATTTCTAAAGTTTCCACTATTTCTTTGGCGTTTCCAAACAACTTGTTGATACGAACAATGATTGTGCGTGGCTTCTCATACTGGCTAAGATCAGTAGGCTCTAAAGTGGTCTCTTGCATATTTGACACCTCAAGGTTGCTTCCGTCAAGCTCTTTCTGTCTTGTTGTAGAAGTCCCACTTCCTTTGGCTAAAGCATCTATCCTATCCATCATCCTGGACATCTGCTCTTTTATCTCTCTTATCTCCTTTTGCTCTTCCTCAGCCATGCGATCTTTGGGTGCAGATCTTTCCACTATTCTCGAAGCTTTCTGGTGATGCCACTTCTTAGCTGCGTTATAGTCTGCTTGATCACGAAACCCCTTGTTCCTCATGAAAACCTTCTACTATGCTGACCACTCACAAATCGACACCTTTTGATTATGTCATGATCATGCAATGCAAACAATGGGAAAACCCACATAAAAAACAAGTTAGTTCAAACAAAATGTCAAAAGGCAACAATAGCAAAATAAGTAAATTAATAAGATAATGCGAAAATAAAAATACGAGTACAAATGCAAATGCACGAGGTGTTAATCCCGAAAGTGACCACTTATAGAACAACCGTTCACTTAGACAACAAGAATTCCATGAGTACACCGTAGTCCAAATACAACTGTGCTTCTTCATCTCTTCATTTCCTTAAGTCGTACTCTTCATGGGATCTGGTATTGCACCTTCAAAATCGTCGGCGTATTCCATCACATTTGATGACGTCGGATGTCTTGAATCTTAAAATCTTCATTCTTATCTTCCATGCGATGTGGACTTCTCGTCTTTACGAAGGTCTTCTCGTCTTTATGAAGGGTCTTCTCGTCTTGATGAATGGCATTCTCGTCTTGATGAATGATATTCTCGTCTTTATGAATGCTCTTCTCATCCTTGTTACGATTGTATCTATCCTTTGACTCAACATCTTGGCCTTTACAGTTTCTTCAATCAGGTTCAGATCTCTTCATTCATCGGTTGTCCTTCATGGATCGTTTGAACATCTCTGGATCTCCTGGTTTTTACTACATAGTGGAGAATTTCTTGCCTCAATATGGTCAGCCTTCTTGTTAGTCAATCACTTGTGAATTAACACCCCTCGATGACATGAGGATGCAAATGCAATAAAATCACAATAAAATAGACATAGAACAAAAACGGGTTAGTACACATAAGATAAACAACAAGATAGTGGATACCGTAAACATCACATAAAACCTACCCTCACATGCTGGCTACCCAATCATGCTTTAGTAGATCCTACCCGACATGATATCTACCCACATGTTTTGTCATTCTTAAAAGATCCTAACCGCATGGTATCTAATTCACATGTTTTGTGCGAAAATATAAAACCTAACCGCATGCTTTTCTAGTTCTCATACTTATTGCAAAAATAAATTCGAGGAAAAGGTTAGAATGAGTTTCCCCTTCGTGTCTGCAGACAGAGATTCAACATAAGATGGGCAGAGTTTCAGTATTTCTAAAAGGGTCCCCGAATTATCCTTTGCTGGTGCCCCATTGGGCTTGCCAGACCCTCGATCCTCGCCCATTATAGGCTTAAAACGGATCAAGTTCGATTCGAGAGGATACATTTCCCTATGTCCATGCGAGGAAACTCAATGTTTCACTCGTAAACATAAGGCATGTACCCCAGAGGTTACTTGCTAAAGCCCATGTGGAGAAAAGTAATTTTTCTCACGTAAGCGTAGCGTTCACCCCTACCTAACGGGATAGAGCACAGTAAGAAGGCTCTAAATATCAAAACAGTTGTAACGACAGTGAGGGGAAACCCATAATCCTTTGCCTCGATCCAAGAAAAACAATAGACTAAAACGAAGGTCAGAAAACTGAAACATGTAGAACACACATTAGTACAACTATTTATTCATTCACCAAATTACAAATTAAGATGTAAATAAAACAATTCAAACAAACAAGGGATCAAAGACCAAATTAAAGCAAACTTATAAATTTTGTTGCAAAGACAATTAATTAATCGACGATCGGCCTGACTCTCTAAAAAAAGTCCCCAGCGGAGTCGCCAAGCTGTCGAAACGATTTTTTTAAAACGGTACGGGTAGGGGGCGAGATTTTGAAAACCGTGACATTTTTAATTATTCTCTTTTCAATTGAATTTTTAATTAAAAACAATGCAATTTTAGAAAATCTCTCGTTTCGAAAAAATTGGAAATTCCTTTATGATAAAAATATAAGGTTCGAGGAGTCGCCACCAATCTTTGATTAGGGTGTGATTGGGCACCCAAAAACGTCGTCATTTTAAATAAAAATTAATTTTAATTAAAACAACAAATTAAGGTCTGCGTTATCAAAATCTGAGTTCGGGAGTCGGTTACGCGTGGGGAATGATTAGCACCCCCACAACGCCCTAAATCGGTACCTAGTCAATTAATTAATGTCTTTGCAACGAATTTCACAAGTTCGAGTTTAATTTGATTAATGATCCCTTTAAACAATAAAAGTGCAAATTGGTAACATTGAAAAGCAACAAAATATGTTAATTTAAAATTACCGAGTCATTAAAAAGATAAAGGATATTCGATTATGTAAAAATATCGAGACCAGATCTTTAGGTGAGTTCTAATGATCTTTTCTCAAATAATTTAAATAGCCGAATATTTCTTTTTCTTTCATTCCCAAATTTTAAAGTGATTAATCAATTATTTTGGTGACACTGTTGGGATACATTTTTAATTTAAAACCGTTAAGAACAACTTTCCTGTAAGTTAAGAAAAGCTATTCGGACAGTTTTTAAATTAAAAGGGTATTACCCTTAATCTGATTATGTGATTAAGTTGAGTCATGCACATGAGGCCAACATGCGTAAACGCTACAACTAAATATATATGTACTAACGACATGCTTGAAATAATATGTACATGCATACATTCAAAATAAATCTAAATTAGCTCTACAAACATGCATGGGATATTGAACAAGTGGCTAAGATATAAAGAAAATAAACAGTGAGCTCTTTTCATAAAATCTCATTTCCAAGTGCTGCAACCATAATATAACCAAAATGCTATATAGGATCAAAAAGAAACATGCAAAAATTGAAGGTTAAATGTCTAGAACATCAAGACTTAAATACACTAAACTGGGGACCAAAATTAAATACGCTTAAAACATTGGGACAAAATTACAAACATTCAAACGTTGATTTATGGACCAAGTTAAAATGCACATAAAATATGAAGATAAAATTAAAATGTGCAGGAAATATGAATTGAGGACTAGAGTGCATTAAAGTAAAAACAAGCGTGACTCCCTCAGCCATAATCCCACGCGAACCGGCCACCCAAAACGCTGCCGTCTTGATACCTTAATATATATGATATCATAGGTAAAACTGAACCCTAGTTCCCATTTCATCCTCAGTAGCCGCAACCCCTCTCACTCTCAAACTCCTCTCTCGCGAATGGTCACTTCAAAGCACAAAAGAACCAACGCCGGCCACCGTGGCTTCCGATGGAGACTCACGACTCTCTCAGGTAAAAACTAACGCTTTGATCACTCTTATTTTGATTCTAGTCTTAAAGCCTAAAAATCAACCCTAACTATTTCCTTTCTCCCTTGACCGAGACTCTCCCCAACCCAGATCCGCGATGACAAGGTGTTTACCTTTGTGAAAGGAGACGACTTTGCTCCGATGAAAGAGACTTCAGAGCTCCCGAAGGTGAAAATCTTCTTTTTTTTTCTTGTCTTCGATTATTTCAAAATGTTTGTTTTGTGTTATTTTGATTTAAGTGAAATATAAACTGAGAGTGGGTTTATTGAACGAAAGAGAAAAAAAAAACTCATTTTCATTTGTCATGAAAATCTTGTCACATTGTTTTCGAATTCAAAGAAAAACTGGATCAAGAGTAGAAGCCCCCTCTTTTTTCTGTTCGTGAATCTCCCTTCGTTGATCCTTCCTTTGAATGGTTGTTGGAAATCTTCTCCTCCCCTTTCGCTCCTGAATCGAGCGCCCCCCATTTGCTGTCTGTCCTCGTTGCCTTTAATCTGTCCCCCATTAATTGATATCCCCGTGATTCTATATTGATTGCTATTTTTCGTTCTGTCTCGTGGTTGATTTCTCCTTGTTCACTGCTGCCCGTGACCCCCCTGTTATGTTGTTTTCTATATTAATGCGCTGCTTCATCATCTTGGATTTGCTGTTTGCAGGGCACGCACGAGCTGTTGCCGTTGGTGGGTGATGGGGAACCGAGCTGTTCTGCTCAGGTTTGGTGTTGGCATGGGCAGTGGAGCTTCAGCAGTATGGGCATAGGTGACATGGGAACATGGGACAAGGCCTCGGGAGGCACCAGCTGCTGTTGGGAGTGGAGTAGAGAATCGAGATGTTCTGCTCGGGTTTGGTGCTGGCATGGGAAGCTGCTCGGTTCTAGCATTTCACGTGGGAGACAGTTGCTAAGGAGCTGTGCTGCACATGGAAGGCATGGATGACAGCCACCAGTGGTCTCACGTGGGAAGCAATGGTCAACTCGGGTCTTGTAATTGTTGAGTCAATTATTTGAACTTGGGCTTGTAAATGGACTTTAATTTTAGAATTTGGATTTCAATTTGTGCCCCGATTTCCATATACGATTCCAATTCCAATCGAGCACCTAAAGCTTTCAAACGTGAAATTCCACGCTTCATTATTTGAATTAATTCTTCATCGAGCACTAACATCTTCAAATTAACTCTTGATCATCTTCAAAATGAAATTAAAAGGCCCGGACAAAATTAGGGTATTACACTATTCTAATGGCTTTTCGTTGGATAATTGGTTGTCTGGTGAAGATGCAATCAGGTGGAGATTCGACGACGACAAAGGCCGACAACTGATGTGGGATTAGAGATTGAAATTAAGATTTTCAAAGTTTTGAATTTTTAAAAAAAATTATTTTTTTTACCTTTTTAATATATACAAAAAATTTTAATTTTTTATTTTAAATAAACTTCTTAAAATTAAATAAATGTGACATATGTCATGTAATGCAATATTTTAACGACTGTTACAACTGAAACACTTAAAGTAATAATGTTTATAACGTTAAACATCTGCACTGACTGAAAAAAATAAAAGTTTGGTATTACTTAAAAAAACGGCATAGTTAAGATTTTTTTTGTATTAAGCCTTTTTTTTAAATCCCTAAATTACTATATTATATAACTATCACTCGCCAATTCTTGGTGAACTATGGGGGGATTTAAACATTTTAATGCAAGGATGTGGGATTTCATAGAGGGAGAGGGCTGAACGGGGACGAAGGGTGGGTGATTTTTTTAAAGATTTTTTTTAAAATAATACTTTTGTTTTATAATAATAAAAGTTCAAAAAAATATAAATGCGATATCTATCATTTAACGGATTACTTCGATAATCATTACGGTAAGAGCACTTAAAATAATAAAATTTGTAATATTAAACATCTAGATTGATCGAAAAATAATTTGAACACATAAATAAGAAAAAAATAATTTAAACATTTTTTTATATTAAGCATATATATATATATATGTCTTTTTTATTTTTAATCCCATTTTTCGATCGGTTTTGAAAAATGCATAGTTTTCTACTCCAATAGAACCTCCTCTAATATGGGACGCAGATATTCTTACCTAAACCAATTTGGTAGGTCGTCCTCGAGCGTATCTCACGTTAACCAAAATGCATTGGTATTATTATTATTATTATTGAAATTCAAAGTATAATATTGTACAAACAAATACCAACAAATGTACCAAAAATATATTATATTTCAACAAAAAGCTATATATCAACAAATAATATAAAGGATCTGTTAAAAATTAATATAAAGGATAATGATTTTCAGTCATAAGTATATATTGAATATTTGCATTACGCTACCTTCTTTTTTTCGTATCATTTTCTATAGATTACATCAATTTTTTTAATTTTATTTAGTCGATGACGATACTGATTTTGATGTTGATCATCAATAGCCGATTCTCTTATTTCTTTGTTTGTTTTTTAGCTTTTTAATAAGAATAATTATGCATTTGTAACACATTTTTCTCTGTCTTTATGACACATTTTTTGTCTTATTTCTCGGTCATTTGGTCGTTCTTTTTATTTTATGTTTTCTCAGGTTTGGATTTGAGGATGCTATGACTGATCAAGATGACGTTTATTTGTAATTCTATTGATCTTCCTTGCTATGGACCATTATATTGAATTTGGATACACGATTTTACGGTCATGTATAGTTTCTCACAGTACTCGGCTCTGATTTGCAATTCTCAGTGGTTTTGAAATAGCTTAACTCCCTTTTGTGGTTTGTTTGTCGATGCAGTTAGATTTGTTAATATAAATTTTTTGTTTGAATCTTTTGGTTAGGTTTTTAACATTATATATGTTTGGTATTTATATGATCTAAAGTGAGTAGTTTCAATTTTATAGGAAAATATAAAAAATTATGTATTTAGTTAACGGTGATAGTTGTAGACCATTGTTGTAATTTTTAGATATTTGATTAGCTGTTTTTATTTATATATATATATATATATATATATATATATATATATATATATATATATATATATATATATATTTGCATTACGCTTAAGTAATATACATTTGTTAAATTTCTTTAAAAATGAAAGAGTAAAAAATAAAGTAAATACATAAATTAAATTATATAATCTCAATAGATTGATGATGTTTTGTACTTTTGAAACAATAAAAATTATTGCAAAAATAAATTTGAATATTGACGAGCACGATATTATAATTATAAATTGAATGATCAAAGAAAAAGAAAATAGAAACTGCTAAAATTCATCTGACCTACTTTCGGTAACCGATAGAAAAAGAATTTCAGCCAAACATTAGAATATTCGTGGCCTTTTTTTTTCTCTTTAAATATATGACTTGTTTTAAAATAATTTTTTTATTTGAGTAATTAAAATAATTTTATTTAAAATAGATTATATTAAATTCTTACTCAAGTATTTAAAATGTTATTGATTAAAACAGACGTTTAAGATAATTTTTTTGTTTAAAGATTTGATAATTGACAGTAAACACTAATTATAAAATATTATAAGTATTTTAAATGAAAAAGGGAATTAGATATTTTTTAACTGAAAATTTTCTAAATATTTAGATAAAAATAATATATTTTAAATATTCAATTTTGAATTAAATCTATGTATTTCGAATTTTCGATGAATTATATAAATGTAATCTGAAAGTGGGGGTGTGAGGGCTGAGGGAAGTAAAGCAAGCGGACTCACACTGTTCCCACCAACCCTCCCTCTCTCTCGGCGGATTCCACAAAGCTCTTTTCCATTTCTTTTCTAAATCCCTTTTTCATTTTGTCTCCGTAAATCTCCGATTGAGATCTTTCGTGGAATCAAATCAACAATGCAAAGCGCAGCGTTTTCTTTGTATTCTCCTTGTTCGATTCCTTCTCTGAAACCGCGAAAATTCGGTTCCTCTGCTGGGTTCGATCCTATTCGCGTTTCCTGTTCTTCCTCCGTTCCCAAACGCCACGATCATTCTGCTTCAAGCCATGCCGTTTCCGTTACTTCTTTGCCTAATAGATCCTGGCCTCTCTCTTCCTCCTCGTCCTTGCCGCTCAGGGCTTGGAACTTAGATTCAAAGCCAGACCGCTTCGAAGTTAGAGCCACGGCTGCGGAGAGTGCCGGAGAAGGCGAGAAGCCAGGTAGCTTGATGAAGACATTGGAGCTTGGATTGCTGTTTGGATTGTGGTACCTCTTTAACATCTACTTCAACATCTATAACAAACAGGTTTCGCTTTCTTTTTTCTTTTTACTATAAATCTTTGATCTCCTTTATTGTTTTAAGATTTACTGTCTCGTTTACTCTTCTTTGTTATATTAGCTGAATTCAATTCGAAAATCAGCTTATTGGTAAAATATTTCCGTGATTTTTTTTTTTTTTAAATAAAACTGTAAAAGGACATTAAAGTGTAGAGAGGAATTCAGAATCAGAAGAATAAAAAACTCAACCGGATCCAAAGAACAAATAATATTGTGAAGAACGAACAAAAAAGATTAAACTATTTTGAAGTATATATTTATATGATTTTACTTTAGTATATCTTAATAATGTTAGAGACTAGTGGTTCCGCTATGCTGGTGCATGCTAGTTATTTTGTTCATTTTTAAAGAATTATAACTTGATTTTCAAGAGACTAAATTCGATAAGCTAGATTGAATGATAGGATATAATTTAAGAGAATGGACTGTAACTGACTTCTGTTTCTTTGTTTACAGGTTCTTAAGGTCTACCATTACCCTGTAACTGTCACTGTCATTCAGTTTGCTGTTGGGACTGTACTTGTTGCCCTGATGTGGACTTTTAACTTGTATAAGAGGCCAAAAATCACTGGTGCACAGGTAATTAGAAAAACATTTTGGTGCAACATTCTCTTGGGATTGTTGGTTCCTTTCTGGATTGATTCTAATTTTTTAATTGTTTATTTGCAGCTAGCAGTAATTCTACCACTTGCTGTGGTGCATACCTTGGGCAACCTCTTTACTAATATGAGTCTAGGAAAAGTGGCTGTTTCTTTCACTCACACGATTAAAGCTATGGAGCCATTCTTCTCAGTTCTGCTTTCTGCAATGTTTTTAGGAGAGGTAATTTCTTGTTTAGTTATTTTCATAATTTTTTTCCAATCATATTTTTATAATTATATTGTATCTATAAATACCTTTTTAAGTTTCCTTTCTTCTGTAATCTCTTGAAGTTATTCAAATTGTTGATTTTTTTACAAGAGTGATTATTGTGCCTGTTTGAAACTTCTTCAGTGTGAAAACTGATGCAGTTTCTTTCGTTTTTGGGAATTAGTAATGCAATTTCATGTTGGTTCTAACTTCGAGTATGATATTTTACTGTTACAGCTGCCAACTCCTTGGGTAGTTGGTTCCCTTGTACCAATTGCTGGAGGAGTTGTACTTGCGTCTGTTACTGAATCCTCATTTAATTGGTAAGAATTGTACATACTAGCATCTACTATCGTCCTATAACTGTAGAAAGTTTTATTTTACTTGCTATCCATTTCTGAATTTGATACAGATATCTTGTTACCAAGTACTTGAATTGGTTACTTTTATATCATTGTAATATAACCTCCCCTTTTTTACCTATACAGGGCTGGATTTTGGAGTGCAATGGCTTCCAATTTAACAAACCAGTCCCGTAACGTTCTTAGCAAAAAAGTTATGGTTAAGAAAGAGGTAATTTTATTTTTTGATGTCTTTTCTTGGTCACTATGGTGCTAACATTTATTGGAGTATAAATTCTATCTCCTTGTTTGTTTCACTGCAAAGTAATCTCTATTCATTGATAATCAAATTTTGGAGTTGATTTTTTTATTGGTACATAACAAGCTGTTATTATGTTACAGGACTCTATGGACAACATTACCCTCTTCTCAATTATAACAATTATGTCCTTTTTCTTGCTAGCCCCTGTGGCTGTCTTCATGGAAGGCATAACATTTACCCCTGCCTACTTGCAATCTGCTGTGAGTATTCTTAATCAGCTAAGTTGCTATAGGTGCCCTGATTTCACTTTTGATAATGTTGTCTTAATCTCCTTGTAATGGACTACACTTTTGTCTAACAGGGTTTAAATGTTAAAGAAGTTGCTGTAAGATCTCTGCTTGCTGCTCTTTCCTTCCATGCCTATCAGCAGGTAAGAACTTTTTCTTTTGATGGTTTTTCGTGATTCTTAAGAATCAAATGCATGGGTACAATTTCACTTCGTAGTGATGAACAAATTAAAAATGGGACAAAACTTGAGGTTTCTTAGGTCAAGTTCGGTAGGTTTCTTGTTGAAAATACCAAAGTAAACTTAAATTTGGAAAACAAAATAGATGGGTTGAAATATCATGTGATATATACAAAATCTCAAAAAAAATTGTATTTGTTCTGATGATTTATTTAAATGGGCATTTTTATTGGAAGTTCAAACAAGTCAAAGAGTCACTGTTCAATCCATATATAAAATCTAAGCCTAGATGCTACTTTGATTAACTTTTTGCATATTATTGATCTTCTTATTGAATTCTATTGGTCTATTTGAGGAACTATATTGATGTATTTGGCTCTAGAGAGATTGAGAAATAATTGATGTAAGGAAGTGCAATGATTACGTCGGATGTCTGAATGTCTCTATTTTCTTCTTTTTTATTCATTTCTTTTATGAAAGTAATAAAAGTTTGAGTTATGTCAAATCCTTCAAGTGCAGTCTTAAATTTATTTTTAGTGCAGTCTGCTCAATGCAAAGGTGATTAGTGTTTGATGTAAAACTATAATATGCAGGTTTCATATATGATACTGCAAAGGGTATCCCCGGTTACTCATTCTGTGGGCAACTGTGTGAAGAGGGTGGTTGTTATTGTCAGCTCTGTTATTTTCTTTAAGACACCGGTCTCACCGATCAATGCTCTTGGTAAATTTGCATTCTAATAATTTGTTATTGAAAATTGTGGCTGTTTTGAGTTTTTTTAATGGCGCCTTTATGTTTTATAGTTAATGGATCTTATTGTTATTATTTCTGCAGGAACTGGAATTGCCCTTGCTGGAGTTTTCCTGTATTCTAGGGTCAAGCGCATTAAGGCAAAGGCAGCGTAATAGGTTTGCCTGATATGTTCAACTTTTATGCGACAGATTGAAGGATTTGTTTCTAGTTTAGACGGAACCTATTTTTGGTTTTTGTTTTCGTATTTGGATCATTTTAATTCTATTTTTGCTGACTGCATTGCTACTTGATCTTTTAATCAAAGGGTCGATTGTCATTTTATAAGTTGGTTCTTACATTTTATTTATTTATTATTATACTATAATGATTATAAGGTAGTATCTGTTTTAAAGGTTCACAACCATTTGACAATGGAAACTCACACTCTGTAGTATATGGTCCTCAAATCTAGAATCTCTAAGAATAATAAGCACCTCTCTAATCATTGAGGTAGTTTGGTTCGAACGTTACTTTTAAGATAAAGGAACTTTACAATCTTTATTTCCAACTTTCTGATCCAACCGAAAGTGGAATACCATTGTGGGGAGTGTGGATATAGCACCAAAGTTAAATTATTTGGCTATGCAGTGGGGATCACAAGTTCCACAGGTGATTTGTGCAAGATATGTGGAGGAGAATGTGAAGCTGACGTACGCTCACTTAAGAATCGTGATGGCTGCTAGCTTTTCGCAAAATAATTATAGGGTAAATTATACAAATGATTATTAATATTTGAATAAATTTTATTTTTCTCATTGAAGTTTTAAAACTAATTAATTGGTCATTAATACTATTGATTTATAGCAGGTAATAGCTGTTACGGAAGATGATAGAATGTTGATATGTTGATGTGACACTTTACACTCATGTTGACCACACTTCGACTTAAGAAAATAATTTTGAAATAAAGCCCTCTTTTCTTCTTCACCTTTCTTTTATCTTCTTTATCTTTCAAAAATGGAACAGTGAGATAAACCAAATCGGCAAATCCCATAAGTGAAATGACAGAAAAAAAATGAAGCTAATCTGTGAACATACTGTGAAGTTTTAAACACCGATGTAGTTCCATTTCCAATGAGCTCAAGTACCACACCATGCATTCCTTTAAGGTTATTTCCAATGCAGATGTTTCTCCAACCACATCCAATATAGACTTGACTATCACTCTCCTTGTGTCCTAGACTTGCCATCCGTGATCTCCGTTGTTCATCAACAACTGTCTCACAAGATTTACCTATAAAACCATTGAATCTCGTAAATTTTCTCGGAATATTATGCAGTTGTAAAACTTGAAACATGAAAAGCCTGAAACCAAGAATTGATTTTATAGGCATGTTGTTTGTAACATACATGCTAACCAATCTGAACCTTTTCATGCATGCAATAGTGCCTCAAAGTTGCCACTAAATGAGGGCTTCCATGGCTCACCCGAGTGCTCGCCCATTTATCTTTGGTTGAACTTCTGGTTTGGTCTTTGATTTTGGTAGCAAAAACTGGGTATTCTCTTTGACATGCACTGGTATCAAATACCAGAACGTCGAGCACCATGTTTCCTCCATATCCGAGCACCAAGAAATCCCCTACATGCAAATCGTGGTCTTGAGCGAAATCTTTCCACCCATCTTAAGAAAGGAGTTAATATTTTGGTTGCTCTCCCGGTTCCAAAGCTTCGCCTTCACTTCTCTGGACCAACCCAGCACACCTAATTTTGGTGATTGAGCCTCTCAACATGGGTTTTCTGCATGCACAATAACTCGAACTCGAGACTTGTTTAAACGCTGCTTAATACTTGAACAGACTCCTATTGGTAAAAGGAGTTAATATTTACTCATCCGATGTCCCTATTTCCAAAGCGAGAGGAGGGATGTTTACCTCAAAAAGTGTGGAACAACTTAAAAACCCCTCTTAATCACCCTGAAACTTCGCTCATTTGTTAATGTCCCTCAAATCAAGAGAATATACAAGTAAACAGTGAATTACTAACTACTTCACTTTATGCTCCCTTTTCTAACATTCAAAATCCAATTTCACCAATGATCTTCAAAACAGGAAAAATGCATAACCTCTATATTTTTTAAATTCAACTCCAGTATCATTTTCTTTCATAAACAACACATTTTCAATGTTATCCATAATCAGTGCAATTTAAACCCAATTACACAACAAAAGACAGCACATGATATGATTATTTGGAAGATGATGAAAGACATAGAAGAGAAAGAAAAGTAGAGAAGCAGATGGGGTTTATTAAAAATACTTTTTTGGAGTCAAAGTGGGATCAACGTGATTATAAAATGTCACATCAATATTTTGTTATTTTTCCTAACAACGGTTGACGGCGAGTGATTGATTCTGTTATAAATAGATGTCCAATTCGTTAGTTATCATTATAACAAAATGATTCCACCCATTAAACTAATATATTTGGAACATGGTTGCTTCAAGCTTCTACAGACGGGTATCAGTCAAAATTGCATTTATTGCACCATGCTTTATTTCTTCCATTAAAAGTTGAGTAATTAAGTTTTAATAATATATAAATGAAGGAAAAATCTTTTTCAAAGCTTAGAATTATATCCTTCCATAAGAATCCAACACTAGTGGATTCCGTTCATATGCTTTGTCACATTCATGCAACATTAATTCCGACGAATTCAAGTCCCTTTATTTTTATGTGTGTATATATATAAACCATTATTATTTATTATTTAATCCCTTTCTACTGTAGTGATACCAGTGCCACCCTCTTATCTCTAAGATATTTCTTCTCCATCTAGAAAAACCCTAAACCTCCTCCGGATAGTTTGTCTCACACTGGTTTTGAGGTGTTATTTAGATGTTAGGGTGGGCTGAGATCATCTCCACCAAGTCTAGCTCCTTATTCACTGTCCCCATATCCATCTCAAATCTTTTGTCACCTGCCATAGGAGCAGCGGGTATTTGATCAAGAAGAGAGTCAATGCTGCAGCTCTCTTGAAGCAGTTTCTCATCAAAAGAAAACTCATTAAATACATATTCTGGAACCACACGGTCTGTGCTAGGGCAAAAATCTAACGGCTTGGTCGAGCTCTTATCTGCTGCTGGTACCTCGGTAGCATTCGAAGATTTTTCTTGGGATCTTGTGCTGCTGCTTGACTCTAAGTTTAAGCTCTTGATGTATTCCTGCAGGATGGAGCCTCTAGGGTACTTGGAACGACATTTCCTCTTTGAAAATTGCCTTCTTCTGGTTGCATTCCAATGATTCTTGATGGAGTTTTCTGTTCTTCCAGGGAGCCTCTTTGCAATTTCTGCCCATTTGTTCCCTATTTCTGTATGGGATTCTATTAACACCTTATCCTCCTCCTCACTCCATGTGTCCTTCTGCAATATTTAACCATCTCATATACACATATACATGTTGTGCGTATATCAATATGTGAACATGCATGCACAAGGTAATAATATTATTTAGTGTGACTTAACCTTGATGTCTGGTCTTAGATGATTGTGCCATCTCTCTCGGCATTGCTTCCCTATTCTTCCAGGCAACATCTGAGCAATATGAGACCATTTTCTCACTCCATACTGATCAACTAACTGAATCAGCAGCCTGTTCATGCGTGCAGATATCGGTAAGAAGACAATTGAATTAGTTTGTTTCGGATTCGATCCATGGACAACATTTAATCCCCAACAAAAAGGAAAAAAAAAAGGTCCATAATTTACCTGTCTTCTTCCATTGTCCACTGTCCCTTGACTCCATTAGACTTCTTACGACCTTTCCAATTTGTAGTCCTCCTAGAGGTTGGATTGGCCAATGTCCTATTCTTGTCGCAGTAACCATTTTCTGCAGTCACACACGACATTTCATCCGCCACCACAAAATCAAAGGGTGCCGCCATGTAATTCCCGACGTCGGATCCCATAATAATATCGTTGGACATGTTCCCTTGATGACAAAGGTTCAACATTCCCACGCTCCCGAAGTTGTCCATGACCTGTCCATGTCCGACGCTACCGTGATCCGCTACAGCAGCAAACGGCTTGCACTCGTAAAAATCTAAACTGTTCCTGGAGCAGCTGTAAGGGAATGCATCGAAAGAATCATAAACATAAACAGGGTTCGAAGACGACCCATTGACGTGAATTTGATGATCATGATCGAGGTGGTGAAAGTCTTGCAGGTAATAATCCTTTGAGGAAGAAGATGGGATCGTGGTTTCAAAGGGTTTTAGACAGTTGTCAGACAACAACATCGGCGGCTGGCTTTGAGTAGACATGCTTACCCCATGCTTTGGATCAAACTCCATCGTTCACAAAACCACAATCCAGGACAAAAATATTACGTTTTGGCCGTGTCTTGTCAGCTTTGAGTTCCTTAATAAGGTGAGAAATAAGGGAGGACATTTACTATATTGCTTGATCTAGGCCGTCCATTAAGGCTTAATCCCATGGTTAACATTCACGTAACATCATGCCTAATTATATTATACTGCCCTTGCTTATACCATGTAACCTATAGGCCAAGTGGCAGTTGCTCATTGGCTGGCTGGTGGCAAATTTTCACTAAAAGGGCATTTTAGAAATTAGCAAATTGATATGAAAATTCATGTAAATCAGTAACGCAAAGTGTTGGGAAACTAGAATTAAATACTAAAACAATTAATGAACTTTTAATACTTTCTTTGTAACCTTCAGAATAAAAGTATTAAATGTAAATTGTAACACACATGTAAATGCAACATTAATGCTTGTGAATTTTTCATGAACACATTGAAATGAAGCATCAGAAGTGAAAATGTTATCCCATATTAGAGTGAGGGGCGGGGAAGAACCAAAGGAAGCTACAAGCATTTATGCTGAAAAGCCTTTTCTGGGTTGTTGCCATCGATGTCGGAGTGGTGAGGAAAATCGTAAGGCATTTCTGCAGGGTCAAGCCATGCTTCCTTGAAAACCGTCACAACTTCTTCAGACACAACCGCATTGCCTTCTGCTGTCAGATGCAATCCATCTCTGAAATACATACCAACAACCGATTCATTAGTAACAACAGTTTGCTGTGCCTAATACCCCAACGATTTAGTTGGTTTTTGCCCACCATTAAACCTTAGAAGGAAACTACTTAGATGTCAATGAGCCATCGTGAGAGAATCGGATACCGTGCGGAGGATATAAATGTTGCAAATGTGTGTACAGAACTTTTCTTTGACTAAGGATCTTACTTTTTAGATATCGAGTATCAAGCTTCTAAATGTGCTAATTTAGAATACAACAAACCTTAGATATTTTCTCTGCCAACCATCTGTTTCCTGCATCTTGGACCAAATATTGATGGATCGGATACCCAGTTCTCCAGCTACTTCAACACACCCTTTAGCATACACTCCGGCATTTTCATTTGTTCGTTCTGGCAATTTCATTGCTTTCTCACCATAAGTTGCTCTGTTGAACAAAATTAAAAAAAAAATATTTGAAGTTCATGGCAACCAAAGTAATGTTCAATAATCTAGTACAAGAAATGCACTCTGCAGCCTGCCCCTTGTGAGTGTATTATACGTGCAAGATAAAGTTCATGACAACCAAACCCATGTGATGGTAGCAACACTTTAATTATGTGTAGATCCTTAATAATCTCAAAAAAGATGATAAGGTCCGGTAGTTATGTGTAATGATGGATGAAGGAAAACAATGTCCTGTACCGTGCATATTCCATACGCCCTTCCTCATCAATAGGGGGTGGAGTTATAAGAACCATAAGCATGGTGGGTGAACATTCCTGTGGAGAGACAATGACGATTCGTGAAAAGTAGGTCAACAGAACAAGTATGTAGGTTCAAATGCATTTTCCTATCAGGTGAAGTATGAAGATAACTCGGGACTAACTCCTAAGGACTGCACTTGCTAAAATCTTTGGGCAAGCAGCACCTAGAACTGTCTAGGCTCATGCCGACATTGCTATAGATCATCATCATATGTGCAGATTAACTTGTAGCTTCCTCTTAGTAGGATATATTTTCCATTGTATTCTCAGAATGTACGAAAGCTCATTAGAAAATGCAGAATGGATTCTAGAATAGGGATGTCAGTTACAGAAACATATGCTATAATTAAAGCTGAAAGGGATACAGCGTCAATTGTGAAATGCCCTCCTAAAATGATTGCTTAAAAATAATAGTGAAGAGATGAAAACTTAACCTTCAAATGGGCAACCATTTTTCTGAGGTTGTCCTTGTACTCTTCTATGGGGACATGCTGCCTTTCTCCGGTTCTCCCTAGGAGAGCTGCATCATTAGCCCCGAAGAAAATTGTGGTAGCAATAGGAGGTTTACTCGAGTCCTGAGAGAAGAAAGATAAATCTGAGACTAGCGTGTAATATATGGTGCAAAAATGAGGGGGAAAGCCGGAACAAACAAATACAACAGTTGAATTTCCTGGAATAAACAAAGCAAGCAAAAGAAGATATTTAAATGTTAGTGACTATCATTGATGAAATTAGAGATCACCTAACAATGACGGTACCGTAGAAATGTAAATGTCAAAAGTAGATCATATATGGATAGATTTACATACATACATATACATATTTCCTCCGACTTCAGAGATTATAAAAAATGTTATAAAATGAAAAACTTGATCCCTAAATACACAACAGCAATGAGTTGCATATAACGTCCAATCTGTCCTTGATCTATAAACAAAATGACTAAATCTTAGTTTGTCCACCAGTAAAACTGAATACGAGGGTCATAATACAAATGTGGAGATCTATCCCCCATTCTAAGAACATCAAACAAATTTCAAAAGCACGATCTAAAATCCTAACATTCTAAAACCCTAAACTTTAACAGATCAACAACTCTGCAAATTCACAGCTGTAGCTCCAAAGAAATTAAAAAGGATTGCAGAGGTTTACAAGAGGGAAGATATGATGCAACAAAAATAGAGCCCATCTGGTGTTGTATCCACCATACCCACGAACTAAAACATCGGCCTGTGTAAATCAAAATATATGTATGAGAAAAAGAGTTAAAAGGAGTGAAAATGGGTGATATTTTATTTAGAAGAAAAAAAGGAAGAACCTTGCGAGAGTAGGTGTTAGCAAGAGAAGCACCCCAGCCTCCCGAGCTAAAGGATTCTTGTGTAATTGAATCTCCAAATAACACTATGTTTGGTCTCATTCTTTCTTCTCCCACGAAAGTCGATGCTCTCTCCCTTGGCCTCCGCTGTTCTTATGTACGAGCAAAGATCATTACTTATTAAATTATTGATATATTTTTAAGGCGAATTTATTAATTTTTTTAATGTGAAATTAATCACTATTTATTTATTATGTATGGTCTCAAGTTTATTAAAACTTAGAATAAAGTACAAAAATGATCCCTGATTATTGAGTATTATTTTATTGAGTTACTGACTATTAAAAGTTATAAAATGATCACTCGATTATAGGGAGTTGCTTTCTTAATTCCATCGGGTTTTAAAAGTTACAAAATGGTCACTTGATTATTCATTATAGTCCAAAATAGTCATTTTTCGTTAAAAAAAATTAACGGTCTCCTGAGTTGGACTTTAACATGCTGACTGAGATATGATAGTCGTTTGAGATCATCATCTTAACAAAATAATTTTTTAACGTCCAACTTAGACGACTGCTAATTTTCAATAGAAAAGGATGAGTCTGGAACTTAATGAATAGTCGAGTGATCATTTTGAAACTTTTAATAGTTGAGGGACTCAACAAAGTAACTCTCTATAGTTGGAGGATCATTTTGTAACTTTTAATAGCCAGAGGACTTAATAAAAAATATTTTATAGTTGAGAAACTATTTGTGTACTTTATCCATTAAATTCTTATTTTTTTAAATTGTTTTAAGGTAAATTCATTAATTTCTTAAATGTGAAATTAATCACTAATAATTTACTATGGGCCATTTTGGCATTACATTTAATGTGTAAATTAATTTTAATATATAAACATATCAAAATAGATTATAGAAAAATATAAATATAAATATAATTATAATAAAAAAATATAAAATGAAAAAATAATTAGTATATAATTAATACATAATTTATACAAACAATTAAATTTTAAAATTCTTTTTCTGGGTAAATGAGTGGAGTCCATGCAACACAGTAAGAGTAAAATTATAACTTTTCTTTTAAACAGAAATTTGAACTGCCAGAAAATCCATCTTTTGTAGTTGGTTTAAAATCATCGCTCTAAATGCACTTTTACCTTTAAATTTTATTCGGTTGATAATGATTTTGATTTAAAACCTGACTTTTAGATAAAAAGTGAATCTAGACAACATTACCAATTTAATACCCCAAAAAATATGGTTAGTGAGCAAAATGAATATTTGAAAGTTTGGTGACTAAAGTATAAACTCGAGAAAATTTAAGGACTAAAATGGTAATTTTCAAAAGTATATATTTTGTCCCGAAAATGAATAAATATCCTTAAGAATGATGTTTTGGTGACACTTGGATTTTTAGTACGGAGTTTGTGTCAAAAGCTATAAAATGCTAAAGTTCAAGAAAAATTCGGATAAACGGATTGAATCGAAAATTCAGGAAATTTTTCTTGATGATAAAGCAAGGGGAAAAATATCTTTTCCATACTTTAAAATTATAAGATTTAATGTGGACCATTGGATTTAATTGATTTCCATGTTAAATCTTAACCATTGGATTAAAAAGGACAAGATTGTAATTTTGAACTTTACAAGGGTAAAGTTGTAGACTACTAACTTTATGGTTTAATTTTAGCTCTTGGATGATAAATTTGATATGTGGCATGATTAGGATCATTGTATTTTAAGGTCATAATAATCATTTTGGACTAAAATAAATTTTAAATTCATTTAGGTTATAAAAATCCAAAAATGACTAAAAAACAATTCAAGAAAGTTCTTTAAATTGTTTGCTGCAGACGTGATTTACAACAAAATAATAGGTAAGATTTGATTTTTGATTTTCACGCATTTTGAGTTGGATTTAAGATTAAGACATGAAATTCAATTTTGTTCTCCATTGAGTTCTCTTTCATTTGATACCATTTGTTCATGTTGTTCATGCTTATAACCCTAAATTTATGAAAGGGTGGATGAAGGTGATGATGGAATTTGAGGTTTCAAGGCTTGAAAATGATGATATAAGTGTTGTTATGTTGATTTCATGCTTCAAGTCATGAACAATCCATTAGTTTTCCTTTAGAGATCAATTTGGAAAAGATGAAAAGTTAAGGGGTTGATGTTTTGAATTGATTTTTTATGTTAGATATGATGAGAATATTATGTTTTATACATTAGCATGTTTATTCAAGATTGAAAACGAGGAAGAATGGTTGGATCCTAATAGTGACCAAAATGACACTTTAGGAAAAGTTTAAGAATTATATTCAAAGCTTGAATTTGATGAAGGTTGTCGTAGAAAATTACAATACATGTTTAAATGTTTTGTTTGGAGCTTTAAATAACCTTGGATGGTGATCGATTATATTCGACTGTATAGGTTTCTTAAGGAAAAAATTGTGAAAAAAATTCAATTGACTTATTTATGATATTTATTATCTTTCAAGGAATAATTTGATGATTAAACTATTTGAATTTATACTTGAAATGTGAAATTTCTATTGTTAATCCTTAAAGCCTAAAAGAGAAATAAAGACTTAAGGTGAAACTATGGTTTTAAAGGTGAATTCAAGTAAGTTAAGGCGAGTGCAATGCATACATAACATAATATCTTGACTTATATAAAGATCTAGCTTAAAGCTTGGCGAGGCTTATATTTTGACTTATATAAAAAGTGTTAAGGCGAGTGCAATGCATACATAACATAATACATGGATGTTTTATACATCATTAGAAACACTTATGATGAGTATACCTTGTTTATTTATCATGATATTTATGCCATTAATCATTTATTTAACATGTTCTAAATATGTCAAAAGTTAATATAAAATGAAATGATCACTAGTTTATATATGATGTTATATCATGAACGTTATTTCCGGTATGAACTGCCAAATGTTGAATTATGTTGATATGCAATGCCATGAATGAAATAAATATAGACTATATGCCCAAGTAGGCCATTGAGGGACAATGATATAGTTGGTATGTCATAAAGTCCAACATTAGGCTGCATATTTGATTTAGCACTATATAGGACACATAATGCATATAGTGGGTGGGCATAACCATATGTCTATTAGCACTT
Organism: Hibiscus syriacus; assembly: GCF_006381635.1. Taxonomy (NCBI): domain Eukaryota; kingdom Viridiplantae; phylum Streptophyta; class Magnoliopsida; order Malvales; family Malvaceae; genus Hibiscus; species Hibiscus syriacus. Next base: position 228,778 of record NW_024062129.1, on the reverse strand, counting down.
CGATGTATATTTGACTTGTGTACCCAGGGTTCTTATAGGCTTATATTTGGGTTATGGTTTATTGGTTAATAAATGATAAACATGTGAATAAGCTTTTGAGCTTTTGGAATAAACGACAAGTATATTGGTAAGAAATTTTATATGTGGTTTATATCATGTTAATATATCGTAAGATGACTGTAATACATGTAAAGTGATCATAATGCATTGAGTATTATTATTTATTCATATTTATATGTTGTATTGCATTGACTATTACTATGATTGTCCCACTAAGTGTATACTTAGCGTATGATGATTCTCATGCGTAGGTAAAAAGAAAAAATCAGAGTAAGGAGTATTCGACATCATACCTATCGAGGAGTATATCTCCAGTATCAGTAATGACATATTTCTGATGTATTTTTTATTTTCTAATTGACATGTATATATGTGTTAATAGTATTTTGGTGTAAACTATGCTTAAAACAGGTTTGTAATAGTTTACCTGATAGTAGTTTTAATGAATATTACATAGATTATGATAGTTACAAAAAAATGGACTATATGTTAACGATTCAGTAAAATTTAAATTAAACGAGTATTAAGATGAATGTAGATTAAATAGAATATTGTAGTTTTATTTGTTATATGTTATAGTAGTGAACTGCTAAGTTGTTGCCTAAAATTAAAATTAGTTTGGTTAATAAATTAGAAATTGATGTTCTTTGATAAATTAATAAATGGTTAAAATTTAAATGCTAAACAAATTAGTTTGTCATACCTGAATTTAAGGGTCAATTTATAGGTATTTGAAAGTTAAAGGTAGTTTTAGAAAGTTGTAGAAAATTTAGGGATTGGAACTCAAATTTTACCATTTTTCTTACCCAATGAAAAATAATACCTCGATCGGTAAAACCTTAAAAATCCCTAATTTTTAATCCCTAAATCCATAGCCCATAACTCAACCCCCGTCAGCCTTCATCGCTTAAATTCTTCACCGTTCGGCCACTGTTTGATGCATTGGCACCCTCGTTTGAATCACCGTAGTACCCCGATCAAAGCCCGAGCATCGTCGTGCCGTGAAACACCTCATATCGTCGTGAATCGATGATTTTTTACATGATGAAAATCCCAAAATTTCCCTGTTGTCTTCATCAAATTCCAACCGACCTAGTTGGCGTTGCCATTCACCGCCCTTCCCATTGAGTTCCTCATGTGTTTTCGATAAGAACCCGACCTATCTAGTCCCCTCACCATCGCTGTTATGTTCGGTCACCGTGGGTAAGTTGTCAGTCATTTTTATGGTTGTTTTCAATCGTGATTTTGGCTTGATTTGGAATTAAATTGGTTGTTTTAGATGTAAGGATGATTTTGGAGTAATCAGACCACCAACAGGACCTCCGTCGCCGCCACACACGCCGCCACGTGCTAGGGGTGCGCGTGGGGCTTGTCTTGGCCTAGAGAAATTTCCAGAACCAGGTTGACCCGACCCACCTGTTCGATCTGACCTGACCCGTCTGTTTGATCCGACTCGACCTGACCCGTCTGGTTCAGTCCACTCACCGAGTCAACTCAGTCTGAGTCAACCTGTATGAGTCAACTTAGTCTGAGTAAACTCAGTCTGAGTCAACCCGTCCAAGTCAACTCGTCCAAGTCAACTCGTCCGAGTCAACCCGTCCGAGTTAACCCGTCCGAGTCAACCCGTCTGAGTCAACCCGTTGACTTTGATTTGTTGCCTTTGATATGTTGACTTTGACCCGTGAACTTTAACCAAAAAGTTAACTTTTTTACAAAGGTCATATTTTATGTTTTTCGACGTCCTGATTCCGAATCTGAAGTCTTTTTTTTGCCAAATTAGCACCCAGTAAGCCGTTTTTCAGAGATTCACATTTGGATTCAATATGGTTTTTAAATTAAGTACAGTTTCTGACGTTAATTTGGTTGATTTGTATTCGTAGAATTATTAGACGTTGAATTCAAGTTCTAGAGTGATTGAATGAAGTTTAAAGGATCGTTCGATATAGTGCAAAAATCGAGGTGATACTTTATTATCTTTTGTATGCTTTTAGGGACTCACTGATAAATGATAAATGCATGAATGAAAATAATTGGTCCATTAGGATAGTTAACTATCTTTGGACTCAGATGGAAATTGGATTAAGGACAGAACACTGTATAAGACTCTAACAGCTCAAAAAAGAAATTGGTAGACTGATCAGAAACAGATCTTAGTTCAATGAATAGGTCCATAAATCAATCAATCTCAAAATACGCAAATTCTGATTAATCCCGTTAAAGATTAGATGGTAGAACTATTTGGATAAGAAATTACCAATAATAGTACTATGTTGTAAAATTAGAAAAATGCCCTTATACTGAAAAATGACGCATATATCCCCTGATGGTAAAAATAACCTACGGTAATCAAATGAGTAAAGTACTTTGAACACTAAAGTAACTAGAATGCTTTCAAGCCTAAGTTATCCGAAGTAATGCCACTGATATAATTGATTGATATGTCGATAATACCCTTAAAGTGTAAAAACGAATATGGATAACCATGATAGTATAGACGACCTAAGAAATTATATCACGATCCATTGGAATCTTGGAATCACCGATTAAACTTATGATTTATCTAGAATGCCCCTGAAGTATAATATGAGTCGAAGCACGTCCAAACCCTAGAATAATTAAACACTCGCAGCTCTGAAATAAACAAATCAACCTCGTATATTATATGCCAAGTTAAATGAAATGGAAATACTGTATGTAATCGAATTTACAGAAATGACCGAATTACTCAGGAAACTCCTAAGTGACCGAAATAACTTGAATACTAATTGAATTAAGTACCCCGATGACCCATAATTAAGTTAATAATTTGGATAAGTCTGGAAACACTAATGATCAGTTCGACAAAAGTTATCAGTATTAAAGTGAAAATACTCTGGAAGTGCAACGATTTGACCAGTTGACAGATATCATTGATGAGACTTCTACAGTTCGAGTTAACTCGATGTTTCGATAAATCGACCCAAATCGTAAATGCGCTAAATATTCGTTTCTCCCTTTTCAGCTCAAAACACTTTGAATTATCCAAGAACCTAATGCACAAAATACCTTTGATTTTCCTGAATAATAGAATCACTCCGGCCATATATGAAAACACAAGTAACTCAGGTGTAAAGGATTCTGAATATCCTTATGATTACATAGTGCCTCCGAAAAATGTTTAAATACTATATGATCCTGATAAATCACATTCTGAATAACTGATGATTCCGTCAACTAATGAACTCTTCCGATAATGATTCTAACTTCCAACATTCTATTCGTATACTGAAGATCCGTGTTTCCTCTACCCGATAAGATTATCATGTACCTCTGAATAGTGTCTGGAACCTCTAGTGTGTTCCCTAACCACACATATATTTTCTCTTATTCTGTTCTGATCTTTGATCACTGCTCTGATTTCTGGTATCTCTGTTTACTGACTGAAATTATTTTTATACTGGGTACTCTGGATCTGGTATGAAGACTCTGACAGGTTCAGTCGATGCTGGTAATTCCTTTTATGGGTTCATTACCGATTGGTAATTCCTATCTTTGGCAGGTTCAGTTGCTATTGGTAATTCCTTGAATAAGTTCAGCACCGACTGACAATTCCTTATGGACCTAAGATGACCATTGGGTAGGCTCTGAGGCCCCGATAATATTTTTTGGGTAGGCTCTCAGGCCCCAAGGTACTCTCTTACGTTATGTAGTTATGGGGAATTGCATATGTCATTCGTTTGGAGGGTTTTACTATGGTTTTAAAGATACGTTTTAAACTGTTGATGTTTTAAAAATGATTTGTATATTTTCACTAGTTTTGTGGGAACACACTAGAGTACCTATTCCGATCTCCTGAACGTAGTCATCCGAAATATTTCCCTATGAACTGAAAGCTTACTGTCTGTTACTACCTAAGATATCAGTGGGACCTCAGCTCAACCTAAAAGTCTGTAGATGTTGAACAAATAAGGAAACAAATGCTTATTTGTTATCTGCATGTCATGTAGCATCAATTGGTAGTATTGTGTTACTGAGCTTCCCAAAGCTCATTCCTTGACTCCATATTTCATGTTGAAAGAATCAAACCAGTGTAGCTTTCAACATCAGTAAAAGAGTTCCACCGGTGTTGCTTGCGGAGTACGGTGCATGTAATTAGGGGCATATGACTTATATTTTGCTTTTATATCGAGTCAGATATCTGTTTTATTTCTAAATATTGATAAATTTTACTTTTGTATTTATAAATTCTTCTATGATTTTAAGCGTTTTAACAAAAAGTTTAATTTTTCTGATATTTTTATGGTGGGTCACTCCGGTGGCCCTAATGTGAGAGTTACTTATCTCTGACCCGACTCTAAAAATGAAATTGGGAGATGTTACTGCTCTATGAACCTAACCTCGTAACCAAGGTTGAATTGATTCCACAAGGATAATTCCGTTTCGATTCTTTTATTGGAATGAGGGTAAGTTCTGACGAGAATGTATACTCAGCTGGTTAAGGATAAGTAGAGGACCTGTATTTCTATAAAAACTACTATAAGATATGGAAGAATTGATGAAAACTTCATTTTTGAATTTCTGTGATTTGAGTTAATTTTGAGGACAAAATTTCTTTAAGGAGGAGAAAAGCGTAACATCCGAATTTAAGGGTAAATTTATAGGTTTTAAAACTTAAAGGTTGATAGGGAAGCGGTGATGGGTTAATTAATGTTGATCTTATTGAAGAATCAAACCTAAAAAGCTCTAGACTCGATGAAAAATAAAGGGGGATGAATAGGGAAAGGTGATGTCATCGACTAGGTATTTTAAAGTTTCATTTAAGTGTTGGAAACAAGGTAATAAACAAGATTAGAACAAGATAAACAAAAGATAAAGAAATTGAAAATAAAGTAGATAACCAAGAAATCAAAAGATCTCCCTTATGAAGGTGAACGATAAAGACGATTGATGGTGTGGATGATATGTGGAAAATCGATGGATAATATCCTATTGAGCCCTCCTAGTCGCAACGAAAAGGAAAATACGAAAATATGGCTCTAACCAACCCTCCTAGCCGCGATGAAAAGACAAATTGGAGTGTGAAGATTAATCTCTCTCACAAGAACTTGAAAGAACTCCAGGAGAAGAAGCTTCGAAGGCACAAGGCAATCATCACTTGCAAAAACAATCTCTCGTTGTATAATTAATCAAAGAAATCATATTTACAAAGTTGAATGAAGCCTCCTTTATATAGGGGCTGAGTTCTAAAGGTCTAAATAACTAATGAATAAAATAATAACAAACTAAACATGTCTTAACTCTAATTCCTAATAAAATAATAATAACTAAAAATAATGTTTTAACCCAAACTTATTCCTAATAAAATAATAAATATAATCCTAAAATATAATGCATCATCCTATATTAAATTATATTACAAATAATCAATATAAATATTGAAAATTCGTAATATTTACAAAATCACGTATTAATCTCGTATAGGAATTTCTACATGCGCTATCTTCACTAAAATGAATGTATCTTGAGTTCCCGATATCGGATTGATGTGATTCAAGAACCGTTGAAAGGATAAAGACATACATTTGTATATTCATAAGATATGTTAACCAAATAAGATTAGGATCTCATTCAAAAAGTCATCGGAAGTCTGTTCATGTTCTGGTATTCTTTTCCAAGGCTTGGACAAGTGGATCATTTGGAAGAGTTATTACTTCTTCCTTTCATGTGAGCCTTGTGATGCATGTATCATCCTCCCTTACTTCAAAAAGATTCAACCTCGAATCTATAGCATTAAAGGGAGCAATATTAGAATCGTTTAATGATTCATTCACATTTGCTTACTGGATAGGTTCGAGTAGAAACATTAGTCCAAAGAAGCATGTATTATGGAATCTGGTGCATGTATCATTCCCCTACTCCTCAAAAGGATTCGTCCTCTAATATGAAAATCATAGAGAAAGAGAATTAGATGTGTTGAAAGGAAAACTTTTGAAACATTTACCAAGATCAATGTTATGTGTCATTATGCATTTTAGTCAAGGTTTCTTCTTTGTAGGGACTGATTTCTTGTAGTCTTGAAATCCTCTTTTGCATATAAGTCTTATAATATGATGTTTAGGTTGAAATTCAACATGGCATCGGCTACTATTGGCTTTCTTTATGATTGCTTCAGATATTCTCTCGATGATTTGACTCGTGTGTGGCGAGAATGAGTGTTGAAAAACCATGTTAACTGGTTTGTGAAAGTAATCCCTTAAGTATCCTAAGTGTGGTTCATGAATTAATAATTCTCGGGAGGAGATTTGTGGATTGTAAAACCTTCGTGGTAGTGCATCATCTATTGTGTTTTGCTTACCTCGGTCTTTTATGCACTTAAAGGAGTTGTGTTTATTATGGATGACAATTTCAAGAGTCTTACCTTGTAAAAAATAGAAGTGTTTTATAATATCATTAAAATAAGTAATAAAATACTTACCTTTGGACTTTCGTAAATCATGAATCTTCATTGATATAACATATTGATTAGGGCTTTCAGGTGGTAACCCGTCAGGATGGTCACCTAACACCATTCGACAACTCTTGGTGATGGAAGATGGTATGGGCCAGTCTCATGTTGCTTTTAGTTTTTCATCATTTACATGGATGCCCTGTGCACAAACTATAAAACCTGTGAAGTTTTTCAAATCATGTTTCGTCTTTAAGTTGGCGTCACTACTAAGGCTTTCATGGATGTAACTTTTTTGTAACAAATCTAACTCTTTGGTTTCTTTGAGATTGTATGTTTGACGATGTATGATGAAACCTTAAATTAAATTGGTTTGGTTTTGTTTTCCTCTTTCCAGTGGTAATCCGTCAGGTGGATCACCTAGCACTTCTCGAAAATCCTGTAAAAGAGATGAAAACACACTAGGAAAATCCTTGTTAATGTTAGAAATCGAAACAATTGATTCCTTAAAGAGAACAAGGATGCAAGTTTGTTTGTAAAGAAGATTCTCTCTCAATTCTTTTTTGCTCACACATAGATTTTGAGTCACTCTTTTCTTCTCACAAGTAGGTTCACTCACCTCCCATGGGTCATTATTCTTTTGGCTTTTGTAACTAGTAACCTCTTTTGCTTTTGCCTCTTTATGAGATTTTTCTTTTTTTACTTTCCCTACCTCCTCACAAATTCTCATTTGATCTTTAGGGGCTGAAAGTGTGTCATTCTTAGCTGGTCATTGTTTCTACTTATCCGATTTGTTATCTCTCGATTTTTCTGAGAAGATGGAGTACAAGATGAGGAATGATTTGAAGGATTACCTTGGTAATGTTCTCTGAATCGGAATTTCCTTTGGATTTGTTCTTCGATTGTTATTGCCTTCTTTAGTGTATCTTCAAGGTTTTCATACTGATGGAGGTCAAGAAGATCAGTGATGTTTGAGTTCAAGCTGACGACGAATCTTGACACGTTGGCCTATTCTTTTTCAATTATGTTAGCCCTATTAAGTAAGGATTGCATCTCCTTGTAGCAGTCTTCAACTGAACTTCTACCTTTTCGTAGTCAGTGTAGTCATAGTTTAACTTCTCGTGTATAATGTATCGATATGAATCGATTCTTTATGGTTTGTTTAAGGTCGATCCAAGAATTGATTGCTTGAATTTGGAAGTTCTCAATCTTTTTCCTTGTTTGCATCCACCAAGTATGGGCATATTCTTCGAATTTCATGGTGATGAGGGGAACTTGTTCAGCTTGGGGGCAGTCATGGTATACGAACATGAGATCAACTTTTCCTTCCTAATATGTGTACTTGTTCGGATCATTGTCTCCTTTGAAATTTGGGACCGTGAACTTTGGTTTTGCAAAGAGTTTGGGTGCTTGGAAACGTGGTTGTGCTCTTCTGGGTCCCAAAGGTTCAACATTGTTTGGTCTTGGATTCTGGTTTGGTAGATCTAATTGAGGTTCTTGTTGTTCTCTCATGATATTGTTAAGTTCATCAAATCTTTTAATTTGAGTCGTGAGTCGTGCAAGTGTAGCTAAGATAGCCGTAAGTGTCCTGTTGTTATTGTCGCCCATCCTGAAATCATAACACTCAAAAGAAAATTTTAAAGTAAAATAAAAATAAAAGAAAGAAAATTCAACAAAGCAAGAAACCTCACAAGTCACTCCAAGAAAGTAACACAGCGAGAGACAAGTAAGCCGATCTTGTACTCTTTACTTTACCAAGTAGTCTTCCACATTTCGTATCGGAGTTTGATTACTAGCAAAGGCTATAAGAAAAACTTAAAAGCTCTAAGAGGCCATACAAGGGTTAAACTCTAAGAGAATGAGAATACAAAGAAGGAAGAAGTATGCAAACTCTTTAGTCCTACTAACGCAAGAAAGATAATGTGTTAGATAATGAAAAAGAACAATAAAAAGGAAAACAAAAGAACCTAAAGCACTAAGAGTTAAAGAAAAAGAAACCAAACCTAAAACCTAGAAAACGCTGGGTCAACTTGAGCAATGTTTTTGAGGGGGTTACCGGTGTCCAAATATTTTGAAGAAATTCTTGAATGTCTTTCGATGCGTCTAGAAACCACATGTAAAATTTCATAACCAAATACCTTCAGTAGTATCCAGTAGACTCTGTTGAACGGTGAGTCCTCTAACAATCTATTTTTTTGTGATCGCTTTCTTCGAAGGTGTTATTGATCTCCAAAATTCTTTTTTTTGTGAATGATCTTCAATATATGGAGTTGCAATATGGAAATTTTCACCACAAAATTCCTCATGTAGAATTTTCAAGAAATTCAACAAGATTCTAGACCGAATCTGCCGATGAAACTTGAATGATGTATTTGAAGGCTCTAATGAACTCTGATTGGGTTAAAATTTGTAGTGGAGATTACCCTTAGGATGACTATGATATATGGATAAAATAAACCCTAAATTCATTCATTTATAGTTTTTGTTTATTTTTTGGTTTTTTTAAATAGCAAACTAACAAGAAGGATTTGAATCTAAATTAAAATTAGATAAAAAGAACTTGAAACGATGAATCTTTTTTGAACTAGCTCCATTGGGGTACCTTGACGATTTTGTGTGCAAGAACAAGCAAGATTTCTTGCTTCTTTCCAAGAATCGGCCCAAATCTGATACCAATTGATAGGGAAACGGTGGCAGGTTAATGAACGTTGCTCTTGTTGAAGAATCAAGCCTAGAAAGCTCTAGACTCGATAAAGAAAAAAGGGGGATGAATAGGGGAATATGGTGACATCAACTAAGGTCTTTTAGAGTTTCGTTTAAGTGTTGGAAACAAGGTAAGAAACAAGATTAGAACAAGATAAACAAAAGATAAAGAACTTAAAAATAAAGTATGATAATCAAGAAATCAAAAGATCTCTCTTATGAAGGTGAACGGTAAAGATGATTGATGGTGTGGATGGATATGTGGAAAATCAATGTATAATGTCCTATCGAGCCCTCCTAGTCGCAATGAAAAGGCAAAGACAATAATATAGCTCTAACCAACCCTCCTAGTCATGATGAAAAGGCAAATTGGAGTGTGAAGATTAATCTCCCTCACAAGAACTTGAAAGAACTCCAGGAGAAGAAGCTTCGAAGGCACAAGGCAATCAACAGTTGCAAAAATAAATTCTCGTTGTATTATTAATCAAAGAAATCTGATTTACAAAGTTGAATGAAGCCTCATTTATATAGGGGTTGAGTTCTAAAGGTCCTAAATAACTAATGAATAAAATAGTAACAAACTAAACATGTCTTAACTCTAATTCCTAATAAAATAATAATAACTAAAAATAATATTTTAACTCAACCTTAATTCCTAATAAAATAATAAATATAATCCTAAAATATAATGCATCATCCTATATTAAATTCTAATAAAATAATCAATATAAATATTGAAAATTCGTAATATTTACAAAATCACGTATTAATCTCGTATAGGAATTTCTGCATGCACTCTCTTCACTAAAATGAACGTATCTTGAGTTCCCAATATCGAATTGATGCGATTAAAAAACCATTGGAAAATAAGAAATAGACGGTTGTATATTTAGAAGACATGTTAACCAAATAAGATCAGGATACCATTCAAAAAGTTATCACAAATATATTGCTGTTCTGATACGCTTTTCCAAGGCTTGGACGAGTGGATCATTTGGAAGTTATTACTTCTTCCATTGATGTGAGCCTTGTGATGCATGTATCTAAGGTATTTTAGAAAAATTCAGAAAATTTAGGGACTGGAACCCGAATTTCAGTATTTTTATTACCCAATAAAAAATAAACCCCATATCAGTAAAACCCTAAAAATCCCCAATTCTTAATCCCTAATTTCCTAGCCCATAATTCAACACCCGTCGGCCTTCATCACTTAAATTCGTCACCGTTCAGCCGCTGTTGGATGCACTTCCACCCCTGTTCGAACTACGTACTGCCCCGACCAAAGCCAAACCATCGTCGCGCCATGAAACGCCTCATATGTCGTGAATCGATGATTTTTCACGCGATGAAAATCCAAAAATTTTACCATTGTTTTCGTCAAATTATGACTGGCCTAGTCGGCGTTGCCATTCACCTCCCTTCCCTTCGAGTTCCTCAGGTGTTTCTGATAAGAACCTAACCCATCTGGTCACCTCACTGTCGCTATTCCGTCCGGTTGCAATGGGTAAGTCGTCGATCACTTTTATGGTTGTTTTTAATCGTGATTTTAGCTTGATTTGGAATTAAATTGGTTGTTTTGGATGTAAGGATGATTTTGGAGTAATCAGACCACCAACAAACCTCTGTCATCGCCACTTGTCTCAGCATGGAGAAATTTTCGGAACCGGGTCGACCCGACCCGACCTGCCTGTCCGATCCGACCTGACCCGCTGTTCCGGTCTAGTCATCGAGTCAATTCAGTCCGAGTCAACCCATCCAAGTCAACTCAGTCTGAGTCGACCAGTTGAGTCAACTCGTTCGAGTCAACCTGTTAACTTTAACCCGTTGACTTTGACCAAATAGTTAACTTTTTCGAAAATGTCCTATTTTATGTTTTTCGACGTCCTGAGTCCAAATCCGAAGTCCATTTTTCCTAATTTATACATGGTAAGCCGTTTTTCAGAGATTTACCTTCATATTCAATATGGTTTTTAAATTAAGTCCAGTTTCTGACATAAAATTGGTTTCTTTGTATCCGAGGAATTATTGGACGTTGAATTCAAGTTCGAGAGTGATTGAATGGAGTTTAAAGGATCGATCGGTATGGCATGGAAATCGAGGTAATACTTTACTACCTTTTGTATGCTTTTTGGACTCACTGATCAATGGTAAATGCATAAATGGAAATAATTGGTCCATTAGGATAGTTAACTATCTTTGGACTCAGAAAAAATTGGATTAATGACAGAACACTGTATAAGACTTAAACGGCTCGAAAAAGAAATTGGTAGACTGATCAGAAACAGATCTTAGTTCAATGAATAGGTCCGTAAATCAATCAATCTCAGAACACGTAAATTCTAATTAATCTCGTTAAAGATCAGATGGTAGAAATATTTGGATAAGAAATTCCCAATAATAGCACTATGTGGTAAAATTACAAAAATGCCCTTGTATTGAAAAAGGACCCATATATCCCTTGATAGTAAAAATAACCTACGGTGATCAAATGAGTAAAGTACTCTGAACACTAAAGTAACTAGAATACTTTCAAGCCTAAGTTATCTGAAGTAATGCCACAGACATAATTGATTGAAATGGCGATAATACCTGAGTGTAAAAAGGAATATGGATGACCATGATAATAGAGGCAACCTAAGAAATTATATCATGATCCATTAGAATCTTGGAATCACCGATTAAACTCCTGATTTATTTGAAATGCCCCTGAAGTATAATATGAGTCGAAGCACATCCAAGCCTTGAAATAATTAAACACCCGCAGCTCTAATATGAACAAATCAACCTTGTATATTATATGACCAAGTTAAACGGAATGGAAGTACTATATGTAATTGAATTTACAGAAACGATCGAATTACTCAAGAAACTCCTAAGCGACCGAAATAACTTGAATACTAATTGAATTAAGTACCCTGATGACCCTAAATTAACTGAATAATTTAGATAAGTTTAGAAACACTGATGATCAGTTCGACAAAAGTTGTCAGTGTTAAAGTGCAAATACTTTCGAAGTGAAACGGTTTGACTAGTTGACATATATCATTGATGATACTTGTACAGTTTGAGTTAACTCGATGTTTCGATAGATCGACCCAAATCGTAAATGCCCTAAATCTTTGTTTCTCCCATATCGGCTCAAATCACTATGAATTCTCTAAGAACCTAATGCCCAAAATGCCTCTGGTTTTTTTGAATAATAGAATCATTTCGGCCATATATGAAAACACAAGTAACTCAGGTGTAAAGGATTTTGAATACCCTTATGATTACTTAGTGCCTCTGAAAAATGTTCAAATACAATATGATTCTGATCAATCACATTCTGAATAACTGATGATTCTGTTAGCTAATTAACTCTTTCAATAGTGATTCTAACTTCTTACATTCTATCGGTATACTAAAGATCCATGTTTTCACTGCCCGATAAAATTAACATGTACATCCAAATAATGTCTGGAACCTCTAATATGTTCCCTAACCACACATATATTTTCTCTTATCCTGTTGTGATCTCTGATCACTGCTCTAATTTCTGGTATCTCTATTTACTGACTAAAATTATTTTTATACTAGGTACTTTGGGATCTGGTATGAAGACTCTGGTAGTCTTAGTCGCTTCTAGTAATTACTTGTATATGTTCAACACCGATTGGTAATTCCTATCTCTGGCAGGTTCAGTCATTGCTGGTAATTCCTTGAATAGTTTCAGCTCTGACTGGTAATTCCTTATGGACCAAAGGTGACCCTTGTGTAGGCTCTGATGCCCTGAGAATCTTTCTTGGGTAGGCTCTCATGCCCCAAGGTGCTCCCTTAGGTTATGTAGTTCTGGGGAACTGAATATGGCGTTCAGTTGGAGGGTTTTACTATGGTTTTAAAGATATATTTTAAACTGCTAATGTTTTAAAAATGATTTGTACATTTTCACTAGTTTTGTTAAAACACACTAGATAATCTATTCAGATTTCCTGAACACAGTCATCCAAAATATCTCCCTCTAAACTGAAAGCTTACTGTCTGTTACTACCTAAGATATCAGTGGGACCTTAGCTCAGCCTAAAAGTCTATATATGTCTGAACCTATAAGAAAACATATCTTATTTATTATCTGCATGTCCTGTAGCATCAATTGGTAGTATTGTATTATTGAGCTTCTCAAAGCTCATTCATTGACTCTCTATTTTAGGTTGAAAGAATCAAACCAGTATAGCTTTCGACATTAGCAAGGGAGTTCCACTGGCGTTGCTTGCGCAGCACGGTACATATGATTAGGGGGCATGTACATTGTATTTTACTTTTATATCCTAGTTAGATATCTATTTTATTTCTGAATATTGATAAATTTCACTTTTGTATTTATATATTATTTTATGATTTTAAGCGTTTTAACAAAAAAGTTTAAATTTTCTGATATTTTTACGGTGGGTCGCTCCGGTGGCCCTAATGTGACACCCCAGATCGGGTCACCCGCATTGGTCTGAGGGGGTTACATAGTTTGTGACATTCTGGCTCATATTTGGGAATTAAATACGGGTAATGTTATTACATTAATTGCTATCATAGCTACATGTGTAGTAGATTATAGACATGAGTCTTGTGTGTAGTGAGTTGGGATCATATATATGCTACTAAGATGTCATAATTACTGATATTTGTATATATATACTTTGATTCATATTATTTAGTAATGTTACTCCTTACTAAAGTTAGATGATTGTGACTTTAACAGATGTTAGACCATCAGGATTCTCATCAAACAACTGAGCAGAATACTCCTGTACAGAGAGAGAGTAATGAGATAAATCAAAATCCATCTTTTACTCAGCAGAATGTAGAGACACATGCTCAAGATCAGTAGAATATGCTTGTACAAGATCTAAGTTTATTTTGCCAGGCATTGGATGCTATCATAAATCATCGAGCACCAGTATCAATTTCAAAGGAATTGAGGAAAATAAAAGCTCCAGAATTTCTAGGTGATACTGATGCAAATCCAGTTGTTGCTGATTACTTGATTACTAATTGAATGATATAAAATTTATGCTAATCAGGTTTCCTTGTGATGATTAAAGAAAGTTAAAGGGAGTCATATCTATTTTGATGAAGCAAGCTAGTGTGTGGTGGAATATAATCACTACACAAGTTCCTTCAGAGCAGATTACGTGGGAATTCTTTCTAAAGGAATTCAAAGAAAAATATATATAGGACGTGTTCATTGATGAAATGAGACAATTATTCCAGAACTTGAAGTAGTTTAGTTGGTTAGTCTACGAATAAGAATGTGAGTTCAATAGACTAAGTCGATTTGCTGCAGAGTTCCTCAAAACCAAAAAATCCAGAGTTGACAGGTTCATTGCTGGGGTGGATGCCAAATATAAAAAGATATTAATTTCTCACAATTTTACTACTTTTCAAGAAACTATGAATTAACCAAAGGCTATGGAAAAAGTAGATCTTGAGGAAAGTGTGGAGACAAAGGCTTAGACCAGTAAAAGGCCTAGAAGTTCTTTTACTGCCATCATTTAAACGTAGTAAAATATTTTCATAGAAAATTGTGCAGCGTCAGGATCTTCAATTAAAAGGGGATATTCTGGAGGAAAGACAAAGCAGACTTAGACAACTACTGCAGGTACTCGAGGTTCGAGATTTCATCTTATTCCGGAATGCAAACACTATGGAAAGAAATATTCTAGTAAGTGTTGGTTCATTGGAGGAACATGCTACCATATAGGCAAGCTGATCATTTTAGAAAGAATTGTCCAGAGGTTTACCAGATTAGTCAGTGGTAGCACCTCAGAAAGATAGAGGTACCAAAAGCGGAAAATAAAGAGTATCTGAGGTTACATCTAATTTAGAAGACAAGACTACTACTCGAGCATATAATATCAAGACTTGTAATGATCGAGAGATAGTAGCAAGTACGTTCAAACTCTTTGAGAAACCTATATTTGCATTGATTGATCCATACTCTACACATTCTTATATTAGTTGAAAAGTAATACTTGAAAGAAATATCTCAATAGAACTAATTTCAAGTGAAGTGGTTGCTACCAATCCAATAGGTCAAAGTGCCAAAGTAAGTCGAACATACAGAAAATGTCCTTTAAAGATTCAAGAAGTAGAATTCTGAGCTGATCTTATGGAATTACCATTCAAAGAGTTTGAAATCACTATAAGAATGGATTGGTTATCGATATATGATCCTACGATTAAATGTCAATTGAAAAAATTAATCTTAAAGGGACCAGATGACTCAAAAATAATATTTATAGGCGAAAAGACTAATTATCTGAGCAATTTTATATCAGCTGTAACTGCTAGAATTTTATTATCACATGAGAGTGAATCATATTTATCTCATATTGTAAATACTAAGGAAACAAAGATAAATCTAGAGGATATCCAATGGTAAGAGAATTTCCTGATGTACTCCCAAATGAATTGCAAAGATTACCTTGTAATGCCCCAAATTTTATATAATGACCAAAATATAAAATTTGAAAGTTTAGTGTCCAAAGTATAAACTTTGAAAAAGTTTAGGGATCAAAATGGTAATTTAAAAAGTTACATTTTGACCTCATAAATAAATAGTTTACTGCAAGAATAACTTTTCTGTGAGAATCAAAATTTTTGTACAGATTTTGTATTAAAAGTTATAAAGCGATAAAGTTTGAGGAAATATTTGGTAAGTCGGATCGAATAGAAAATTTAGGAAAATCTTAAGGATGTTAAATTATTATTAAAAATATTATTTCCACATTTTAAAATGTTGGAAAATTATATAAATCTTTGGATTTGAGGATTTAATTCCATGATTAATTTGGACCTTTGGATTAAAGTGGTAAGATTGTAATTTTTGGAAAAAGACAAGGCCAAATCGGTAAAGTAAGATTTTGTTTGTTCATCTTTGAATTTAGTAAGATGATAAGGTTGAGGTGTCTTGGTTTGATGGTAAATATGAAGTTCCATTAAGCGTAAATTGGTATTTTCCCAATTAAATGAATTTAATATTCATTAAAGTTTAAATTAAAGATAAATTAACATGAAATTAATTTAAAATTCATGCCAATTTGTTATCATCTTCTCCACGTGCCGTGAACCTCCTAAGGTAAGAGAAAAAATTTTGATTTTCATTTTTGAGCAATTTCCTTTGGATTTCAAGTTATATCGTGAAATAGAAAAATTAATCTATTCGAAAAACGCTATCTATTGGTACCAATTATGCTTGCTCAACTTGCTTGATTTCAAAGATCTTAATTCTTAGTGTTTGTGTTCACATTAGGGTTTTTGAAATTGATGATTAATTTGATGTTTTTGAGGTTGTAGATTAATTTTCAAGCTTGGTTGATGATTAAAACTGGTTCAAACTTCCTAGAAATGTTTCTATGATTTTCGGCCAAATTTTGAAATTATAGAACTTTGTGTTTTGATGACAGTTGATTAGGGATTTGATAGTACATATGATGTAAGGTTGATTGGAAGTTGATTTCATGTTTGAATTGAATCAAAATCGAGCAAAATAATGAAAACCTAGTTTTTAAGGTTTAAAGTATTCGACCAAGGCATGTTTTAGTGAGAAAAATTATGCAAAAATTATGTAAGGGCTCAAAATGAAGTAGGAAATATGTAACAAACCTTAGAAAAATTTGAGAACCATTTTGTAATTTTTTAAAAGTTGGGGGGCCAAGTCAAAAATTTTGGAAATATTGTAAATGGTTGTGTAATTGTCTAATAGTTGATGTACTATCCTGGAAATTACTATTTTGGAATTGAAATGAGTGTTAAGATGTAAAATATGACTATTTTGGAAGTTTGAAAAGTTTGGTGATTTAAGTACAATATTCGTATAATTGGCGAGCTTAAATGTAATTGTGCATTTGTAAAAGCAATTGGGTGGTATTAATTTCAATGCTGGAATTTTGGTATTAAAATTTTAAGTGATAAAATGGTGAAAGACCATTTTGTGTAAATTGGAAAAGTTGGTGCCAATATTGAAAGAATTATTAAGTGTTCAAGTATTTTGGTAGAAAATAAGTTTCAAGTATATTATGGATTTTGTTTTGGAGATGTGTTTATGTTAGTAAAATACTAACATAATCGACATCAATTTGTGATTTTGTACATATTGTAATTGATTTTGTGATCGAAGCAAATCGAATATAAAATGATATAGTGTGGAGCATAGTGAGACACATCTTTTGATATATATAAAGTGTCAAGGTGAGTGTAATAGATGTTATTTTGGGTATGAACTACCCTAATGTTTATTACATGGTTATTCGCTGCTATGGATGATTTAATACATGACTAGATGCCCAAGTATGTTATTGAGGTTTAGTGGTATTAATGGCATGTCGTAGAGTGTAGCAGCTGCAAATTTAAGTAGTACTAGAGTGTCTAATAAAGACACATAGTACAAGTCAGGTGGGCAAGGCTCGACCTCAGCCCTACGATGCATTATTAAGTGAGCAAAGCTCGACCTCAGAACTATTGTGCAATATTTGACTCCTATACCGAGTTCCTAATGGATTAAAAATTTTGGACAATTGTTGCTGGTATAAAATGATTTTATTTATATTATGTCGTTTTGATTATGACATTGGAAAATGAAATTAAATTTATTGCATGATTTGTATTGCATTGTTTATTGTGCTTAATTGCCTCACTAAGTTTATACTTAGCGTGTAATGATTTTCACACGTAGGTAAAAACCAGGATTAGAGGTAAAGAGTACAGAGCAACTCCAAGCATAAGGGAATATATTACAATATCAGTAAGACATCCTATGATGAAACTTTGACTTAGTTTTGTGGCATATACTTACGAATGTCCTATTAGTTCTGTTTAAGTATTTTGAAAACTTGTTTGTAATGGATAAACTGGATCATTTTATGCTATTTTAAATATGGATAATATGAACCATTTTTTTTATTTTGAGTAGACATATTTGATATACATATATATGTTTTGAATATAATGTGATAGTTTTACTTGAGATTCTATTTTTGCATTATCAATTACCATTTTAAGAAAATAAATTTTTAAATCACTTTTGAATTTGGAAATATTTTAAGAAATTCATGTGCTATCTATAATCTATATTGGTTTAATTATACGAGTTTTAGGTGTTACATATATTGGTATTAGAGCTACATGTTTAGCTGTTTCAGGACATGGAAAAAGTCTATAATAAGTTAAGATTGTATACATGTCATTAGGATGTCAAAAGTTTATTGATAGTTGTATATATACTATGATGATTCTTATTAGTGAGTAAAGTCGGTCTTTACTAATGTTAGATGATTTTGACTGTGTTTAGATATAAGAAAGAAAGGAAAAAAGGTAAGAAAATTAATAACGTTGAAAGGAAGGTCGAGATCAAAACAGATCCAAAATTATCCGATATTTCTTCATCATCACGCTTTAGAAGAGTCGAAGTTGTCAGAGATTTTCCTTCATTTTGTGGAAGAAATGCCCCAACGTTTAATGATGTTTCTACACAAGAGGAATCAATTAAAACGATTAAGCGAATTACAATAGAAGTTGAATCGGATGAGGATCCAGAGGAGATTACTGAATCTATTGACGACTCTGAGGTTTCGTCAGGTAAGCTTAAATAGTTGAAGAATATTTAAGTTAATCATTAAATTGTTTAAAGAATTATTGATTTGAGGAAGTGGTAAATAAGTTGTATGCTAAAAGTTTAAAGAAATCTGAGTTATTAGTGAATCAAATGATAATTAGCTTGAATGAGAGTACATGTTAAGTTTTATGGACTTGATAGAATTACCTTACGAAGGTAAAATTGTTAAATGGATTGTCTTTCCATTCCAGGCTATAATGAATTATTGCGTAGATGTAATTGATTCTCAAGAACTTGAAAAGTTTCGAGTTCATATTGGTAGGAAAAATAGAAAATTTGTTTACTAGTTCGATTTTAGCATTAACTGTTATGAAGTTATTGCTACAAATTTTCAATTCTTCAAATTGAACGACGTGGACATTTAGACTTTTATTTGAGATGGAAAATGTTTCAACTGCTCGAGAATATTTTCTATGGATCTGGAAAGGTTATACGAATTACCTTAAGAAAGAAATAAGGAATTCTAAAATAGAGATATTCAATTTGACTTGATCTTAAGTGATATTATAGTGGAAAACCTATGGGTCATGGTGCAAGTGCGAGTCAGACAGACAATAATTTTTGGATAAAGATTCAAGAGGCTATATTCCAGGTGAATCTTATGGTATTATCATTTAACGAGTTTTAGATCATATTGAGCATGAGTAGGTTGTCTCTGCAGTCAGGTTGGGTTAATGGTCTCAAAAAGCGATTAATTTAGAAGGATGTTAAGAAATTGGAAATTTTAGTGATTGATGAATTAGCGAAATAATCACTAATGTGATATCAACAATGGTTACGATTAATTGATGTAAAAAGGATGTATAGTTTTTCTAGCTAAGTTAGTAAATACTTAAGTATATGAAGTAAGTTTATATGATATTCCCATAACTCGGGAATTTCCATATGTTTTTAGATGAATTATCTGGGTTACCTCTAGATCGAGAGGTGGAATTCAAGATTGATGGTTATCAGGGCATTGATCTTGTTTTTATGGGTTTGTATCAAATGGATCAGACAAAGTTAAGAGAATTAAAGGCCCAATTGCAAGAGTTGCTAGATCGAGGATTCATTAGATCTAGTATTTTACTTTGGGGTGCACTGGTGTTGTTCGTGAAAAAGAAAGATGGATCAATACGATTATGTATAGATTATCACCAGTTAAACAAGGTGAATATCAAGAACAAGTATCCTCTTCCGAGAATTGATGACTTGTTTGATCAACTTAAAGGAGCAGCAGTTTTCTCGAAGATTGATCTTCAATCGAAATATCACCAGTTAAAGAGTAAAGAGAAAGATATTCCAAAAACAGCTTTCAGAACATGGTATGGGCAATACGAGTTCATAGTAATGTTTTTTGGTTTGAAAAATGCTCCGGTAACATTCATGGATTTGATGAATAGAGTATTTCAACCTTACATGGATCAATTTGTGGTGGTATTTACTGATGAAATTCTGGTGTACTCGAAAACAAGGATAATGCATGATGTTCATCTCTGTACTGTGCTCGAGATACTTAAGGATAAAAATTTATATGTCAAGCTATCAAAGTGTGAGTTTTGGCTGTCAGAAGTTACTTTTCTTGGTCATTTTCTTTTGGCAGAAGGCATAAGAGTTGATCCTAAGAAGGTTCAGGGAATAATGGAGTGGAAACCTCTAACGAATGTTACAGAGGTTCGAAGCTTCTTGGGATTTGCTGGCTATTATTGGAGGTTTGTGAAAAAAATTTTGATGATTGCTTCTCCATTGACCAAGCTCTTGATAAAGGATGTTTCATTTACTTGGACTGAGAAGTGTCAAGGGAGTTTTGAATATCTAAAGAAAATTTTAACGGAAGCACCAGTGCTGGTATAACTGAAGTCTGGTAAAGAGTATATGGTGTATAGTGATGTATCTCATAATGGTTTGGGTTGTGTACTTATGCAAGAAGGTAAGGTGGTAACGTATGCTTATCGACAACTATAGACACTTGAGAGAAATTATCCTACTCATGATCTTGAGTTAGCAGCAGTGGTTTTTGCTCTAAAGATTTGGCGTCATAATTTGTATGGTGATCGATGATACATCTACATGGATCATAAGAGTCTGAAGTACATGTTGACTCAAAAAGAGATAAATTTGAGACAGAGGAGATGGATATAACTCTTAAAGGACTATGATCTGATCATTGATTATCATCCAAGGAAGGCAAATGTTGTAGCTGATGTACTTAGTAGGAAAACTTTTATAGCTTTGCGAGCTATGTATGTGTGACTATTGTTGAAAGAAAATGGCACATTGTTGGTTGAATTAAAGATAAAATCGATGCTTCTAGATCGGATAAAAGATCTACAAAGGGAAGATGAGAGATTCTTGGAAAAAATGCACTTGTGGAAAAATGTGAGACTAAAGACTTTGAAGTCAGGTCTGATGGATATCTGTATTACTGAGGAAAAATCTACATTCCACACGATGATGTATTGAAGAAATATATTATTTCTGAGGCACATTATATTCTGCTGACTATGCATCCAGGCAGGAACAAGATGTATCGAGATGTAAATAGTCGATTTTGGTGGCCGGGTATGAAAAAAGTTGTTACTGAGTTTGTTGCTACATGTATGACGGCCAACAAGTAAAAGTTGAGTATCAAGTGCCTTCAGGATTGTTGCAACAGATTTCCATTCCATACTTGAAGTGGGAAAGAGTCACTATGGATTTTGTTACAGGGCTACCTTTGACATAAAATGAGAAGGATTCTATTTGGGTTGTAGTTGACCAGTTAAATAAGTCGACACATTTCATTTCAGTGCGAATGGACTATGCATTGGATAAATATGCAGAGTTGTATATAAAGGAGATAGTTAAGCTGCATGGAGTGCCAGTATCGATCATATTTGATAGGGATCCAAGGTTCATTTCATGATTTTGGAATTATTTGCATAAAGCTTTAGGTAGATGATTGAATTTCAGTACAACCTTTCATCCGCAGACGGATGGTCAATCAGAGCGTACTATTCATATATTAGAAGATATGCTGAGGGTATGTGTGATTTAATTCAAGGAGTCATGGGAAAAGTATTTGGCTTTAGCAGAATTTTCCTATAACAATAATTATCAATCGAGCATCAAGATGGCTCCGTATGAAGCTTTATATGGGAGAAAATACCAAACACCATTAAATTGGTTCTAGTTAAATGATCAGAATCTTGTTAACCCTGATTTATTAAAAATATCAAGGATAAAGTGAAGATAATTCAAGATAATCTCAAGATGGCATCTGATCGACAGAAGTCTTATGCAGACTTGAAGCGAAAAGAGATTAAATTTCAAGATGACAATAAAGTTTTTCGTAAAGTATCGCCTTGGAAAAAGATATTGCGTTTTGGGTGGAAAGGAAAACTAAGTCCAAGATTCATTGGACCTTATGAGATCTTAAAGAGAGTCAGACTGGTGGTTTATCAGTTAGCATTACCTCCGGAGTTAGACAAAGTTCATAATGTTTTCATGTGTCGATGCTTAGAAAGTATCGATCAGATCCTTCAAATGTCATTGCATCAGAGGAAATTGATATCCCAGATTTGACTTATGAAGAAGAACCAATACGGATATTGGATCGAGAAATCAAATAACTGTGTAGCAAGACGATTACAGTAGTCAAAGTGCTTTGGCAAAATCATAAAGTCGAGGACGCTACATAGGAAGAGAGTAGGACATGAGGAAACAATATTCACATCTCTTCACTACAGGTAAGTCTTAAAATTTGATGACGAATTTTATTTAACAGGGGAGAGTTGTAATACCCTAAATTTTTGATAGTGACCAAAATATAAAATTTAAAAGTTTAGTAACCAAAGTATAAACTTTAGAAAAGTTTAGGGACTAAAGTGGTAATTTTAAAAAGTTACATTTTTACCCTCGTAAATAAATAGTTATAAAGCGTTGAAGTTTGAGGAAAGATTTAGTAAATCGGATCAAATAGAAAATTTAGGAAAATCTGAAGGATGATAAATTATAATTAAAACTATTATTTCCATATTTTAAAATGTTGGAAAATTATATAAATCTTTGGATTTGAGGATTTAATTCCATGATTAATTTGGACTGTTGGATTAAAGTGGGAAGATTGTAGTTTTTGGATAAAGGCAAGGGCAAATCGATAAAGTAAGATTTTGTTTGATCATATTTGACTTTAAGTAGATGATAAGGTTGAGTTGCCTTGGTTTGATGGTAAATATGAAGTTTCATTAAGCGTAAATTGGTATTTTCCCAATTAAATGAATTTAATATTCATTAAAGTTTAAATTAAAGATAAATTAGCATGAAATTAGTCTAAAATTCATCAAAGTTCATAATGTTTTTCATGTGTCGATGCTTAGAAAGTATCGATCGAATCATTCACATGTCATTGCATCAGAGGAAATTGAGATCCCATATTTGACTTATTAAGAAGAACCAATACGGATATTGGCTCGAGAAATCAAATAACTGTTTAGCAAGACGATTACACTAGTCAAAGTGCTTTGGCAAAATCATAAAGTCGAGGACGTTACTTAGGAAAGAGAGTAGGACATGAAGCAATATCCACACCTCTTCACTACAGGTATGTCTTAAAATTTGATGACAAATTTTATTTAACTGGGGAGAGTTGAATACCCTAAATTTTAGATAGTGACCAAAATATAAATTTTGAAAGTTTAGTGAAAAGTATAAACTTTAGAAAAGTTTAAGGACCAAAGAGGTAATTTTAAAAAGTTACATTTTTGCCATCGGAAATAAATAGTTATCAAGCGATAAAGTTTGAGGAAAGATTCAGTAAATCGGATCGAATAAAAAATTCAGGAAAATTTGAAGGATGATAAATTTGAAATAAAAATATTTTTCCACATTTTAAAATGTTGAAAAATTATATAAATCTTTGGATTTGAGGATTTAATTCGATAATTAATTTGGACTATTGGATTAAAGTGGCAAGATTGTACATTTTTTATAAAGTCAAGGGAAAATCGATAAAGTAAGATTTTGTTTGTTTATATTTGACTTTAGGAAGACGATAAGGTTGAGGTGTCTTGGTTTGATGGTAAATATAAAGTTTCATTAAGGGTAAATTGGTCTTTTCCTAATTAAATAAATTTAATATTCATTAAAGTTTAAATTAAAGATAAATTAGCATTAAATTAGTCTAAAATTCATCAAAGTTCATAATGTTTTTCATGTGTCGATGCTTAGAAAGTATCGATCGGATCTTTCACATGTCATTACATTAGAGGAAATTGAGATCCCAGATTTGACTTATGAAGAAGAACCAATACGGATATTGGCTTGAGAAATCAAATAACCATGTAGCAAGACGATTACATTAGTCAAAGTCCTTTGACAAAATCATAAAATCGAGGACGCTACTTAAGAAAGAGAGTAGGACATGAGAAAGCAATATCCACACCTCTTCACTACAGGTATGTCTTAAAATTTGATGATGAATTTTATTTAACGGGGGAGAGTTGTAATACTCTAAATTTTAGATAGTGACCAAAATACAAATTTTGAAAGTTTACTGGCCAAAGTATAAACTTTGGAAAAGTTTAGGGACCAAAGAGGTAATTTTAAAAAGTTACATTTTCCCTCGTAAATAAATAGTTATAAAGTGTTGAAGTTTGAGGAAAGATTCAGTAAATCGGATCGAATAGAAAATTCAGTAAAATCTGAAGGATGATAAATTAGAATTAAAAATATTATTTCCACATATAAAATGTTTGAAAATTATATAAATCTTTGGATTTGAGGATTTAATTCCATACTTAATTTGGACTGTTGGATTAAAGTGGCAAGATTGTAATTTTTGGATAAAGGCAAGGGCAAATCGATAAAGTAAGATTTTGTTTGTTCATGTTTGACTTTAGGAAGATTATATGGTTGAGGTGTCTTGGTTTGATGGTAAATATGCAGTTTCATTAAGGGTAAATTGGCCTTTCCCTATTAAATAAATTTAATATTCACTAAAGTTTAAATTAAAGATAAATTAGCATGAAATTAGTCTAAAATTCATGCCAATTTGTTATCATCTTCTCCAACTATCATGATCCTCCTAAGGTAAGATAAAAAATTTTGGTTTTCATTTTTGAGCAATTTCCTTTGGATTTTAAGTTATGTCGTGAAATAGAAAATTGATCTATTCGAAAAACACCATCTTTTGGTACCAATTATGCTTGCTCAACTTACTTGATTTCAAAGAACCTAATTCTTAGGATTTGTTTTCACACTAGGGTTCTTGAAATTGATGATGAATGTTGATGTTTCTGAGGTTGTAGATTCATTTTCAAGCTTGATTAATGATTAAAACATGTCAGACTTCCTAAAAATGTTTCTCTGATTTTCTACCAAAGTATGAAATTGTAGAAATTTTTGTTTTGATGAGAGTTTATTAGGGCTTTGATTGTATATATGTTGTAAGGTTGATTGAAAATTGATTTATGTTTGAATTGAATCAAAATCGAGCAAAATCATGAAAACCTAGTTTTTAAGGTTTAAAGTATTCGACCAAGGCATGTTTCAGTGAGAAAAAATTATGTAAAGGCTGGAAATAAAGTATAAAGTATGTAACAAGCCTTATAAAAATTTGAGGAGCATTCTATAATTTTTGAAAAGTTGGGAGACCAATTCGGTAATTTTGGAAAAGTTTTGACTGGTTGTGTAATTATCTAATAGTTGATGTACTATCCTGGAAATTACTGTCTTGGAATTTAAATGAGTGTTAAGATGTAAAATATGATCATTTTGGAAGTTTGAAAATTTTGGTGATTTAAGTGAATTATTCGTATAGTTAGGGTGCTTAATTGTAATTGTGCATTTGTAAAAGCACTTGGTTGGTAATAATTTCAATGCTAGAATTTTGGTATTAAAATTTTAAGTTATAAAATGGTGAATGACCATTTTGTGTAAATTGGAGAAGTTGGTGCCAATATTGAAAGAATTATTAAGTGTTCTAGTATTTTGGTAGAAAATAAGTTTCAAGTATATTATGGATTTTGTTTTGGAGATGTGTTTATGTTAGTACAATACTAACATATGTATCGACATCAATTTGTGATTTTGTACAAATTGTGATTGATTTTGTGATCAAATCAAATCGAATATAAAAAGATCTACTGTGGAGCATAGTGAGACACATCTTTTGATATATATAAAGTGTCCAGGTGAGTGCAATACATGCATGACATTGTACATAGATGTTTTATACATCATCAGGAAGACTTGCGATAAGTCTACCTTGTTTTATCAGGAAGATATTTTGAAATGGATATTATTTTGGGTATGAACTGCCCTAATGTTTATTACATGGTTATACATTGCCATGTATGATTTAATTCATGAATAGATGCCCAAGTATGTTATTGAGGTTTCAGTGGTATTAATGGCATGCCATAGAGTCTAGAAGCTACAAATTTAAGTAGTACTAGAGTGTCTAATAAAGACAGATAGTACAAGACAGGTGGCAAAAGCCCGACCTCAGCACTACGGTGCATTATTAGGTGAGCAAACCTCGACCTCAGCACTATTGTGCAATATTTGACTCCTATATCGGGTTCCTCATGCATTAATAATTTTGGGCAATTGTTGTTGATAAAAATATGATTTTATATGTCGTTTTGATTATGGAATTGAAAAATGATATTAAATTTCATGCATGATTTGTATTGTACTGTTTATTGTTTTTAATTACCTCACTGAGTATATACTTAGCGTGTGATGATTTTCACGTGTAGGTAAAAACCAATATTAGAAATAAAGAGTATAGAGCAACTCCAAGCATCAAGGAATATATTACAATATCAGTAAGACATCCTATGATGAATTGTTGACTTAGTTTAGTGGTACGTACTTACGAATGTCCTATTAACTCTGTTTAACTATTTTGAAAACTAGTTTGTAATGGATAAACCCGATCGTTTTATGCTATTTTAAATATGAATAATATGAACCAATATTTTTATTTTGAGTAGACGTATTTGATATACAAATATATGTTTTAAATATCTTGGGATAGTTTTACTTGAGATAATTTTTATATTATCAATTACTATTTTAAGAAAATAAATTTTTAAATCTCTTTTGAATTGGGAAATGTTTAAGAAAATCATGTGACATCTATAATTTGTATTGGTATAATTATACGGATTTTAGGTTTTACATACCTCATGATGAAGAAGTGGAATTTGGGATTGAGGTGCTTCATGAAACGACACCAATATCAATGACACCTTACAGAATGACTCCTACAGAACTTAGAGAGTAGAAGGCTCAATTACAAGAATTATTAGACTAAAGTTTTATACAACCTAGTATATCACCTTGGGGAGCTCTAGTCCTGTTTGTGAAAAAGAAAGACGAATCAATGAGATTTGTGTGGATTACCGTCAACTTAATAAAGTGACAATGAAGAATAAATATCCTTTACCAAGGATTGATGATCTCTTTGATCAACTTAAAGCAACATTAATATTTTCTAAAATTGATTTTCGATTGGGGTATCATCCATTGAAGATCAAAGAAAATGATATACCAAAGATAGCTTTCAAAACTAGATATGTGTAATATGAGTTTGTAGTAATGCCATTCGGGCTTATGAATGCACCAACAAATTTTATGAATCTAATGAATTAGATCAATTTGTGGTGGTATTCATTGATGATATATTGGTTTATTCTAAAACAAAATAGGATCATGATACTCATCTTCGAATAGTTCTTCAGATCCTCCGAGAAAAGAAACTAAATGCAAAGTTGTTAAAGTGTGAATTTTGGTTACCTGAAGTAGCTTTCCTTGGGAATATAGTTTCGGTTGAAGGGATTATAGTTGATCCTAAAAAGGTTCAAGCAATTATTGAGTGGAAAACTACTAAGAATGTTTCTAAGAAGAGAAGTTTCTTGGGATTAGTTGGTTATTTTTAGTGGTTCGTGAAAGACTTTTCGATGATTTTTTCTCTAATTACTAAGTTATTGAGAAATGATGTGCCATCTGTTTGGACAGATAAATTTCAAGAAAGTTTTGACAAAATAAAGAAGATATTAACAGAAACCCTTGTTTTGATACAAACAAAATTTGGAAAAGGTTTTGTAGTATATAGTGATGCATCCATAATGGTTTGGGGTGTGTATTAATGCAAGAAGGGAATGTGATAGTGTAACACCCATATATCATAAATGTCACATAATACGAGCCACAAATGTCACATCAACTCAACTGATATATTATACATGCCACTAATAAGTCAAAGTTAGGATGTCTTACTGATTATGTCGGTAAGTTTGATTATGCATAATAGCTAGCAAGCTCCTTACTTCACGACCTCTACTTTATTCGAACCTATGCATTAAATTCATCACGTGCTAAGAAAAAGTTAGTGAGCCAGAAATATAACTAAAGTGATGTAAAACCATAAATTTCATATAAGAAATAAATTGTAATTTAAATAAAAACATTAAACTTCAAGCTCGGCTAGTCAAACCATTTTTCCTTCTGAAAACCTGGAAAAAATCATCATCTCATGATTTTATAAAAAATCATATAAGTTATCATCAAACATCATAAATAACTTTTGTTCTTTTTTTTCAAATATATTTCCTAACTTTTTTCTATTCTATGTTATTTTCTTTTATATATTGTCATAACTTTCACACTTAATGTTATTTCCCAATGTATATGTACGAGAATATAAGGTACATGAGTTTAAGGTGCACACTAAATACATGAGTTTAAGGTGCATACTAGGCACAAAACGGTGTCGAACCATAACTGAAACTACAATATGATACACTTCAATGCAATCATAACCTGAGCACCAACGGTGCTGAACATTGGTACACGAATGTACCAAAGCTGAACTGATAACTGAAAAGTACTCACTAAATGACATGCCAAATGTACCTATGACTCTCAATGCACATAAAAAGAGCTTATATGTATCATCATAAAATCATTTATTAATCTGTGTCTGATAACTGTAAAACATCTGATAACTGTAAAACATATAATATCTGTAAACATTCAGAATTCATCATCATAAATATCATACTTGGGAAATTCATATCCAAAATCATTTATAAAACTTGATGAAAAATATTATAGAAATATTCCATACTGAAAATTTATAAATCATACTTGAAAATAAAATGAGGTTGACTTATCGCAAGTCATCCTCGACTATAATAATCAAATAAATAAACTGTACTCACTTTATTTTTTAAATCGAAATATAAGCCTCACTAAACTTTAGATTTAAATCTTTTTCCTTCCACTATTTTCAAGACACATTTTATCAAATTTCCATATTCTGGCAGTTTGTACTACCTTCAAACAAATATTATTCTATATTAATTTATATACTGAAAAATTATTCTGTTTGCACCAATGAAAACTAGATTAGAATAAAAATATAACCATATAAGGTACTCGTTCTAGTTCCACTTGTACAATTTATAGTGAATTACAAAGTTGACATACATATGTTGTTTCGGGCAAAATTTACTGCCTATTTTCTGACCTATCACCGATTAAAATTCATATCTTTTTGTATACCTATTGAAACCAATTTTTGTTTGTTCTAAACGAAACTATACTGATATATGAATCCAATAATATAAGATTTATACTTCAATTATTGTTTTAGAATTTCTGGTGATCTTCTAAACTTTCCATCCAGAACATAATTTCTAGGCAGATTTCACAAACTTACATCCTTAACATATTCACTAAATCTATAAGCTTACCAAATGAACATATAGGCTTGAAGTATCATGCACTAGGAGTCACTTCTTAATGTAACTCCGACATTTGCTCATCGCCAGCCAATGTGTAACATCCTCCATACCGGGTTAGTGATTAAATGGTGAGATTTAAAAATTCAATGACCAAATTGGATAAATTGAAAAGTTCAAAGAATTGATTGAAATGTTTTGTGTAGGATCAATTAGAAAAGAAAGAGGAACTAAAGGGGTAAATAAGCCTTTTAACAAGGGAAACAATTAAATATTAGTTGATGATATTTTATACCCACATGGAAGTTAGTGGGGAAGACCAAAGTTTCCAGATTTCTCTTCTTCTTCATTCTTCTTCTCCACCGTGAAGCCAAGTTAAAGGTGAGTTTTCTTGTTGATCAAATTCTTGATGAATTTAAGGTTACTTATTGATCATTAGATGATAACTAAGCTTAAGGAAAGCTTATGTTATCTTAAAATCAAAAGATGATGGAGTTAGAAAGGATTAAAGAAATGAGGTGAATAAGTGAAATCTTGACAGAAAGGTATTAATTAGATTTTAAGACTAAATTTGACTTGTCATAAGTGGAATTAAAGGATATGAAGTGTCAGAATTAGATTTAGAACATGTTGGAATTTGAGTGAGATTCTTAAATTCTATATAGAGGATTGTATTTCTAAGTTTTAAAGGTATTGAATGGATAATAATTAGTTTAATGTATTTCTAAGTTTTAAAGGTATTGAATGGATAATAATTAGTTTAAGTAATTGTATGCAAGTTAGAGATATAAAAGGAGGTGAATTATGTAGTGTTGAGGGGATTATGAAGGGATTTCGTGCTAAAAATAACATTTCTGGGCTATGTGCATCGATACACATTCGATGCATCAATGGTAAAATCCCAGAAATTGTTCAAGGTGTATCGATGCACATGAAGTGTATCGATGCACTCATTTAAAATAAAAACATCGAATGCCATCAGTGTATCGATGCACAAGTAGTGCATCGATGCACCCCCTTAAAATACAAACATCGAATGGGATTTATGTATCGATGCATAGATAGTGCATCGATGCACCCGTCAAGGGATGCATCGATACATGGTGTAGTGCATCGATGCATACCTTCATTAAAAGATGAAAATAGCTTTTCTTTTAGCCTAAGAAATGATAGTTTAGAATATATTAATTAGTATACTGATAAGTATCAATGAATTACTATGTAGATACAGAGCCTATACAAGTTCTAGAACAATTGCCTAGTAAGATCGATCGAGGAAAAAGCAAAGAAATACAGGTGAGTGCATATGCATAACATGATTATAGTGATATATTCAATTCTAGACTTCTGAGACGTCTAGATTCAATACATTGATGCATGATTCATTTCATATTATGAAGCATGATATAAATTCATAATATGTGCATTGTGTAACATGTTTTAAATGAATATGTATGAAAAGTTATATGAGCTATGTGATGAAGGTAATGAAATGATATGTTTATGTGATATACTATGTAAATTGGGATAGCCCATGTTATGTAGATGGGAACTATAGGTATAGTTGGCATGCCAAGAGTAGAGGGTCTACGCGGTCATTCGAGACATATATGTATTCTTTGGAACATGTGTGAGGTCTTTTGAGAAACATACTTGATCCTTGGCATATGTATATGATTCATAAGGAATTTTCTACGTGGTCCTTAGGGACAATCTTATATGGCACTACGGTGTAATTCTACACAGCACTTCGGTGGAATTCTACGTGGCACTTCGGTGTATTTATATGAGCTGTGGTGATAGCATAGTGCACAACCTCACAATACTCACATAACTTAGGTTCTCAGTATGGTATCATGGGCCAATAAACTTATTAATACGAATTCATGAATGTTAATGTAATATGCTTATAGGTAAGGAATATAGTGATAGAAACTACATTGTTAAGTATTCAATTTCATCTCATTTCATCTTATTATGGCATTTTCATTATAATTCCTTGTTGTTATTATTATTATATTGCCTCACTAAGTCGATGACTTAGTGTGTGAGTGTTTTACACATATGATATGAGAAAGTAGACGAGACATGTTAAGTAGCTGGACAACATTACTCTTGCAACTATCAGATCAGAGGCAACTTAATCAGTAGGTCATTTTGTTATGTAAATTAATGTTGGCATGTAATCAAAGGGTCAAGTTGTGTATGCTCTGAGTATTTTGATAAACTTGTATTAACATATGTATATTATTATATTTTAATAATATAAGTCCAAATGTTTTATCGTTTTTTTAAGAATATTGTTTTGTATAGTCAATGTGACATCCTGGACTCGTATCCGGGTCGGGTATGGCTTGAGGGTGTTGCATTTAATGGTATCATAGCTATGGTTTAGCTGATTCTAGGCATAAACCAGAGTTTATAGAGTCTTTAAAGGGAATACATGCCAACATATAGTGAGAACTTCTGATCTGGTATAGTATGAGTATGTTGTTTTACTAATAGAACAATGTGTTTATTTTTATTAGATGTTCGGACATAATAGCTCCCGAAGTGAAGTGGGAGAAGATAGGCCTGCTGAAAGCTGTAATTCACCTGCCCTGGCCAGACAAGGTGAAGGACAGGCATCTTAGGGAGTGCATGTACAAGACCAAGACACTTTCTTCAGGACGTTGGACGCTATTCTGACGCATCTTCAATCTCCTGTCTCACCAACTCAAATAATGAATATAGAAAAAGAGTTGAAAAGTTTGGGAGCTCCCGAATTTAAGGGAGAAGCCGAGGAAGGTTCGGTTGCGGCAGATCTCTGGTTAAATGATTTGAAAATCATATTGGATGGTCTCCACTGTTCTGAAGTGGAGAAGTTAGATGGAGCTGTCTCTTTACTGAGGGGTCAGGCGAGGATATGGTGGACGAACGCCACCATGAGGATGTTAAGTGACCAGTTGACTTCGTCTTTATTCTTAGAAGAATTTAAAAACAAGTATATTGGAGATCAGTTCATTCGGCAAATGAAGCAGGAGTTTATGAACTTAAAACAGATGAACTGCTCTGTATATGAGTATGAATACGAGTTCCTAGATTGAAGGAGATGCTGATAGTATTGAACTTGTCCTCATTCCAAAAGGTGATCAATCGTGCAAAGGCTCTTGAAAGGGCTCAGAATGAGAGATTGGGGGACTTAAGAGTTCAGATATCAAAGAGGACGTGTGCTTCTTCTAGCTTAGCACCACCAAAAGGAGGAAGAGACTCAGGATTTCGATCACAAGTTATATCAAAATCAGTTGCATCATCTGCTAGGGGAGTAAGTCAGGTAAGGCCTAGACAGACACAGTCAGTGGGATCTAGTGTTGGGAGATCTAATCAGGGTCAAGCAAGACAGTGTCAGCATTGTGGGAAGAACCATTTTGGGACATGTCAGATGTCTTCCGGAGCTTGTTTTCGATGCCAGACATTTTATCTGGGATTGTCCGTTAATGGTTGGAGAGTCTACACTATCTGAGAGAGTTGTTTCGGCCTCACAAAGAGGTCGGGGAAGAGGTAGAGGAAAGTACCAGTCTGAATCATCTGCTCAACCTGAAGTTCGGTCAATCGCACGGGTATACAATTTAAAGACAAGTGAAGATCATGACGACCCTGATATTATAGGTGGTACTTTTCAACTATATGATAAATTAGTATTGGTACTGATTGATCTGGGTTCTAATTATTCTTACATTACAAGTAAATTAGTAAAGGAATTGAGGATACCCTTAGAAGCCACGAGTAATGAGATTATAGTAACTAATCCTTTAGGGCATAGTGCTCGGGTGAACAAAGTCTGTAAGGGGTGTCCCATAAAGATTCATGGAATTGAATTCCCTGCTAATCTGATTGAATTACCCTTTAACGAGTTTGAAGTGATTCTGAGAATGGATTGGTTATTCCGTTACTATGGGGATATTAATTGTAGATTGAAAAAGGTAACCCTGAAGAGTCCAAGGAGAACAGAAATAAGTGTGATAAGTGAAAGGTTTAATCCTTTAGCAAATGTAATATCAGTAATGTCTTCTAAGAAGCTATTGCTACAAGGATGTCAAGGTTTTCTTGAAAATGTGATAGATACAAGAGCTAAAGAGAAAGTATTAGATGAGATTCCAATAATTCAGGAATTCCCTGCTGAGTTGCCTGGATTACCTCCAGATAGAGAGGTAAAATTTCAAATTGAAATAATGTCAGGAACCGCTCTAATTGCAATGACACCTTATCGAATGGCTCCGAAAGAATTGCAAGAGTTATTAGAGAAGGGATTTATTCGACCAAGAGTGTCGTCTTGGGGAGCTCCAGTGTTATTTGTTAAGAAGAAGGATGGGTCAATGCGTCTCTGCATTGATTATCGACAGCTTAATAAAGTAACCATTAAGAATAAGTATCCCCTCCCAAACATTGATGACTTGTTTGATCAGCTAAACGGAGCTTCAGTATTTCGAAGATTGACTTACGTTCTAGTTATCACCAATTGAAGATTCATGAGAAAGATATTCCAAAGACGGCTTTCAGAACGAAATATAATCATTATGAATTCATTGTAATGCCATTTGGAGTAACGAATGCACCTGCTGCTTTCATGGATCTCATGAATAAGATTTTCAACCCTATTTGGATCAGTTTGAAGTTATCTTTATTGATGACATACTGGTGTACTTGAAATCTATTGAAGAGCATAGTACATATCTGAGGATAGTTTTGCAAATTCTTAGGGATAAGAAACTTTTTGCTAAATTGTCCAAATATGAATTTTGGTTAAAAGAAGTAAAATTTTTTGGGCATGTGATATCTACCGATGGGATTAGAGTGGACCCTCAAAATGTAAAAGCTATAATGGACTGTATCAGAAGTTCGGAGTTTCCTTGGACTTGCCGGTTATTATCGAAGATACGTTAAGAATTTTTTGATGATAGTGCTGCCATTATCGAAGCTGATGAGAAAGAACGTACCGTTTATTTGGACTTTTGAATGCCAAGAAAGTTTTGAAGCTTTAATGAGAATTCTGACAGAAACTCCTGTATTGGTTCAATCGGAATCTGGAAAGAATTTTGTCGTATACAGTTACGCATCCCACAATGGGTTGGGGTGTGTATTAATGCAAGAAGGGAAGGTGGTAGCGTATGCATCGAGACATTTGAAACCACATGAAAAGAATTACCCCACCCATGATTTAAAAATGACTGCAGTGGTGTTCGCTCTCAAGATTTGGCATCATTATCTGTATGAAGAACGATGCTACTTGTATACGGATCATAAGAGCTTGAAATACCTGATGACTCAAAAAGAGCTTAATTTGAGACAAAGGAGATGGGTTGAGTTTTTGAGAGATTATGATATAATAATTGACTATCATCCCGAAAAGGCTAACGTGGTAGCAAATGCTTTGAGTAGAAAGACGTTTGCAGCTTTACGAGCTATAGATGCAAGGTTATCTTTGACTGGAGATGATGGTCTATGTGCAGAGTTAAAACTTAAACCAACATGGTTGGACCAAATAGGAGAATTGCAAAGCCAAGATGAAATATGTTTGAAAAGAATAGATCAAGTAAATAATAAAGAAATTAAGGATTTTGAGGTGAAGTCTGATGGGAAATTGTATTATAAAGAAAGAATTGTGATACCAGACGATGAAGAGTTGAAGAAAGATTTATTGACAGAGGCTCATTGCAATCCATTGGCGATGCACCCGGGTGGAACCAAGATATATATGGATTCAAAAGATCGGTATTGGTGGCCAGGGATGAAACGAAGCATTACTGAATTTGTGTCCAAGTTCTTAACATGTTAACAAGTCAAAGCCAAACATCAACTTCCATCTGGATTATTGCAAACACTTTCCATTCCACATTGGAAGTGAGAAAATGTAACGATGGATTTTGTTGTGGGGTTACCCCTGACTCCAAACAAAAGAGATTATTGATCGATTAACCAAGTTAGCACATTTTGTTCCTGTCAGAACAGATTTCTCTATGGAAAAGTATTCAGAACTGTATATTAGAGAAATTATTAGATTGCATGGAGTGCCTGTTTCTATAGTTTCTGATCGAGACCCTCGATTCACCTCGAGATTCTAGAAATCCTTGCTTGGAGCGTTGGGGACTCGCTTAAACTTTAGTACCGCCTTTCACCCCTAGACAGACGGACAATCAGAAACAACTATTCAAATATTGGAAGATATGTTGCGAGCATGTGTCATTGAGTTTAAAGAGTCGTGGGAGAAATATTTACCACTGGCGAAGTTCGCTTACAACAATAGTTATCAGTCCAGTATTAAAATGGCACCCTATGAGGCGTTATATGGGAGGAAATGTCGTACACCATTAAACTGGTATGAGCTCAAAGATCGGAATGTACTCGGTCCAGATTTGATTCAAGATATGGAAGAGAGAGTTCGGGAAATTCTACATAACCTAAAAGTGGCATTTGATCGACAAAAGTCCTATTCTGACCTTAAAAGAAAGGAGATTGAATTTGAAGTTGAGGATAATCTGAAGATATCACCATGAAAAAAGTTTTACGATTTGGTTGGAAAGGAAAGCTAAGTCCTAGATTCATCGGCCATATGAAGTTGTTAAAAGAATAGGACCAGTGGCATATCAATTATCTTTGCCACCATAAATGGAGAAAATCCATAATGTTTTACATGTGTCCATATTACGAAGATATAGGTCCGATCCCTCTCACATCGTTGCACCAGAACAAGTAGAAGTTCAACCTGATTTGACCTATGAAGAGGAACCAATACAAATATTGGCTCATGAAGTCAAACAATTAAGAAATAAAACGGTTCCGTTGGTCAAAGTTCGTTGGAGAAATTGTAAAGTAGAAGAAGCAACGTGGGAACGTGAAGAGGATATGCGATTTCAATACCCCCATCTGTTCGTGCAATGAAAATTCGAGGATTAATTTTCTTGAGGGAGGGATATTTGTAACATCCTCCATACCGGGTTAGTGATTAAATGGTGAGATTTAAAAAATCAGTGACCAAATTGGATAAATTGAAAAGTTTAAAGAATTGATTGAAATGTTTTGTGTAGGATTAATTTGCAAAGAAATAGAAACTAAAGGGGTAAATAAGTCTTTTAATAAGGGAAACAATTAAATATTAGTTGATGATATTTTATACCCACGTGGAAGTTAGTGGGGAAGACCAAAGTTTCCAGATTTCTCTTCTTCTTCATTCTTGTTCTCCACCGTGAAGCCAAGCTAAAGGTGAGTTTTCTTGTTGATCAAATTCTTGATGAATTTAAGGTTACTTATTGATCATTAGATGATAACTAAGCTTAAGGAAAGCTTAGGTTATCTCAAAATCAAAAGATGATGGAGTTAGGAAGGATTAAAGAAAGGAGGTGAATAAGTGAAATCTTGACAGAAAGGTATTAATTAGATTTTAAGACTACATTTGACTTGTCATAAGTGGAATTAAAGGATATGAAGTGTCAGAATTAGATTTAGAACTTGTTGGAATTTGAGTGAGATTCTTAAATTCTATATGGAGGATTGGATTTATAAGTTTTAAAGGTATTGAATGGATAATAATTAGATTAAGTAAGTGTATGCAAGTTAGGGATATAAAAGAAGGTGAATTATGTAGTGTTGAGGGGATTATGAAGGGATTTCGTGCTAAAAATAACATTTATGGGCTATGTGCATCGATGCACATTCAATGTGTACAAGGTAAAATCCCAGAAATTGTTGAAGGTGTATCGATTCACTCCTTTAAAATAAAAGCATAGAATGCCATCAGTGTATCG
Source organism: Hibiscus syriacus (assembly GCF_006381635.1). Classification (NCBI taxonomy): domain Eukaryota; kingdom Viridiplantae; phylum Streptophyta; class Magnoliopsida; order Malvales; family Malvaceae; genus Hibiscus; species Hibiscus syriacus. Next base: position 191,455 of record NW_024062129.1, on the reverse strand, counting down.
ATGCATAAGTAGTGCATCAATGCACCCCCTTAAAATACAAACATCGAATGAGATTTATACACTGATGCATAGATAATGCATCGATGCATACCTTCATTAAAAGATGAAAATAGCTTTTCTTTTAGCCTAAAAAATGATAGTTTAGAATATATTAATTAGTATACTTATAAGTATCAATGAATTACTATGTAGATACAGAGCCTAAACAAGTTCCAGAACAATTGCCCAGTAAGATCGATCGAGGAAAAAACAAAGAAATATAGGTGAGTGCATATGCATAACATGATTATAGTGATATATTCAGTTCTAGACTTGTGATAAGTCTAGATTCAATACATTGATGCATGCTTCATTTCATATTATGAAGCATGATATGAATTCATACTATGTGCATTGTGTAACATGTTTTAAATGAATATGTATGCAAAGTTATATGAGCTATGTGATGAAGGTAAGAAAATTATATGTCTATGTGATATACTATGTAAATTGGGAAAAGCCCATGTTATGTAGATGAGAACTATAGGTATAGTTGGCATGCCAAGAGTAGAGGGTCTACGCTGTCCTTCGAGACATATATGTATTCTTTAGAATATGTGTGTGGTCTTTTGAGACACATACTTGATCCTTGGCATATGTATATGATTCTTAAGGAATTTTCTACGTGGTCCTTAGGGACAATCTTATATGGCACTACGGTGCAATTCTACGTGGCACTTCGGTGCAATTCTACGTTGCACTTCGGTGCATTTATACGAGCTGTGGTGACAGCATAGTGCACAACCTCACAGTACTCACATACCTTAGGTTCTCAGTATGGTATCATGGGCCAATAAACTTATTAATACAAATTCATGAATGTTAATGTAATATGCTTATAGGTAAGGAACATGGTGATAGAAACTACATTGTTAAGTATTCGATTTCATCTCATTCCATCTTATTATGGCATTTTCATTACAATTCTTTATTGTTATTATTATTATATTGCCTCACTAAGTCGATGACTTAGCGTGTGAGTGTTTCACACGTAGGTTCCGAGAAAGTAGACGAGACAGGTTATGCAGCTGGACAATATTACTCTTGTAACTATCAGATCAGAGGCAACTTAATCAGTAGGTCATTTTGTTATGTAAATGAATGTTGGCATGTAATCAAAGGGTCAAGTTGTGTATACTTTGAGTATTTTGATAAACTTGTATTAACATATGTATAATATTGCATTTTAATAATATAAGTCCAAATGTTTTATCGTTTTTTAAAGAATATTGTTTTGTATAGTCAATGTGACATCCTGGACTCGTATCCGGGTCGGGTATGGGTTGAGGGTGTTACACAATGTTTGTTTCAATAACATAAATACAAGTTAAATGCACTCACCTTTGCCTCACTATGAAACATTCTCCATGATAATCTTCTTGATCCCATACTTTTTCATTCCCTTCAAATTACTTGAATTACTAGATTTACCTTGATCTGACAACATTATATAATAACATAAAATATTCAAACTATATGTTAGCATCGAACTAACATAATCTAAAGTTAAATATAAAATTTGATATAAATAAATCCGATACTTAAATCGATTTAAAACTAAATCGTACTTCCACCGTAACTTTCAAACTTCTCAAAATAGTTATTCGAGCCTATGAATATTTATTTTCACTATCAACCTTTCAACTTTTGACAACTACATAATCAAATCACTAATTATGAATTCTTTCTAGAAATTCATCTTAATATTTCCATTAAATTCGCAGTGATCCTTCACTATTAAAATCATTGCATTTTAATTTCTAAAATTTCTAGAACCTTAATAAAATTCTTAAATCAATTCTTTAACATTCAAAAACTGGCAATTTCGCCCAAAACTTTCTTAGACTCTTCAATTTTCAATCATCCATCTTTATAAACTTGAAATTTGATCTCAATTCAATATTTAAACTAAAAAATCAATATACAAATGAAATTTCTAGTATTGCTATTTTTCATTCAAAATAATACTAACATGTTTTCACAAATAGTCCCTAGCTTATTTCAAGTTCAATTTCACATCTCCACATCATATTCAACCTTCCTAACTCAATTCCTTATCATTTATAAAAAAAACACACACACACACAATTTTTTCCATGCATAAACCCTAATGGTCGAGCCTTTCATATACCATTATACCTAATTTAATCAACTTTTAAGCTTGATTTCATTACCACAATACTTCCTAAAACATGAATAACCCCTAAAACACAAGAAATCAACAAACATTTCATCAACTCAAGATGAACTTGGACATAAGCCCTAATGATATTCATGTCAAAATGTAGAGAATTGAACATAGAACATTTTTCCTAAATACACCGTAGTCTAATTATAAAAAGAATAGCTCGAAAAATCAAAACTAATTTTTTCCTCTTACCTAATGAAGCTCACGATCATGGGGAGGAAGATGAGCGTTTTTTACATTTTTTCTAGAAAATAAACAAGCTTTACACTTGTACTTAAAGGTTAAAAATGAATAAAATATTCATTTTGCAAAAATAAAGATTCCACCTTTAATAAATACTCATAACTACCACTTTACTATTACATGACACTATCCATGACATCACCTTATCCATAAAAAAATCCAAATCTTGCCTTTCCAAGTTTGCCATTCCAAATTCAAAATTCCAATTTAGTTCATAAATTCCACTATTTCACTAACGTAGGGTAAATCCTTTTAATCTTACTGATCTACTTTGAATTATTCACATTAAAAAAATGCTAAAACAACATTTCCAACCTCGTTCTACTATCCTTCAAATTTGGTAAATTTTCAATCCGATCAGGATATCCAATTATTTTACATAAATTTACCAATTAATAGTTTTTTCTATAAATTTCGGATAAAAAATCTGATTCCAATGAAAATTCTTGTTTTAGGCCAAACTGTTCATTTACAAACTAAAATATATTATTTTTCCCAAATTAGGTTTTTAGTCTCTAAACTTTTACAAAGTTTATACTTAGCCCTCAAACTTTCAAACCTTAAATTTTAGACACTAGTTAAAATTTGGGATATTACAATTCATCCCCTTTAAAGAAAATTCATCATCAAATTTCCTATTTGTATCTACATACCTAAAGTAAAGAGATAAGAAAACTGCCTTTTCGTGTTTTTGCCTCCTTCCCAAGTCGTTTCCTTAATTTTATGATTTCACTAAATAACTTTCACTAGTGGAACCGCCTTATTTCTCAGTTCATCGTCTCCATATACTAAAATCTTTATTGGTTTCTCTTCATATAACAAATATGATTGGATCTCGATTTTCTCTGTGTAGTCACATGTAAAGTGTTCAATCTATACTTTCAAAGCAACGATACATAAAACACATTATAAATCTTATCCATTTCCAGAGATAATGCTAATTGGTAAATTACCAGACTAACTCTCTTTAAAATCTCATATAATTGATAAATTCGGACGTTACTTTCTTTTATGCTCATATCTCAGAATCTTTTTCTAAAGTAAAAGTTTGAAAAATACTTTATCATCTCTTTTATATTCAATTTCCTTTCTTCGCTTTTTCAATCCTTTCTGAATATCTTTTACCTTTGTTAGGAAGATATTTAACCAAATCTGACAATATAGGTCTCAACATCAACTCTACAACAAGTACACCATCATTTTTCCTTGAAAATCAAGTATTTAAAGCTTTCAAAGCAGAGAAGATATTTCGAATAAATGTGTCAACTACCATATTAACCTTCCCAAGATGATAATCAATAATCATATATATCTTTTAGAAGTTCGATTTTATCTCCTCTATCTTAGATCCAATTATTTCTAAATAAGCAAATACTTCAAACCTTTATAATTTGTTTAAATGTAACATTGCTCCCTTATAGATAGTGGAGTCATATTTTCCAAGTAAATACCACAGTCGTTAACTCTAAATTCTAAGTCGAATAATTTCGTTCAAGCTTCTTTTGTAACACCCCTGACACGTACCTGACTCGGATACGAATCCGACGTATCACATTTAACTTTTCAAAACATACGAAATTCATAAATAGAGACAATTTAAAATTTATTGTTCTAATCAAAATAAAAAGATATAAACATTTTAATAACACAATCATTTCACATAAAATCTTAATAATTTACATAATTACCAAAAAGTAAGAGTTTACAAAAATCGATCTGAGCATTTTAAATTAAAAGTATAATACATACCAATAGTTTATAAAATTAACACAAAAACCTACATTTAATTTGTCCTGATCTGATCTTCCGGTGATATGATATCCACCACAACCCAGTCTTCTATTTTCTTCAAACCTACGCGTGAGAAAATCACACGCTAAGTCGATGACTTAGTGAGGCAATACTAATACTGCTAACTTAGTAAACAAATCATATTTGTTTTATTCGAAATGTTGTACAAAGAACTTTCATTATTTTTCATATCAAAAGTATACTTATGAACAATTTCCCTTTGTATGTCTTTGTTCCAAATACTCAAGGTATACTACTGAGAACTTTAGGTATTTGAGTACTATGAGGTTGTGCACTAAAGTTGTCACCACAGCTAATAATTTGCACCGAAGTGCCACATAATTGTAAAGTTTTCGATCGAAAACATTGAGGTTGGCTTATCGCATGCCTTCCTCAGTTCTGTTACAAAACCGAGAAGTTTCACTCACATTTGCCTCACTGAAGTCTAAGCCAATTCTATAACCCTTTCAATTCGATACTCAAAATGTCGAGTTGATTGGAAGTCGATTACGTTCAATTACTAGATAAAATAATCGAAAATCAATATCATTCTTCAACTCATTTATATCAAATCAGAATAACTTGAAATGTAAGAAACTCCACACTCTCATTCATGCCTAGAAGTATCGGTACTATCCCTCCAGTACCGATACTTTTCTTCAAGGGTATCGATACCTCATCAAGGTATCGATACCAATATGACATTCGATGTTTGCATGGTATCGATACCATTATTTGGTATCGATAATACCCGTACAGTATCAATACATATTCAATAGGTATCGATACTACCCTTTACAATTCATAGATTTTTCCCTTGAAATATCGATACTGTTTTAACGGTACCGATACTCGAAGATCAGAATGGCCATTTTCATCTCAAAAATCTCCTAAAATCCTCCCAAAACTCTTATATACATCATACCTTAAGCCTTTGAACTCACCTTTATACTTCCAAACCAACTTGTACCCATTTACTACTCCCAAACATCCCAAAATTTCATTAAAACACTTATCTCTAAAAATCATACCATATTTTCAACTAAGCTCTTATACAATTCTAATACTCCTAAACCTTTAATTAGCCCATTGACAAGTCAAATATCTCATTAAAACTTCAAAAACTACTCAATATAAAAATTCATTTCTAAACCCATTTTACAAAATCCTTTCAAATTCACTTATCTTGTTCTTTTATTCTTATATAAGCTTTCCTTAAGCTTATATAACACTCCTACTACCTTTACCAAGCTAATAATTAAAGGAAACCACAACATTCAAAATCTTACCTTTAGAAGTAAATACCACGGTAGAAGAAGAAAATAAGAAAGGAAAGCTTCCAGATACCCCAATCCATTATTTTAACCCTTAAATAAAGAGATAGTTATCATTTATCATGAAAAGACCATATTACACTTTCCATGACTCCATAATTTCTATCAAGTCCTACAAATAAATTCCACTATAAATCCTTAAATTTTTAATTTATTCTAATTCAACAAATGAGTTTATGATTCTTACCTTTTTGGTCACTGACCTTCTGATTGGGATGTTACAAATCTCCCCATTATGAAAATTCGTCCTCGAATTTTCATTTCGCAAAAAGGTGGGGATATTGCTTCCTCATATCTTCTTCACGCTCCCATGTAGCTTCCTCTACTTTATGGTTTCTCCACAAAACCTTAACTAATGGAATCATCTTATTCCGCAATTATTTGTTCTCAAAAGCTAGAATCTGCACCAGTTCTCCCTCATATGACAAATCAGATTGAACTTCAATTTCATCTGGAGTTATGATCTGTCCAGGATTGGATTGATACCGTCGAAGCATAGACACATGGAAGACATTGTGAATCTTTTCCATCTCTTGTGGCAACGCTAATTGATAAGCTACTGGTCCAACTATTTTCAAAAATTCATAAGGTCCAATGAACCTACGACTCAGTTTTCCTTTACGCCCAAAACGAAGCACTATCTTCCAAGGTGATACTTTCAAAAACACTTTATCACTTTTTTGGAATTCAATTTCTTTTCTTTTCAAATCGGAGTATGACTTTTGTCTGTCTGAAGCCACTTTCAAATTGTGCTGAATCACCTGGACCTTTTCTTCCACTTCTTTACTCAAATATATACCATGAACTTCCTGGTCTCTTAATTAATACCAATTGAGTGGCGTTCTGCACTTCCTTCTATATAACGCTTCATACGGTGCCATCTTGATACTAGATTGATCGATATTATTATATGCAAATTCCACAAGCAGTAAATACTTTTCCCACGATCAAGAAAAATCAATCTCATATACTCTCAACATATCTTCCAGAGTGTGAATCGTTCGCTCTGATTGACCATCAGTCTGATGATGGAAAGCAGTGCTAAAATTCAATGGAGTACCCAAAATCTCGAAGTAAATCTGGGATCTCTATCAGAAACTATCGATATTGGAGCACCATGTTGTCGAACTATCTCTTTGATATACAATTCCACAAGTTTCTCCATAGAGAAATTCGTTCGCACAGAGATGAAGTGCGCAGTCTTTGTAAGGTGATCTACAATTACCCAAATCGAATATTTTTCCTCGGAGATAAGTACAATCCTGTTACGAAATCCATCATAATGTTTTCCCATTTCTACATAGGAATTGAGATGGGTTGCAATAAACCTATAGGCACTTGATGCTCAGCTTTCACTTGTTGACAATTTAAGCACTTTGCTACAAATTCTGTAATATCTTTCTTCATGTTTGGCCACCAAAAACGCTCTTTCAAATCTTGATACATCTTGTTTCCTCCTGGGTGCATCATTAAGGGACTACAATGTGCTTCATACAAAATATCTCGTTTCATCTTACAATCATTAGGAACACACACTCGATTTTTAAAATATAAACACCCATTCAACTTAACCTCGAACTCCTCAAGTCCACCTTTCCCTACTCATTCAAACCAAGCTAAACACTAATCGTCTTTCCCTTGAATTCCTTAATCTACTCTAACAATAATGGTTTCAACATTAATTCCGCCAATAATGCACCATTTTCCTTTAGCACAACTCAAACATCCAAACTACGCAAAGAAGCAAAAGTCTTCCGACTAAGAGCATCTGCTACTAGGTTGGCTTTTCCGATATAGTAATCAATGATTGCATCGTAATCCTTCAGCAACTCCATCCATCTTCTTTGCCTTAAATTTAACTTCTTTTGCGTCAACAAATACTTCAAACTCTTGTGATCGATGAAGATGTAACAACGTTCACCATACAAATAGTGCCACCAAATTTTCAATACAAAGGCCACAACTACTAATTCCAAATCATTCATCGGATAATTCTTTTCACGAGGTTTAAGTTATCTTGAAGCATAAGAAACTACCTTTCCATCTTGCATTAAGACACATCCCAAACCATTATGGGAAGTGTCACTGAAAAATTGTGAAATCCTTGCTTGATTCAGGTTGCACCAACCCCCGTAGCTTCGGTCAGAACTTTCTTCAATGTTTCAAAACACTTCTGGCAATCAGGAGTTCATTCAAAATGAACATCATTTCTTAATAATTTGGTTAAAGGTAAAGAAATCATCAAAAAGTTTTTGACAAACCTCCGATAATAACCTGTGAGACCCAAGAAACTTCTAACTTCCGACACATTATTTGGAATCTCACATTCTAACACAACTTTCACTTTCTGAGGATCTACCTGAATTCCCTCAATAGAACCCACATGTCCAAAGAAGGCCACTTCAGATAACCAAAATTCACACTTAGAGAACTTTGCATAAAGGTTCTTATCTCGTAACATTTGAAAAACTACACGAAGATGGACATCATGCTACTCTTTCGACTTAGAATACACCAAGATGTCATTAATAAAGACGACCATGAACTGATCAAGATACGGTTGGAAAACTCTATTCATCAGGTCCATAAATGATACATGTGCGTTAGTTAACCCGAATGACATTACTACAAATTCGTAATGACCATACCAAGTCCTAAACGCCATTTTAGGAACATCTTTTTTCTTGGATCTTCAACTGATGATAACCTGAACGCAAATCAATCTTTGAAAACACAACTGCTCCCTTGAGTTGATCAAATAAATAGTCTATCCTAGGAAGAGGATACTTGTTCTTTATGGTCACATTGTTAAGCTGACGATAATCTATATAAAGGCGCATCGAACCATCTTTCTTCTTAACAAATAACACTGGAGCACCCCTAGGTGACACAATAGGTCTAATGAATCCTTTGTCTAAAAGTTCTTGCAACTGAGCCTTTAACTCTTTCAATTCTTCGGGGCCATCCTATAATGTGCTATTGAAATTGGTGCTGATTCTGACATTACTTCAATCTGGAACTTAACCTCCCTATCTCGAGGTAAACAAGGTAACTCATCCGGAAATACTTCTAGAAACTCTCTGACTGTCGGAATATCTTCAAGTTTCTTTTCTTTGACTCTTGTATCAACCATATTAGCAAAGTACGCTTGACATCCTTGCAACATTAATTTCTGAACAGACACTAATGATATCACATTAGCTAAAGGATTAATTCTTTCGCTGACCACACTAACTTCCAATCCCTCAAGACTTGATAACTGAACTCGCTTAAGTCGGCAATCCACATTGGCATAATAATGATAAAGCCAATCCATACCAAGGATAACATCGAATTCGTCAAAGGGTAATTCCATTAGATTAGCAGGGAATTCAATTCCCTAAATCCATATGGGACACTCTCGACAGACTTGTCTCACCCGAGCACTATTTCCTAATGGATTCGTCATAATCATCTCACTACGAATAGGCTCTAACAGAAGGCTCAAATCTTTAACCAGTTTACTACTGATATAGGAATAATTCGATCCCTGATCAATCAAAACTAAAACAGATTTACCAGCTATCATAAAAGTATCTGTAATTATTTTTGGATCATCACAATCTTCACTGGTCTTCAAGTTGTAAACCCGAGCGGTAGAGCGTACTTTCGGTTGAGCTGTCGACTCATATTGATTTCTTCCTCTACCGTTACCTCTACCTCTCATCAGTGTAGCCGTGGATCTCTGTGTTTGGGCAGACTCTCCCATCATCATTGGGTAGTCTTGAATAAAATGCTCTGCCTTTCCACACTTAAACCAAGCTCCGGAGACCTTTCTATAAACTCCACTATGGTTCTTCTCACAGTGCTGACATTATTTTGACTTATGCACTCCCGAATTCCACCGAATAAATTTGTCTTGCTCTTCTTGGATTTGATCCCCTACCCGAGGATACTACAGATTCTGCTCTAGTATGAGGTTGAGAACTTGAAACTCTACTCTTATTTGATTGAGAAGCACTAGACAACGCACCCGGTCTCTTATTCTATTGTATCCTTTGTTCCGCAAATCATTCATTTTGAGCTCGCTCTAAGGCTTTAGCTCGATTCACAACCTCTTGAAAGGAAGAGAGGTTAAGTGCCAACAATAACTCTTTTAATCTGGGTCTTAAACCCTTCACAAACCAATCACATGAGTCTTTCTCTGTAGGAACTAGCTCTGCAGAAAATCGACTCAACTTGTTGAATTCGCACTCGAACTCATACACTGTGCGATTCTCTTACTTTAAACTCATAAATTCCTGCTTCATCTACCAGATGAACTAATCCTCTATGTATTTGTTCTTAAACTCCTCTAGAAAGAAGAGCCAAGTCACATGATCCCTTGAAGCTCTCATCGTCACATTCAACCACCAAATTCTGACTTGACCTCTTAATAACAAAACTGCACCATCCAATTTTTCCATTTCAGAACAATGGAGATTCTCTAGCATAACTTTCAGATCATTGAGCCATATATCGGCGACCATTGTACCTTCTTTAGCTTATCCCCTAAATTTAGGTGCTCCTAGACTTCTCAACTCTTTAGGGACATTCATCTTAGGGGATGAGGAGACAGACGGTTAGAAACGCGTTAGGATCACGTCCAACGTCTAAAAGAAAGTTCCCTGATCTTGCACAGGAACTCCCTACTATGCATGTTCCTCACCTTGCCTGCTCGAAGTAGGTGAGTTACTACTTTCTTCTACCCTATCTCTCGCATCACTTCGGGAGTCTTCAAAGTTCGACATCTATTAAAATCAGTTTACTAAAAAATTAGTAAGGATAACATACTGATCACCCTATCAGATCAAAAAAATTTATAACAAAAATTGGCATGTACACTTTTTAAAACCAAAAACGACTTTATTTCGAACTTAAAATCACTTAAACCATAGCTCTGATACCATTAAATGTAACACCCCTGACCCGTACCCGACCCGGATACGAAACCGAGGTGTCACATTTGACTTTTCAAAATATACGAAATTCATAAATAGGGACAATTTAAAATATGTTGTTCTAATCAAAATAAAAAGATATAAACCATTTTAATAAGACAATCATTTCACATAAAATCTTAATAATTTACATAATTACCAAAAATATAATACATGCCAATAGTTTACAAAATTAACACAAAAACCTATATTTAATTTGTCCTGATCTAATCTTCCGGTGATATGCTATCCTCCACAACTCAGTCTTTTGTTTTCTTCAAACCTACGCGTGACAAAATCACACGCTAAGTCGATGACTTAGTGAGGCAATACTAATAATACTAACTTAGTAAACAAAATCTTATTTGTTTTATTCGAAATGTTATACAAAGAACTTTCATTATTTTTCATATCAAAAGTATACTTATGAACTGTTTACCTTTGTATGTCTTTGTTCCAAATGCCCTAGGAATACTACTGAAAACTTTAGGTATTTGAGTACTATGAGGTTGTGCATGAATGTTGTCACCACATCTCGTAATTTGCACGAAGTGCCACATAATTGTCCCGAAGGACCACATAGGTTTGCACCGAAGTGCCACATAAGTTTTGCACCGAAGTGCCATATTTTTCCCAAAGGACCACATAAAACCCCGACTCTTGGCATGCCAACTATACCTCTAATCCTCATATATATATACTTTGGGCTATTAATCACATAATTATTTTCAAACATTATTCGAAGTGTTTCTAATTCACATAGTTTCTCTCTCATCGAGTATTTTCACATTCACTTATTCAAAGTTCACATTTCCAAATTCATATAACATAAAACATAGCTTGTATAACAGAAATCAAATAAAACATTGTAATATAAAAATAAAGAAATTATAAAGTTTTCGATCGAAAATACTGAGGTTGGCTTATCGCAAGCCTTCCTCAGTTCTGTTACAAAACCGAGAAGTTGTACTCACCTTTGCCTACTGAAGTCTAATCCAATTCTTTAACCCTTTCAATTCGATACTCAAAATGTCGAGCTGACCGAAAGTCGATTACGTTCAATAACTGCATAAAATAATCGAAAATCAATATCGTTCTTAAACTCATTTTATCAAATCAGAAAGACTTGAAATGCAAGAAACTCCACATTTTCGTTCATTCCTAGAAGTATAAGTACTATCCCTCCACGATATTTCTCTTCAAGGGTATTGATACCTCCTCAAGGTACCGATACCAATTTGACATTCGATGTTTTCATGGTATTGATACCATCCTTTGGTATCGATACTACACTTTACAATTCACAGATTTTTCCCTTGAAGTATCGGTACGGTTTTAACGGTACCGATACTCGAAGCCCATAATGGCCATTTTCACCCCAAAATCCCCCAAAACTCATATTCATCATACCTTAAGCCTTTGAACTCACCTTTATACTTCCAAACCAACTTGTACCCATTTACCACTCCCAAACATCCTAAAATTTCATTAAAACACTTATCTCTAAAAATCATACCATGTTTCAACCAAGCTCTTATGCAATTCTAATACTCCTAAACATTTAATTAGCCCATTGACAAGTCAAATATCTCATTAAAACTTCAAAAACTACTCCATATCAAAATTTCATTTCTAAACTCATTTTACAAAATCTTTTCAAATTGACTTATCTTGTTGTTTTATTCTTATATAAGCTTTCTTTAAGCTTATATAACACTCCTACTACCATTACCAAGCTAATAATTAAAGGAAACCACAATATTCAAAATCTTACATTTAGAAGTAAATCCCACAGTAAAAGAAGAAAACAAGAAATAAAAGCTTCCAGATACCCCAATCTATTATTTTAATCCTTAAATAAAGAGATAATTATCCTTTATCATGAAAAGACCATATTACCCTCTCTGTGATTCCACAATGGCTATCAAGTCCTATAAATAAATTCCACCATAAATCCTTAAATTTTTAATTTATTCTAATTCAACCACTGAGTTTATGATTCTTACCTTTTTTGTCACTGCCCTCTAATTGGGATGTTACATCTTTAGCTATCTCGATGTATAAACTATAACTTTACTTTCTTGCATCAAGACACATCCTAAACCATTAAGAAACATATCATTGTAATTCACATACTTTTTACCTGATTCTGACTGCACTAAAACTTATGTTTCTGTCAATTTTCTTAAGTGTATCGAAGTTTTCTTGTCATTTTTAGTCCAAACAATTAGTACATCATTTCTAAACAACTTTGTAAACAGAGAAGTAATCATCGAGAAATTCTTCATAATCCCTAATAACCACCAATTAATCCCAAGAAATTACAAACTTCAAATACATTCTTCGAGGTTTTCCATTTTATTATAATGTGTACTTTCTTGGAATCTACTCAGATTCCCTCTGCTGAAATCATGAGCTAAGGAAAGAAATTTCTGACAACCATAATTCACATTTTGACAAGTTAATATACAATTTTTGATGCCGCAATGTTTGAAGTAAAATGTGAAGATGTGTGTCGTGCTCCTTTTTCATCTTAGAATAAATCAAAATATCATCTATTAAAACAACCAGAAGAAATCTATTTACAACTAGAACATTTGATTCATTAAATCTATAAATATTGTTGGAACATTAATTGGTCCAGATGGCATCACTAAAAACATATAATATCTATATCGAGTTCTGAAAATCATCTTCAAAGTATCTTACTTTTTAATCTTTAACTAGTGATACTCTGATTGAAGTTCAATCTTCAAAAATTCTGATGAACCTTTGAGTTGATCGAATATATCATCGATCCTTAAAATAAGGTACTTATTTCTTTCTATCACTTTATTCAACTGATGACAATCTATATATAGCCACATCTATTCATTTTTTTCTTTTACCAAAGAGTACCAGTATACCACACGGAGATACTTTCGGTCTGATAAAATTGCGGTCAAATAGCTCATGTAGTTGCACCTTTAAATCACTTAATTCTATCAGAGCTATCCAATATGGGACCATTAAAATTAGTACTGTACCCAAAAAATATAAAGTTTAAACTCCAGTTCTTAATCAAGAGATAATCCAGATAATTTATCAGGGTTACATCTAGAATCTCCCAAACTATCAAAATATCCTATAATCTAGCTTCAACTGTTAATTGTACTTACCATAATGGTCTCAGATTCATCAAATGGAAATTCCATTAAGTTTGCTGGAAATACATTCATTGAATTTTATCAGGAAATTCCTATTTATCTATTTTATTCTAACGCTAAGACCCAATGGTTTTGTTACTATAAATAAATTTTAAGATAATAACTATTTAAGGAAATTCTTTTATTAACACAACTTATTCATAAATTCTATTCTCAACAATTAAATTACTACTCTATCACTTGGAGTCATTCTTCATATACTTTCTCATTTCTATAATCTTGCTCCAATTGCCATAATAGTAAAATCCTTTATGTCATTCAAATCAAAAACTACTCTTTTCCAATCTCATTTTAGATACTTAGAAAGAATAACATAATTATCACATGCTTCACTAAAACTTAACTTTCTTTAAACTTTAATAGACTATTTATTTACCTATAGACATTCCAAAATCATCGATAATTTAACTAATCTCAACGTTTCTTTAATTTCGATTTCTCTTATATACTTTCCAAACTTTCTGATAGTTAACTTTAATCCAACTACCTTATTAAACACTATGGTATATCTCCTAAAGAATAGAGGAAAATCTTTGACAACCCTAACCTTACTAAGGAGAAATACTAAAGTCTCTCCGAATCCAATTGAATCAATTCTAATCTTGATTCTATTTCTAATATTGTATACACTATTACCATGGTTCTTAACTTCCAACATTTAACACATACAATTTCATATTACATTAGTAAGAAGTAACATCACTAATAAAATCATAAAACTATACCATATCAGTAATTTTGACATCCTAGTGACATGTACATATTTCTAACATAACATAGGCTCAGTTTAAGCTAAGAATCGACTAAAACTGCTACTTTAATACCAATAAATGTAATACCCATAGCCTATATATGTCTCATAATATGAGCTATAGATGTCACATCAACTCAACTGATATAATGTACATTCCACTAATAAGTCAAAGTTAGGATGTCTTACTGATTCTGTCAGTAGGTTTGATTATGTATCAGATGCTGGCAAGCTCTTCACTTCACGACCTCTACTTTATTTGAACTTACGCATAAAAATATCACCCGCTAAGAAAAACTTAGTGAGGGAGAAATATAACTAAAGTGATATAAAACCATAAATTTCATAAAATATAAGAAATAAACTGTAATTTAAATAAAAAAATTAAACTTCAAACCCAGCTAGTCAAGTCGTTTTTCCTTTTGAAAACCTGAAAAAAATCATCATCTCATGATTTTATAAAAAAACATGTAAGTCATCATCAAATATCATAAATAACTTTTTTTCTTTTCATTCAAACATATTTCCCAACTTTCTTTTCTATTTTATGTTATTTTCTTTTATATACTGACATAACTTTCACACTTACTGTTATAGCCCAATATATATGTAAGAGAATATAAGGTATGTGAGTTTAAGGTGTGCACTAGGCACAACATGGTACCGAATCATAACTGAAACTGCGATATGATGCACTTCAGTGCAATCATAACCTAAGCACCAAATGTGTTGAACATTGTACACGAATGTGCCAAAGCTGAACTGATAACTGATAACTAAAAAGCACTCACTAAATCTCATGCCAAATGTACCTATGACTCTTAATGCAACATACAATAGGCTTATATGTATCATCATAGAATCATTTATTAATTTGTGTCTAATAACTATAAAACATCTGAAATCTATAAATATTTGATAACTGTAAATCATCTAATATTTGTAAACATTTAGAATTCATCATCATAAATATCATACTTGGGCAGTTCATACCCAAACTCATTTATAAAACTTGATGAAAAATATTATAGAAATATTCCATACTGAAAATTTATAAATCATACTTGAAAATAAAATGAGGTTGACTTATCGCAAGTCATCATTGACTTTAATAATCAAATAAATAAACTACACTCACTTTAACACTTTATTTTTTTAAATCAAAATATAAGCCTCACTAAGCTTTATATTTAAATACTTTGTCTTCCACTACTTTCAATACACATTTTATCAAAATTCCATATTCAGGCAGTTTGCACTATATTCAAACAAATATAATTATGTATTAATTTATATATTGAAAAATTATTTTGTTTGCATCAATGAAAACTAGACTAGAATAAATGTAACACCCCAACCCATATCCGACCCGGATACGAGTCCGAGATGTCAAATTGACTATTAAAACAATTACTTTTTACAAAAGAATGAACATGTTGACTTTTATTAAATCAAATTGCATACATTTTACAATTTATGTCAAAGAATTTACAAAAATTATCAGAGTAGATCCAATTCAAATCTTTTATTTCATGCCAACAACTTTCTATATAACAAAATACATATTATTCAAAATATGCTTTTCTGATCTGATATTTGGAAAGGAGTAACTGACCTACTTTGTCTATCCATGCTCCTCTTCTTGTTCACGGAACCTACGTGTGAAACATTCACACACTAAGTCGATGACTTAGTGAGGCATTTAAAAACATATAAGGTAACTTTAACTCCTAACAATGCATGAACATATAATTCTATTATATCATACAAAATCCATATGTCCTTTCATGTAACAAATACATACATATATATACTAATATTATCATCATTCACATTATTATTATTATCAATATTTTTTCCATTCATTCCTTTACTCATGTAATCTTATCCTTAACCTTTATGCACATCATATCATAAATTTCACAAATCAAACACATAGTATCACATCCAATTTATTTAATTAATCCTTTTGTTTGCCCATGGTACACTTGTGAGAACTAAAGATATGAGAGTACATAGAGGTTGTGCACATATGTTGTCACCACAGCTCGTATAATTCCCATTAGGGGCACGTAGAATTTATCCCGATTAATCACTATATCCTAAAAGACCACTATGTCCCGAAGGACCACATATCACAAATATCCCGAAGGACCACTCCTTAAGAACCATATACATATTACAATAGACCAAATAAGTGTACCAAAATACCACATATATGTTCCAAAGGATTATATATGTCCCGAAGGACCACATAAAACCCTCGACTCTTGGCATACCGACTATACCCCTAGCTCTTATATCACATAACATGGGCATTATGCTTTATTTTAACATATTCATGTAGTCACATAGTTCACTTACACATAGATCATTTCCCATATCCATATAGACATATGGTTCACTTTCACATATCACATAGCTTATCACATATACTTTCTCTCATATATCTCATGTCATGTCTCATATCTTGTGATCATGTAAGTACATTACTTATTTTCATATAACTCATATCATTTCATTCATAATCACATATCTCATGTTCATATGATCTCTTATGTTCATATCACATATCTTGTAACATATTCTTATATCATCATTTATATATCATTTATACTCATTCACAATTACACTAACATGTACTCACGTATATCATATAACATATGCAATAACCAATAACACACATATATCATGTCAAACATACTCATATTAATGAATTCATGCATTCTACTATAGGAAATAGACTTATTGCAAGTCTTATTTCTATTAAACATTATATACTATCTAATATGCACTGACCTTAGCCTCACTCGTCCAAGTCGTGCACTTATCTCTTCCTTGCTCGATCTCATCTCCTTGACTTATCAAATACTTGCTTCCGATTAATATCTACACAATTATACAACTTCTATAAATATTGAAGTTCGAATCGTTATAACCAATCAATAAAACGTAAGCTGAAAGAAACACTTAACTTATCATTTTATACTCTATAGTATCAGTACTCCCCATATAGTACCAATATTACTCTTCTATGTTATCGATACTCCTCCTCGGTACCGATACCATTTTTACATTCGATGTTTCCTGGTATCGATACCCTTAACATGGTATCGATACTACTATACCATGGTACTGATACCTCCTTATTGATATCGATACTCTATGAACAATTATATGAATTTTCACCTTAGGGTATCGATACTCATACAACCAGTATCGATACCCCTACCTCAAATACTACTTCTTTTCTCTTTGAAGTATCGGTACTGAATGAACATATCGATACCCGTAGCCCAGAATTTACTTGTTTCACCCAAAAATTCACCTAAACTTATATATTATACCAAAACCTCCTTTAAGTCCTTTAAGCTTAACTCCACTTATTTTAATCAACTTATATCATTTTAATTCACTCTAATATCCAATATCCTACATACACACTGAATTCAATAATCAATCTAATAAATCAACATGTTCCAAATTCATTTCTAACACTCCAAATTTCTTAGTTAAATCTTTGAGAAGACAAATTTCACTTCAAAATCTATTTACTCATTTTATTTCAATATTTCACTCAAAAACTCATTTTACCAAATCTCTTATAACTTGTTCATTCTTGAATTTTAATCCACTTTAAATCTTCCCTTGAGCTTTCTTATCTCTCAAGAATCAAAACCAGCTTAAACATAAAAGAAAACCTTAACTTGAGACCAACTTACCTTGGAATGAACCTTACGGGAAGAGGAAGAAGGAAAAGAAGAAGTTCTAGACATTTCTTTCTCTATCACCCAAACTACATGTGGTTAAATCCCTTTTAAAAGGGGAAATAATTTTTTTCCTAAAAATTACCATTATACCCTTTACACTTTCAAACTTTGCTATTAACTCCAATACCCAAAATTCTCCAATCAAGTCCCCAAACTTTTAATCTTTTCTGATATTGGTCACTAAGTTTTCAAAACTTCTATTTTGGTCAATAACCCGACTTTTGGGATGTTACAAATCTCCCCTCCATTTAAGAAATTCGTTCTCAAATTTTCACTACATACATTAATAAGAATATATCTTCTAATGTTCTCATGTTGCTTCATTTACTTATTCTTTCCTTTCACCGTCAGAAACATGCCTTTTATAATCAAGATCTCCTTATAACATAACTAAACCATATATTTCCTCCATGCTCTCATACTCTTTTTCATATCACTTATACTTATCTTTGATTACCCATATTTATCAAATCTTTATAACACTTATAATCCACATGAATTGCACAAAAATCTAACCATATAAGGCACTCCATCTAGTTCTACTTATACAATTTATAAAGAATTTTCAAAGTTAACTGATAAAAGTTGTTTCAGGTAAAATTTGAGGCCCAATTTTCTGACCTATCACTGATTAAAATTAATATTTTTTGTATACCCATTGAAATCAGTTTTGTTTGTTCTAAACGAAACTAGAGTGATATACAAATATAATGTTAAAATATTCATTCTTCAGTTATCGTTTTAGAATTTCTAAACTTTCTGTTCAGAACATAATTTCTAGGCAGATTTCACCAACTTGCATCATTAACTTATTCACTAAATCTATAATCTTATAGGTTTGAAGTATACTTATCATGCACTAGGAGTCACTTCTTAACGTAACTCCAACACTGGCTCATCACAAACAAATGTTTGTTTCGATAACATAAATACAAGTTAAATGCACTCACTTTGTCTCGCTATTGAACATTTTTCATGATAATCTTCTCGATCCCATACTTTTTCCTTCCCTTCAAGCTACTTGAATTACTAGATTTACCTTGATCTATCGACATTATATAATAATATAAAGTATTCAAACTATATGTTAGCATCGAACTAACATAATCTAAACTTAAATATAAAATTTGATAGAAATAAATATGATACTTAAATTGATATAAAACTAAATTGTACATCCACTGTAACCTTCAAACTTCTCAAAATATTTATTCGATCCTATGAATATTTATTTTCACTATCAACCCTTCAATTTTTTTCAACTACACAATTGAACTACTAATTATGAATTCTTTCAATAAATTCACCTTAACTTTTCCATTAACTTCATTATGATCATTCACCATTATGATAATTGCATTTTGATTTCTAAAATTTCCAGCACAATAATAAAAATTTTAAATCAATTCTTTAACATTCAAAAACGGGCAATTTCGTCCAAAACTTTCTTAGACTCTTCAATTTTCAATCATCCACCTTTATAAACTTTAAATTTGCTCCTAACTCGATATTTAAACTCAAAAATCAATACAGAAATGAAATTTCGAGCATTTCTATTTCTCATTCAAAATAATACCAACATGTTTTCAGAAAAATAGTCCCTAGCTTATTTCAAGTTCAATTTCACACCTCACATCATATTCAACCTTCCTAACTTAATTCCTTATCATTTATAAACAAAACATAATTTTTTCCATGCATAAACCCTAATGGTCGAACCTTTCATACCATTATACCTAATTTAATCAACTTTTAAGCTTGATTTCATTATCACAATACTTCCTACAACATTAATAACCCCTAAAACACAATATATCAACATCCCGTTCATCAACGCAAGATGAACTTGAACATAAACCCTAATGATATTTATGTCAAAACGTAGATAATTGAATGCAAAACATTTTTTCTAACTACTTCATTGAAAAAAGAAATAAGTAAATATATATATATATATATATATACAAAAAGATTAAAAAATATGAATTGAATTTAACAGGGGTTAAATTGAAAAGAAAATCGAATTAAGTGGCCAAATTAGAACAAAATCGGGGTTTGAAAACTAAATTTGGGATCAAAATAACAGACCTTTAAAACCGGAGGGACCAAAAGGATGAACTTGTACAACCAAATCTCTCCATTTTTGTGCGTATTGTCTGAAACTCTCGTTATGCTTCATTTCCATACTTTGTAGCATAACTCGATCTAGCCTTATGTCATTGACATGCTTGTATTGTTCCATAAATGACTTGGCCAGGTCCCTCCAGGTCTTGATATTTGATCGACTTAGCTGGTTGTACCACTGGATGGCTGAGCCCGACATACTCTCCTGGAAGCAGTGGATTAGGAGTTGGTCGTTTCCTCCATATCCTGTCATTTTTCGGTAGAACATGGTGATGTGAGCGGATGGACAACTATTCCCGTAAAACTTCTCAAATTTTGGGGACTTGAATTTCGGAGGAAGAACCAAGTCTGAGACTAGACTGAGCTCCGTGGCATCGACTCCAGGGTAGTCATGGTCTCCTTTAACTACCTTCATTTGGTCCTCCAATTGCATGATTTTCTCCTCCAACTTCTTTGATTTGTCATCTTCGTCTGAACCCGGTATATGGTAATAACCTAGATTGTTCTTAGTGTTAAATATAGAGGACGAGGGCTTCGTTTTTGCAGCAAATGAGTCCCCTCGAAGTTTCGGTAAGATTTCAGGTGAGATAACCACTTGTGGGGTAGGTGGTATAGTTACCCCTTCTAGTGAACCTGCCCCAGGCGCACTGGTCTGTTGTAGGCCTACTAACTTGGTAGCGACCTGATCAACCAAAGACTTTTGGTTCTTCATGATTGTATTCAGAGTACTCAGACTACTATAGTTTATCTTATCTTCAAGTTCTTTCAGCAATTTTACCATGTTCTCCTTGATTTTCTCGATTTTTGCTTCCATCTTCTTCTTTTTTCAGGCGGGTGTTATACAGATGGGGTGTGTCCAATGCTTGAGGTGGTGTATCCAGTATGTGTTCCTTTCGATGAGACATGCTTCTTGTTAGTTAATGAATGTAAGGAAAAATAAAAAATGCAAAATATGTCTAAATGCATGATGCATGCAATGTTCGAGGCATTGATTCAAAAAATGTGTCTGTTATTAGAAATAATCCTTATTGGGGAAAATGTTACGTTTGAAGAGATAAAAAACTTTTTGATGGTATAGATCCCAAACATCCCCTGACAAGTTGATTCATCTTCCGTATTTTTTGTCACCGGTTGAATATCCTGTTGAACCGTTCCAGCTCATTTGGCTAAACTTGTGTAGATAACGAGCTGCTTGCCCTAAAAAAAGGTCTCGAAGGACTACACATCAGACTTTCACTCTCTTCCGAGCTTGTTTCTAACGAAAATACCATTGGAGCCCTCCATCCGAAGTTAATCAGCTTGGATTTGTCAATAATGGTCTCCAGCTTAACTAGGGTTTCGCCATCTTGTTCTTGTAGTTTTCGAAATAACCTTTTCTTTATCTTGCCCCTGCAACCTTTGCCTCTGAGTATTATTTAACCACGATTGGACTTCTAAGCTTTTCATCTCTTTGTATTATAACCCCTTTATCCATTAATTCAGATTATTCATGTTTAACTAACACGTTTTTGGTGGATCAACACCTCTTTTAAATAATATGAATGATGAAAAAAAATAAAAGAGCATAAAATAAAAAGAGTTAGTGAGGTAAATCAAAACAATGATAAAAATGAAAAATCCTACCCCACATGCTTTAATTCTTACCCGGACATGATCTCTATCCCGCATGCTAATTTCAAACAAATCCTAACCGCATATTTGTCTAGTTTGCATGCTTTGAACAAAACTAAAACAGGAAACAAAGCAGTCTAGGGTTTGGAATGAGGTTTTAGGGTGGGCTCTAATTCCCTGTACTCTCCCAGTTTAGGTTCTAAAAAGGTACCCGAGTTCCCCTTGCTGGTGCCCTATTGGGCTTTCCAGACCCTTAGTCCTAAGTCCATTACAAGCTTATGTGGACTAATTTAAACTCGAGAGGATACATTCTCTTATGCCTGTGAGGTGAATAAATTCACACGAAGACATAAGGTATATGAATCCCGAAGGATACTTGCTAGGCTTATGCGGAGAATAAATTCTCACGAAGGCGCCGCTTTCACCCCCACTTAAAAGGGTTTGGAGCTCGGGTATAGAGCTAGAGATGAAAATTTTGAAAATCTGAAATCATTGAAAAAACGTTAGTACAATTATTTATTTGAAAAATTATCAAAAGTAAGCAATAAGGATCGAAATGTTACCTTAAAATTTAAACTTACCCTTTTCGTTAAAAAGACAACTGGAAATTACCTTAGCCTTACTCACTTACCTGTCCCCAGCGGAGTCGCCAAGCTGTCGGAACCGTCTTTCGGTTGGACCCGAAATTGGGTCTCGACTTAGGAAAATGGATTAGGAGTCGCCGCCGACCATTTTAAAAAACATTTAGATGGGTCGGACACCACCTTACCTGATCTACAATGTACCAGAAATGTGTCGGATTCGGGAGTCGGTTACAGTCAATGAAGGTTAGCACCCTTGAACTGCCCTTTCGTACTACGTAATTTCAGTTGTCTTTAATTAAGAAAATTGTAATTTAAAGTAGAAATGTAAAAATTGATCCGAATTACTTACCTCTGATAGACTTAAATGAAGAACCTTAAAAGATAGAAGTACTAGACTTGTAATGAAACACATAATCGAATTAAGGTAAAAATGCATCACTATGGAGATAATAAACAAAAAAATAAGTAAAATAAATAAAAATAAAGCTAAAAATAAGGTAAAATAAAATTAATAACCAAAACTAAAATCAAAGAGCAATGGAAAAAATAATTAAATAAGGGAGACAGAAGCAGAAATACAACAAACATAAAAATGAAAAAATAGAAAATAAAATTTTAAGAAGATAAATAAAAACGATATATAAACATGTAAAATGAAAACGAAAAAATAAAATAAAAAATGAACATGTAAATATATAAAATTAATAGGTATTTAAAAATAAATAATGAGAATAAAAAAATAATAAAGAAGGAAACAATCATTCCACCGAAAATGAGAAAAAAAGAGTAAAAGTTTGGTGAATGAGGGATGACGGGAAGGAAGAAAAAAGGGAGGAAGTGGACCCTAGCTAATAAATGTGAGGTAATGTATATATATATAATAGTGTTTAATAAAATAAAAAAATACAATACATATATAAAATATTAGTAAAAAAAAATAATAAGTAAAATATATACACATAAATAAAATACCTAAAATATGAGAAATAAAAATAATATATATATAATAATAAATAAATAAAAAGAATAAAAAGAAAAGAAAAGAATTAATAAATTAAAAGAAGAAAATATTAAAAAAACATAAATATATATACATAGATAAGTAAAAAATAGTAATAATAAAATAATAAGGATAATAAAAATATTAAAAGAGTATAAAAAGAAATAAGTAATATATATATATATACATATACATATAATAATAATAATAATAATATATAATAAAACGTAATATATAAAAAAGATTTAAAAATATGAATTGAATTTAACAGGGCTAAATTGAAAAGAAAAACGAATTAAGTGGCCAAATTAGAACAAAATCGGGGTTTGAAAACCGGATTTGGGATCAAAATAACAGACCTTTAAAACCAGAGGGACCAAAAGGATAGTTTACCCCTTTTTGCTTCAAAAACACGCGGGTTACATACCCCCTGGGTCAGGTCTGTGGGTCAAAAATGGGTCACATAAAGGCCAACTCTTGACCTAACAAATCTCATTTTTCATTTCAACCTTAACCCCTTCCCCGTTTTGAGAACTCTTCTCTCAAGTGTTCTTCATATTGAAGAACAAGCTCCTGGGTTCTAGATGGACCCAGAATCTAGCAACCAACGCCAGCGGCGCAATTTTTTTTTATTTTTCTTAAAAGCTTATCTTCTCCTCTTTTAGAAAATCAAAAGGTTTTTTAAAAAATAGGCCTCCCAGGGTGAGATCTTGAAAACAAGTCTTGAAAAAACCCCCTATGGATCCTCGGCCGTATGGTTTTTTGGTCGTTTTCTGAGTCAAATCTCAAGCCACAACCAGCATGCAAGGGGAAACTAACAAACGAAAAGGTAAAAATATACCTTTGCTTTATTTCTTTACCGAAAATTTCTTACAAAACGCCTCGAATGCTTTATGTATTTTCGTGGTATATTTCGGATATAATATTGTGTGTATTTGCTCAATTTTTCGTGTGTGCTATCGTGTACCTTCGATGTGTCCCCTGAATGTGAGATTACATGCTTATTTATACCCTATGATTTGCTATTTTAAGGCTTAGCTGTAGAGTCCTAATTGAAATAAAACTTGTTTGCATGCTTGTTGGTTGGAGTCCCATACGTTCACGATGGTGGTTTGTTATCGATAAGTATGGAGGAGAGGCATGAATGGTGAAGACTCGTGAGGCATGGGGTCTTCGAATGGCTGGATACGGTGCTAGGGTTTCAACAACCCCAACTGATACGGGTTAGCAAACCCAGGTCACGGGTAGCAGCTCAAGTGGATGCGGGTCAAGCCCACCG
Organism: Hibiscus syriacus; assembly: GCF_006381635.1. NCBI lineage: Eukaryota > Viridiplantae > Streptophyta > Magnoliopsida > Malvales > Malvaceae > Hibiscus > Hibiscus syriacus. Next base: position 166,577 of record NW_024062129.1, on the reverse strand, counting down.
GGTCACGTCTTGGACGGGTGTTTTGTTGGGTTGCACGGCGTGAAGCATCTTGGACTATAATGCGTCGGGCTGTACAAAGCAAAGAAACCATTTGTAAAAATGTTAATATAATAATAATATGATATATGTATATATACTATACAATATACACGTAATATTATATAGTGTGTATACAACGTACACTGTGCACACTAATATATCATAAACATGTAACATATATATATTGTATAATATATAGTTATAAAAAAGACAAAATCATGTGTCTACAAAACCTACGTGTGAAATTAACACACGGTAAGAAATTTCTTAGTGAGGCATAAATAATCATAAGGAAAATTCTAAACACAAGTATATCATGAATATTCTAATGACCATTAATTCTTTCAAATCATTAAACACTCTATAGTTTACACCTGTAGTGCCAATACAGTCATTTCCCAACATTAATATAATTTGTGGTTTGCACACCCACTATCAATACAAAAATTCATATACTTATTATGACTTTCTTAGCTTTGCACACAAAGTGCCCATACAGAAATTCATAAACTTAATATAAATTTCTTAGTTTTTGCACTCAAAGTGCCCATACGGAAATTCATAAACTTATTATGAATTTCTTAGTTTTGCACACAAAGTGCCCATAAGGAAATTCATAAACTTATTATGAATTTCTTAGTTTTTGCACACACTGTGCTCATACGGAAATTCATAAACTTATTATGAATTTCTTAGTATTGAACACAAAGTGCCCGTACGAAAATTCATAAATTTATTATGAATTTCTTAGTTTTGCACACAAAGTGCCCGTACAGAAATTCATAAACTTATTATGAATTTCTTAGTTTTTTCACACACAGTGCCCATACGAAAATTCATAAACTTATTATGAATTTCTTAGTTTTTTCACACACAGTGCCCATATGAAAAATCATATACTCGTTATGAATTTCTTAGTTTCTGCACACGCAGTGTCCATACGAAAATTCATAAACTTATTATGAATTTCTTAGTTTTTATACACACGGAAATTCATAAACTTATTATGAATTTCTTAGTTTTGTACACACGGTTCCATTTAGTAATTACCATACATATATTAAGCAATCATACATCTATGACTATCATAACATAGAAGTACATAATAAATGCACTCACCTGGCTTGCTTCGCTATTGTATCCAAAACGCAAAGCTGATTACTCAAGTACTTTGCCTTTGCCTTTCGTGTTGCTTGACTCGGAGCTTGATTACGATCTACACAAGACATATACCATACTAAATGTTAGTATATTCCTTAACATTTATACTTTAATAATATTCACAAATATTATTATTTATATTTCTATAACAATTTCAGTTTATCCCATAATTTCTGTCTCAATAGTATCAGTACACCTACCATGGTATCGATACTTCTATACTATTGACTGATACTCCATTACAGTATCGATACCATTTTTGCATTCTGTAATCAATGGTATCGATACCCTCTCTATAGTATCGATACCCTCCTCTCAGTCTCGATACTAATTGCATCAATATCGATACTGCTCAGTTGATTTCTTCCATTTTTAAGCCTATAATATCGGTACTATTCTATCAGTATCGATACCCTTACCCAGATTTTCTAATTTTCAGTCCGATTCTTAACCAAATTTGGTCAAATTTCTTTATGTTTGCACCCAACAATACTATTAAACTCTTCTCTACTTATCCCTACTAACTTTCCTTCATTTAGCTTCTTAAAGTATCTAAAATCTCCAAGAACATCTCAATCTAAGAATCATACCACTTTTTCTAACATGTTTTTAAAACCAATCCAATGCTTCTAATCTCCCATTTACTTCTTTAACAAGTCAAATATACTAGTAAACATCAATAAAAACTCATATCTTAACATATAATTCCAAAATCCATTTTCTTAAATCTCCAATATTTCATCCATTTCTTAGTTTTGATCCTATTTAATCCTTCCTTAAGCCTCTATAATAATCAATGTTTCAAAAACCAACCAAAAATGAAAGAAGAAACTAACCAAATGAAACCTTACCTTTGGCTATGGAGGAGAGTTTTTCCACAGGAAAGAAGAAGAAAAGAGATGGCTTTTTGTAACTTACTTTCCCCTTTTCCCTTTACTTTAATACCTTAAAAATTAATTTTAAATTCATTTTCCTTTAAAGGACCAAAATACCTTCTTTATTCCTCTATTGTTATAAATTAGTCTAAAACACTATTCCAAATCATTTCTCATCTTTTACCATTTAATCAAATAAATACTCAAATTTTAAAACTTTTCACTAAAGTCCCTGACTTGATCTTTGGGGTATTACAATTTCCCCCTTAAGAAAATTCACCCTCGAATTTAAAGAAGTACCTGAAACGAAGAGGTGTAGAAATTGCTTCCTCATGTCCTCCTTTCTTTCTCAAGTAGCTTCTTCTACCTTATGATTCTGCTAGAGCACTTTAACTAACGAAATCCTTTTGTTAATTCCTTGTTTTCTTTAGCTAAGATTTGTACTAGTTCTTCCTCGTAAGTTAAATCTAGTCAGATTTCTATCTCTTCAAGCATGATGACATGAGACGAATATGATTTGTACCTTCTAAGCATCGATACGTGGAAAACATTGTGTATCTTGTCCATATCTGGAGGGAAATCTAGTTAATAAGTTACGGGTCCGACACTTTTTAAGATCTCATAAGGTCCAATGAATCTCGGACTCAACTTTTCGTTTCTCCCAAAATGTAATATCTTCTTCCAAGGTGATACCTTCAGAAATATTTTGTCCCCTACTTGAAATTCGTTTTTCTTTTTTTCAAATCAGTATAAGACTTCTGGCGATCGGAGGCTATCTTTAGATTGATCTGGATAATTTTTACTTTTTCCTCCATTTTTTTTATCAAATCAGGGCCAAATAGGTCTCGGTCTTTTAGTTCAAACCAATTTAATAGTGTTCTGTACTTCCTCCCATACAAAGCTTCATACGGGGCCATCTTAATACTCGTTTGGTAATTATTGTTATATGTAAATTCTGTTAAAGGAAAATATTTTTCCCATGATCCTTTAAATTCAATCACACATGCCCTTAGCGTATCTTTTAATATCGTTCTGACTGCCCATCTATCTGCGAATGAAAAGTTGTACTGAAGTTCAATCAAGTACCCAATGCCTCATGCAAAGACTTCCAGAATCTTGAAGTAAACCTTTGGTCTCGATCGGACACTATCGATATAGGCACTCCATGCAGTCTAACTATCTCTTTTATATACAATTCCATATACTTATCCATCGACTAATCTACTCGAACTGGAATAAAATGAGCCGTCATGGTCAATTTGTCCACTATTACCCATATCGAGTCCTTTTTACCTGGTGACAAAGGTAGCCCCGAAACAAAATCCATTTAACTTGCTCACACTTCCACTCAGGAATGGTTATCGGTTACAACAATCCGAATGGCACTTAATGTTCAGCCTTCACTTGCTGACATGTTAAACATTTTGCAACAAACTCCGTTACAGCTCTTTTCATATCAGGCCAGCAATAACGACTCTTCAAATCCTGATACATCTTATTCCCACCTGGGTGCATTGTCAAAGGCTATAATATGTCTCGAAAAGAATATCTTTCTTCAACTCATCATTATTAGGAATGCAAAGTCTTCTACGATAATATAAACCTCCATCAAATCTTAATTCAAAGTTTTTGGCCTATTCTTTTTCAACTTACACCATTTTGGCCAACCATTTCTCATCTTGACCTTGTAGCTCTTTTACCCGCTCTAAAAGTATCGAATTTAACTTAAGTTCAACAATCAAGGGATAATCTTCATTTAAAGACATACGTACATCTCAAGCCCGTAGAGCTGCAAAAGTCTTTCGACTGAGCGTATCAGCTACCATATTAGCCTTTCTAGGATGATAATTAATAATCAAATCATAATCCTTTAAAAGCTCAATCCATCTTCTCTATCTCAAATTCATCTCTTTCTGAGTCAGTAAGTACTTTATACTTTTGTGATCCGTCTAAACATGGCAACGCTCACCGTACAGATAATGACTCCAAATTTTCAAAGCAAACACAACTGCTGCCAATTCCAAATCATGTGTTGGGTAATTTCTCTCATGATTCTTCATTTGTCTTGAGGCATAAGCCACAACTTTCTCTTCTTGCATCAGTACACATCCCATCCCATTATGAGATGCATCATTGAAAATGACATAATCTTTACCTAACTCAGGTTGCACAAGCATTGGGGTCTCGGTTACTATTCTCTTTAGCATTTCAAAATTTTCTTGGCATTTTCCCGTCCAAACAAAATGCACATCCTTTCGTAACAACTTAGTTAGCGGAAGAGCTAACATTGAGAAATTCTTCACGAACCACCTATAATAACTAGTAGCCCCAAGAAACTCTGAACTTTCGTAACATTCTTTGGGGGTTGTCAATCCATTATGGCTTGAATATTTTTAGGATATACTCTTATGCCTTCTGCAGAGACTATATGACCAAGGAAAACAATCTCAGCTAACCAAAATTTGCATTTGGACAGTTTCGCATACAACTTCTTTTCACGAAGTGTTTGAAGAACCACTCGAAGATGACTATCATGTTCCTCTTTTGACTTGGAGTGCACTAATATATCATCTATAAATACCATAAAAAATTGATCCAAGTAAGGTTGGAATACTCTGTTAATTAAGCCCATAAATGTTGTCGGAGCATTAGTCAATCCAAATGGCATTACCACAAATTCGTACTGTACGTACCGAGTCTGAAAAGTTGTCTTTGAAATATCATCCTTCTCGATCTATAATTGATGGTACCTCGACCTCAAGTCTATCTTAGAGAACACTGTTGTGCCTTTCAATTGTTCAAACAGGTTATCAATCCTCGAAGAGGATACTTGTTCTTTATTATAACTTTATTTAATTGACGATATTCAATACATAACTGCATAGACCCATCATTCTTTTTAACAAATAGTATCGGTGTTCCCCCAGGAGACACACTAGGTTTGATAAATCCTTTATCAAGTAGCTCTTGCAACTGTGCTTTTAATTCCCTTAACTCTGTTGGAGCCATTCGATACGGAGTCATAGAAACAGGTTTGGTACCCGGGTAAACCTCAATCATGAATTCTACTTCACGATCTAGAGGTAAACCAGGTAATTCTTCCGGAAAAACCTCTGGAAACTCCTTAACTGTTGGAAAATCATTTAATCTCACTTCCAACAATCGAGTGTATAACACATTAGTTAGAAAAGCTACGCATCCTTTTGACATCACTTTCTTTGCAGTTATGGTCGATATCACATTTGATGGTAATTTCGCTTTATCACTTATCACTATAATTTTGGAGCCTTCTGCATCCTTTAAGAATAATAGCTTACGGTGACAATCTACCCATCCATTATGTGGAGACAACAAATCCATGCCCAAAATGATTTCAAACTCCACAAAGGGCAACTCCATCAAGTTTGTCGAGAACACGACTGTAACACCCATCTCTCGTATACATTTTCATACACGAGATATAGATGTCACATCACTTTTAAATAGTTCCTCATTTGAAAATCCGTAAAATTTTGTTTTTTTATAAAACATTTTAATTTAATAATAATAAAACATGCATTAAACTTAAATAGATAACAAAAAGAAATGTTCACACTTCATCATTTTACATCAGGTTAAATAAAATTATTTTCAGAGCGTTTTTACTAAATCTATTGCATGCCAACTAACTACATCAAAAGTAGATATGAATGTCGTACTATTACTGACGAGGTGCACTTGCTTGGTGATGTCCGATGATCTCCTTACTCCGATTGTATTAAAACCTACGTGTCAAATCAACACACGTTAAGAAATTTCTTAGTGAGGCATAAATAACCATAAGTAAACTTATAAACATGAGTATAGCATAACAATTCTAATATCGAATAACTCTTTTTAATTTATTATAAACCTTATAAATTTCCACCCTTAGTGCTAATACGATAATTTACCAACTTTCTATTCATGTTTATTTTATTAAGATGCTCACGTAGTGCCTATACGGTAGTTCATCAACTCATGATGAATTTTGCGGGTTGCACACATAGTACCTGTACGGTTATTCATCAACTCATGATGAATTCCGTGAATTGCACATACAGCGTCTGTACGGTTATTCATCAACTCATGATGAATTCCCTGAATTTGCACACATAGTGCATGTACAGTTATTTATCAACTCATGATGAATTTTGTGGGTTGTACACATAGTGATTGCACGGTTATTCATCAACTCATGATGAATTCTGTGAGTTGCACACATAGTGTCTGTACGGTTATTCATCAACTCATGATGAATTTCATGAATTGCACACATAGTGCTTGTACGATTATTTATCAACTTATGATGAATTCTGTGGATTGCACACATAGTGCATGTACGGTTATTCATCAACCCATGATAAATTCCGTGAATTACACACATAGTGCCTGTACAATTATTGATCAACTCATGATGAATTTCATGAATTGCATACATAGTGCCTATACGATTATTCATCAACTTATGATGAATTCCATGAATTGTACATATAGTACATGTACGGTTATTCATCAACTTATGATGAATTCGTGAATTACACACATAGTGCATGTACGGTTATTCATCAACTTATGATGAATTCCGTGGGTTACACACATAGTGCATGTAGTACACATAGTGCTGATATACCATTGCAACATACACTTTTAACAACATATATTTATAACTCTTAATGTACATAATAAATGCACTCACCTGGCTTGCCTCGCTATTGTATCCAAAACGCTAAGTTGATTACTCTGGTACTTTGCCTTTGCCTTTCATTTTGATTGACTCGGGAGCTTGATTTCTATCTATTCAAGCATCTATTAAAGACACATATAATATCAATTATTAGTATATTCCCTAACAATTATACTTAAACAATACTCAAAAGTACATATTATTAAATTTCTATAACAATCTCAGCCTATCTTAACATTTCTGGCTCAATAGTATCGATACCCCAACCATGGTATCGATACTACTATACTATGGTATTACGGTATCGTTACCATTTTGCATTCTATTATCAATGGTATCGATACCTTTCTTATAGTATCGATACCCCCTTTCGGTATCGATACTGCTTGCATTAGTATCGATACTACTCATATGTTTCTTCTCATTTTAAGCTTATAGTATCGATACTATTTTATTAGTACCGATACATGTACCCAAATTTTCAATTTTTCAACATGATTATTACCCAAATTTGGTCAAATTTCCTCATGTTTACACCCCAACAATACAATTAAACTCTTCTTTACTCTTCTTTAGTAACTTACCTTCATTTAACTTCTTAAAACATCTAAAATCTTCCAAGAACATTTAAATCTAAGAATCACACCACTTTTTCTATCATGTTCTTAATCTCATCCAATGCTTCTAATCTCTTATTTACATATTTGACAAGTCAAAAATACTAATAAACATCAATAAAAGCTCATATTTTAACATAACACTCAAAAACTCATTTTCTTCAGTCTCAAATATCTCATCCATCTCTTAGTATTGATCCCATTTAATCCTTCCTTAAGCTTCTATCCTACTCAATGCTTCAAAAACCAACTAAAAACATAAGAATAAACTAGCAAATTGAAATCTCACCTTTAGCTATGAAGGATAGCTATCCACGTGAAAGAAAAAGAAGGAAAAGAGATGACTTTAGCTAACTTACCTTTTTCCCTTTATTTCCTTATTTTAATACCTTAATGACAATGAATTTTAAATTCATTTTATTCCAAATGACCAAAATGTTCTTATAATCCTCCATTGTTGCAATTTAGTCTCAACCACTAATCCAAAATATTTCTCATCTTTTATCATTCACTCAATCCTCAAATTTTAAATCTTTTCAATAAAGTCTCTAATTTGATATTTGGGGCATTACAACAACCCCTTGAATCTTAGTTAGACATTTTCTACACACCCGAGCTACCCTTGCACTATGACCCGTAGGGTTTACCGCTATCATTTCACTTGAAATTGGTTCTAAAGGAATTCCTCTAGTTCTAACCAACTTTGTACTAATATAAGAGTGTGTAGAACCAGGGTTAACTAGAACAAAAACAGACTCATCAAAAAGATTGAATGTACCTGTTATGATCTCCTGATCATCCCAATCTTTTTTCCCGTTTGCATACTCTACTCCACTGCTAGAGTCTCCTCTTGAGCTCTTTCAATAACCTTAGCTCTGTTTATAACTTCTTGCAGGCTAGGCAAGTTTAAGGCCAACATCATCTCTTTCAACTTAGGCCTCATACCCTCAATAAACCAATCCCGTCGAGCTTTATCATTAAGAACTACCTCGGTAGCATAAGGGTTAAGCTTATTGTATTCAGCCTCATACTCATGGACCGCTCGATCGCTTTGTTTCAAGTTAAGAAATTCCAACAGCATGGACCTCATAAACTACTCCCCAATGTACTTGTTCTTGAGCTCATCTTGAAAGAATTGTCAGTTTACTTGTTCATGTGATGCCTACATCGTCGTATTTGACCACCACACCTGAGCTAATCCTCGAAGTAACGATATAGCTCCGCCCAATTTTTATGATCGGAGCACTGTAGACTTTCAAACATTACCATAACATCGTTCAACCATAAATCAGCGTCCATCAGACCTTAATTTTCTTCTCCCTGGAACTCAGGAGCACCCAAACTTCTTAACTCTTTGGGGATTAACATTTGCGGTACTGGAGGAGCTGGAGGAGGCGGAAGAGGTTAGAACCTTGTCAATATAGCATCGAGAGCTTGCATAAAAGCTCCAAACTCTGGCACAGGCATACCCTAATGTGTCGGTGCGCTGACGTTCTTAGACGGAATCGGATGTTCACTATTCTCTTCATAACTTTCACTCCCTGATCCATCTTTATTCTCTCATTCAGTCGCTCTTCTCGAATTTGTAGAATTTGACATCTAGTATAACATACATAAAGATAATACTTAAGTTAGTAAGGAGAGACATCTATAATATTCTTTCTATACCCTATCAGTAACCTTGACATCTTAGTGGCATGTAAGCCCTTATTACATTAAAATATAATCAATTTCAACCGAGAATCGACTAAACCTGTAGCTATGATACCAATAAATGTAACACTCATCTCCCTATACCTTTCCGTACACGAGATATAGATGTTACATCACTTTAAAAATATTTCCTTATTTGAATATCTGTAAAAAAATTATAAAACATTTTAATTTAGTGATAATCAAACATTCATTAAACTTACGTAGGTAACTAAAAAGTAATGTTCAAATATTTCATCTTTTTACATCATGGTCAATTAAATACTTTTCAAAGCATTTTTACTAAGTCTATTACATGCCAACTAAATACATACTGACGAGGCGACACTTGCTTTGATGTCCAATGATCTCCTTACTGGCTTGTATTGAAACCTATGCGTGAAATTAACACACGCTAAGAAATTTCTTAGTGAGGCATAAATAATCATAAGAAAAATTCTAAACACAAGTATATCATGACAATTCTAATGTTCATTAATTATTTCAATTCATTAAACACTCTATAGTTTACACCTGTAGTGCCAATACAGTCATTTCCCAACATTAATATAATTTATATGGGTTGCACACCTACTATCAATACAAAAATTCATATACTTAGTATGACTTTCTTAGCTTTGCACACAAAGTGCCCATACGGAAATTCATAAACTTATTATGAATTTCTTAGTTTTTGCTCGCAAAGTGCCCATACGGAAATTCATAAACTTATTATGAATTTCTTAGTTTTTCACACAAAATGTCCATAAGGAAATTCATAAACTTATTATGAATTTCTTAGTTTTTGCACACACAGTGCTCATACGGAAATTCATAAACTTATTATAAATTTCTTAGTTTTTGCACACATAGTGCCTATACGAAAATTCATAAACTCATTAGGAATTTTTTAGTTTTTGCACACACAGTGCACATACGGAAATTCATAAACTCATTATGAATTTTTTAGTTTTTGCACACACAGTGTCTATACGGAAATTCATAAATTATTATGAATTTCTTAGTTTTTGCAAACACGGTGCCCATACGAAAATTCATTAACTTATTATGAATTTCTTAGTTTTGCACACACGGTGCCATTTGGTAATCACCATACATATATTAAGAAATCATACATCTATGAATATCATAACATAGAAGTACATAATAAATGCACTCACCTGGCTTGCCTCGCTATTATATCCAAAACACAAATCTGACTACTCAGCTACCTTATCTTTGCCTTTAATTTTGCTTGACTCTGGAATTTGATTACGATCTACAAATGCATCCATTAAATACATATACCATACTAAATGTTAGTATATTCCTTAATAATCATACTTTAATAATATTTACAAATACTATTATTTACATTTCTATAACAATTTCATCTTATCCTATAATTTATATCTCAATAGTATCGGTACCCCTACCATGGTATATATAATTCTATATTGTGGTACCAATACTCCATTAAAGTATTGATACCATTTATGCATTCTGTAATCAATGGTATCGATACCCTCTCCATAGCATCGATACCCTCCTCTCAGTATCAATACTAATTGCATCAGTATCGATATTGTTCAGTTGATTTCTTCTAATTTTAAGCCTATATGCTTACTCAGATTTTCCATTTTTCAGCCCGATTCTTACCCAAATTTGGTCAAATTTCCTTATGTTTACACCCAACAATACTATTAAACTCTTCTCTACTTATCCCTACTAACTTTCCCTTATTAGCTTCTTAAAACATTTAAAATCTCCCAAGAACATTTAAATCTAAGAATAATACCACTTTTTCTAACATATTTTTAAACAATCCAATGTTTCTAATCTCTCATTTACTTCTTTGACAAGTTAAATATACAAGTGAACATCAATAAAAACTCATATCTTAACATATCATTCCAAAACCCATTTTCTTAAATCTCCAATATTTCATCCATCTCTTAGTTTTGATCCTCTTTAATCCTTCCTAAGCCTCTATAATAATCAATGTTTCAAAAACCAACCAAAACGAAAGAAAAAACTAACCAAATGAAACCTTACCTTTGGCTATGGAGGAGAGTTTTTCCACGAGAAAGAAGAAAAAAAGATATGGCTTTTTGTAACTTACTTTCCCCTTTTCCCTTTACTTTAATACCATAAAATAAAATTTAAATTCATTTTCCTTTAAAGGACCAAAATGCCCTCTTTATTCCTCTATTGTTACAAATTAGTCTAAAACACTATTCCAAATCAGTTTTTATTCTTTTATCATTGAATCAAATAAATCCTCGAATTTTAAAACTTTTCACTATAGTCCCTGACCTGATATTTAGGGTATTACATTTTTCCTCTTACTAATGAAGCTCACGGTCGTGGGGAGGATGATGAGAGCTTCTTACTTTTTTTCTAGAAAATTAACACACTTTACACTTGTACTTAAAAGGTTAAAATGAATAAAATATTCATTTTGCAAAAATGATGATTTTACCCATAATAAATACTCATAACTACCACTTTTCCATTACATGACACTATCCATGACATCATCTTATCCATAAAATATCCAAATATTTCCTTTCCAAGTTTTCCCTTCCAATTTCCAAAATTTCAATTTAGTCCCTAAATTCCATTATTTCATTGACATAGGGTAAATCGTTTTAATCTGACTGATCTACTTCGAATTCTTCACATTAAAAAAAATACTAAACAACATTTTCAACCTCGTACTATTATCCTTCAAATTTTGTAAATTTTCAATTTGATTCGAATATCCAATTATTTTACAGAAATTTACCAATTAATAGTTGTTTTATAAATTCTGGATAAAAAAATCTGATTCCAACAAAAATTCTTGTTTTAGGCCAAACTTTTCATTTACATACTAAAATATATAACTTTTCCAAAATTACAATTTTAGTCCTTAAACTTTTATAAAGTCTATACTTAGCCCTCAAATTTTCAAAACTTATATTTTAGACACTAGTCAAAATTTAGGGTATTACAGCTAGCATATGCTTCTCGACATCTCAAAACTCATGAAAGAAATTATCATACTCATGATTTGGAGTTGGTTGTAGTAGTGTTTGCTTTAAAGATTTGGCGTCGCTACTTATATGGTGAAAAGTGTTACATTTACACATATCACAAAAGTTTAAAATATTTATTATCTAAAATAAGGTACTTAATTTAAGACAACGACGGTGGATAAAGTTGATCAAGGATTATGATGTTATCATCAATTATCATCCGATAAATATTGATGTGGTAGCAGACACATTTAACCGAAAACATTCTCTGCCCTGATAGCTTTGAATACATAGTTGAATTTTCAGGAAGATTGTACATTAGTGGCAGAACTTCAAATTAAGCCTACTTTGATAAGTCAAATTAAGGAGTTACAAGCGAAAGATGAAAAATGCTTGGAAAAGAATAAATAAGTTGAACTTGTGAATCTAAAGACTTTGAAATAAAGTCAGATGGATGCATATATTATAAGGGACATATGTATATTCCTAATTATGAGGAATTAAAGGATGAAATACTTTCGGAAGAACATTACAATCCTTTGACTATGTACTCAAGAGGTAACAAAATATATCAAGATTTGAAAAGTCGATTTTGGTGGCTTGGTATGAAATGAGTTATCACTGAGTTTGTTACTAAATGCTTAACTTGCCAACAAGTAAAGGCGAAGCATCAAGTACCATCAGGATTACTCCAACTAATTTCAATTCCGCAATAAAAATGGTAAAAATGTTACTATGGATTTTATAATAGGTTCACCACTAACACCAAGTAAAAAGGATTCAATCTGAGTGATTATAGATCGATTGACAAAATCAACACATTTTTTACCAGTTCGAACTAACTACTTTTTGAACAAGTTAGCAGAGTTATATAATAAGGAAATTGTCATACTAATGGTATTCTTACATCCATTGTGTGTGATAGAGATCCAAGGTTCAATTCAAGGTTTTGGAGTGCATTACATGAAGCATTGGGAACTCAGTTACACTTCAGTACTACTTTCCATCCTCAAACAGATGGACAATCAGAAATGACTATCCAGATATTAGAAGATATGCTTAGGGCTTGTATTATGAAATTTGTAGGCTCGTGGGAAAAATATCTTCCATTAGCTGGTTTGCCTATAACAATAGTTACCAATCAAGTTTAAAGATTGCACCCTACGAGGCTTTATATGAAAGCAAATGTCGAACACCATTAAATTGGTTCGAGCTAGAGGATCAAAAAATCATTGGACCAGATTTTATACGAAGTATAGGACAAGGTAAAGATAATTCAAGATAATCTCAAAGCAGCCTCTCACAGACAAAAGTTGTACTAATATCTTAAAAGGAAATATATGGAGTTCGAAGTTGGAGACAAAGTATTTTTAAAGGTTTCACCTTGGAAAAAGTATTACGTTTTGGACGAAAAGACAAACTTAGTCCAAGATTCATTGGTTCTTATGAAATTTTGAAAAGAGTTGGTCCAGTGGCATATCAACTAGCATTACCGTCGAAAATAAGTAAGTTCCATGACATATTTCATGTGTTAATGCTCCAAAAATATCGATCAAATCCTTCGCATAACATTACACTAGAGGAAATTGAAATCCAATCGTAATTGACATACAAGGTAGAACCCAGAAGGACCTTAACTTGTGGAAAAAACAGTTAAGGAACAAAAAAATTCCTCTAATTAAAGTTTTGTGGAGAAACCACAAAGTAAAAAACTACCTAGGAAACAAATAAGGCAATGAAAGAGTGGTATCCGCGTCTATTTTGAACCATGTACATTAAAAATTTTGAGGACGAATTTTTCTTAAGGGGAACAATTTTAATACCCCAAAAATATGGTTAATGACCAAAATGAATAAAATGAAAGTTTGGTGGATAATATATAAACTTGGGAATATTTAGGGACTAAAATGATAATTTTTAAAAGTATATATTTTGTCTCATAAATGAATAGTTACCCTCAAGAATGATGTTTTGGTGTCACTTGGATTTTTAGTATGGAGTTTGTGTTAAAAGCTATAAAGTGTGAAAGTTCAAGAAAAATTCGGATAAACAGGCCGAATTGAAAATTCAGGAAATTTTGCTAGATGATAAAGCAAGGGAAAAATGTCTTTTCCATGTTTTAAAACGATAAGATTTAATGTGGACCATTGTATTTAAGTTGATTTCCATGTTAAGTCTTAGCCATTAGATTAAAAAGGAAAATATTGTAATTTTGGAACTTTACAAGGGTAAAGTTGTAAACTACTAACTTTATGCTTTAATTTCAGCCCTTGGATGATAAATTTGATATGTGGCATGATTAGGATAATTGGATTTAAGGTCATAATAGTAATTTTGGACTAAAATGAATTTTAAATTCATTTAGGTTATAAAAAACCAAAAAGGACTAAAAAACAATTCAAGAAAGTTCTCGAAATTGTTTGTTACTACCATGAGTTACAACAAGGTAATAGGTAAGCTTTGATTTTTAAGCATTTTGAGTTGGATTTAAGGTTAAGACATTAAATCCAATTTTGGTATCCATTGAATTATCTTTCATTTGGTACCATTTGTTCGTGATTATAACCTTGAATTTATGAAAATGATAGATAAAGGCGATGATGGAATTTGAGGTTTCAAGGCTTGAAAATGATATAAATGTTGTGATGTTGATTTCATGCTTCAAGTGATGAAATCCATTAGTTTTCCTTATGGATTAATTTGAAAACATGAAAAGTTAAGGGGTTAATGTTTTGAATTGTTTTTTATGTTAAATATGAGGATAATATTATGTTGAATGCCTTAGCATATTTATTCAAGCTTGAAAATGAGGAAGAATGGTTGAATCCTAACGTTTATGAATTATATTCGAAGTTTGAATTTGATGAAGGCTATGGTAGAAAATTACAATACATGTTTAAATGTTTTGTTTGGAGCTTGAAATTACCTTGGATTGTGATGGATTATATTCGACTATATACGTTTTTTAAGGAAAATTTTGTGGAAAAATTAAAGTGACTTATTTATGATATTTCTATGACTAGTCCTTAAAACCTAAAAGAGAAATAACGGCTTAAAGTGAAATTGTGGTTTTAAAGGTGAATTCAAGTAAATTAAGGTGGAAATGAAGTGTAGGAAACATTGTAATTTCAATGATGTATTAGAATGAATATTATGAGTTTTTCCTACATTGTATGCACATGGGTTAGATGGATTCTAACATGTACTTTTGATTATTTTTGTTATATGTTTGATGTATTTTTAGACATCAATCAAAATCGGGATCAAACTAGGAACAAAGGAAAGGGAAAAAAAGCTTAAAATTTAGTGGGGCTTATATTTTGACTTATATAAAAAGTGTCAAGGTGAGTGCAATGCATATATAACATAATACATGGATGTTTTATACATCATTAGAAAGACTTCTGATGAGTATACCTTGTTTATATTAGCATGTTATTTATGTCATTAATCATATATTTGGCATGTTCTAAATATGTCAAAAGCTAATATAAAATGCATTTATCACTAGTTTATTTATGATGTTATACCATGAATGTTATTTCGGGTATGAACTGCCCAATGTTGAATTATGTTAACATGCAATGCCATGGATGAAATAAATATAGACTATATGCCCAAATAGGTCATTGAGGGACAATGGTATAGTTGGCATGCCATAGAGTCCAGCAGCAGGCTGCATATTTGATTTAACACTATAGTATATATAAGGACACTAAGTGCATATGGTGAGCACGACCTTATGTGTATTAGCACTTCAATGCTATTTGACTCGTGTACCGAGGGTGGTTCTCATAGGCTTATATTTGGGCTATGGTTTATTGGTTAATAAATGATAAACATGTGAATAAGCTTATGAGCTTTTGGAATAAATGGCAAGTATATTAGTAAGAAATTTTATATGTGGTAACATGACTGAAATACAGGTAAAGTGATCATAATGCATTGAATATTGTTATTTATTCATATTTATGTGTTGTATTGCATTGACTATTACTATGATTGCCTCACTAAGTGTATACTTAGGTGTGATGATTCTCATACGTAGGTAAAAAGCATAAATCAAAGTAAGGATTATTCGACATCTTACCTACCGAGGAGTATATCTCCAGTATCAGTAATGACTTCTTTCTGGTGTATTTTTTATTTTCTAGTTGGCATATGTATTAATAGTATTTTTGTATAAACTATGCTTAAAACAGGTTTGTAATAGTTTACCTGATATTAGTTTTAATGAATAGTACATAGATTATGATAGTTAATAAAAAATGGAATACAAGTTAACGATATGGTAAAATTTTAATTAAACGAGTATTAAGATGAATTTTAGTTTAAGTATAATATCAATAGTTTTATTTGTTATATGTTAGTTATGAACGACTAAGTTGTTGCGTGGAATCGAAATTAGTTTGGTTGATAAATTAGAAATTGATGTTCATTGATAAATTAATAAATGGTTAAAATTTGAATGCTAGAAAATTAGTTTATGACATTTTGATTCGTATTTAGGAATTAAATGCGGGTAAGGAACCAAACAAACCTTGTGTTGATCTCATTAAATTTATTAAATTTTAATGTGAAACTTTAAAATATAAATTAAATTTGTCAAATCTAAACTCTTTATATAATTTTTAATTCTTAAATAAAAATATGCAATAAATATTTAAAATTTGAAATATAAAATTAAATAGCTAACATTTCAATTATAAAATTTAAATATTTTGGATATTATAGATAAAATATTTAATGATTGAATCAAAGGGGCTAGAGATGTAGCACACTTTCATTCCAAATCTAATTAACGGCGGACACAACTTCTCTTTCACTTAAAAAAACTCTTATTTTTGGATATAGAGTAGCAAGCTTCTAAAATGTACTAATGTAGTAGAACGCCACAAACCTTGGATATTTTCTTCCTGCCGACCATCTGTTTCCTGCATCTTGGATAGGGACGTGTATGGGTAGAATTTTTGGTCGATTAAAAAATATATATATTTTATTTAAAATTGGATTTAATTTAAGTTTAAGGTGACTTCATCCGATTCAAACACAATCTACTTTTTTTTAGATAAAATTTAAACTTAATCCGATTTTAAATAAATATATTTATAAAAAATATTAATTTTATTCGATAAAAATAATGATCTAATTGAGAAAATAATATAGAGAGATATACTATTGCAATTATCCTAAAATATTTAAAGTATAATTACATTATTTTTTGGATCAGGTCAGATTTTCACCATAAATCCGAATCTAATTTGAATATTCAGAGACAAAGCCAAAATTCTAGTTTAAGGAGGGCAAAGTATAATTAACAATATAAAATGTATACTTAAAATCAAAATAAACTAAAATTTAAAGGTTAAATAGATATTTGTCCCTAGAATAATATAAAAAATTAGGAGGACAGTGGGCCCCATCCTGCATAGCTTCATTCACTGCCGAACATATCTTTAACAAAAGAGAAAATAACCTCAGTGACCAAAAATGCCTTATAATATACGATTTTAACCAACTTTTTTTGGATTTGCCAAAATGACCAACAAAATCGCAATGCGAAATAAAAATCGCAACGCGATCTCTAGAATCGCAAATCAGTTCCCAGAATCGCAACGCGATTATGAATAATCGCAATGCGATAGTACAAATTCGCATTGCGATTTTCCATAATCGCAACGCGAATATGAAAATCGCAACGCGATTCTGACTATCGCAACGAGTATCCGTAAAATCGCAACGCGTATCCGTAAATCGCAATGAGAATACGTAAATCGCAACGCGTATCTGTAAATCGCAACGAGAATACGTAAATCGTAATGCGTATCCGTAAATCGCAACGACAATACGTAAAATCGCAACGCGTATTCGTAAATCGCAACGCGATTTTTAAAGCGCCATTATAATCGCTATGCGTATTTTATTTTCAAATTCCAAACACGAATATTAATTATCGGAACACTGAACCGTCCACAGTATATCCCGTAATCGCAACTCATAACCTAAAACCTAAAAAAAAATCACAACTCAGTCCCATCTCCATCTCTCACTCTCTAAGGCGAAATCCGTCCCCATCTCCGAAGATTTCCGTCCCCATCTCCGGCGAAATCCCTCACAACCATTCACGGTCAGAAATCCCTCACAATCATTCAAAAATGGAAAATCAACCTCCGAGGGTTAGTTTTTTAATTATTTTTATTTTGAAAATTTTACATTATTTTAGGTTTTTCATATTGAAATTGATGATAAGTTTTCTTATTAAATTCATTCGATTGCTGCCAATACTGCTAAACTGTTGAGTCTTTAACCCTGTGAAGTTAGTATTTGTCTTTGTTTTATCTTTTGGTTGAAGTATTCTAAACTTAAAATCGCAACATGAAAATGAAAATCGCAACACGAAAATGACTATCGCAACGAGAGAAATGAAAATCGCAACGAGAGAAACGCAATGCGAAACCAAAATCGTATTGCGATTTTCATTTTGCGTTGCGATTCTCTCGTTGCGATAGTCATTTCTGCGTTGCGATTTTCATTCTCTCGTTGCGATTTTCATTTCAACCAAAAGACAAAACAGTGTTGCAAATTTTAGTTTCAAGAATAAACTACTACTCTTTATGTTTATTGTTTTTGGTATATCTTCACAGTGTAGTTTTTGGTATATCTAACTTTGTATGTTTATTGTTTTTGTAGAAATTTTTTTCGGCTTCATTGACATTAAGGAATAAAGTTAGCCTAGCCACTACAATTGCTTCGAAGCTTTCACCTGCACAAAGAAAATTGTTTGAGGAAACCTGCTTCGGGCCATGGCTGAGAGTACAGCATCCGGGTGGAGATGCTAATTTGACTCATTTGTGGCTTCAGACCATGACTAGCGATCTACCCGACAGTATACAATGTGGTGAGGAAGAGATATGGTTTCATTTTCCACCGGCGTATACTTGTTTTGGGCGGAAGAAGTTCTACTTAATCACTGGTCTACGATTCGGACACGATGATGTAGGCCGGTACACTCGTCATATCACCCGCCCATCATGGTTATCCCGGGTTTTTCCTGATGAGTCAATAGAGAAGCCGAACTTACACGTCGACGACCTGAAGAAATTTTTTAATAAGAAAGATGGTTTTACTCGGATGAATGACGTCGATGTTGTTCGAGTATGCCTTCTAGTACTTTTGTATGTCGGCTTTTTAGGAAGAGACGCCAGATAACCTATTCCTCAGGAGCTAATATTATTGGTAGAGGACCTAAATGCATGGAATCTGTTTCCGTGGGGTTCGTATATATGGAAAGCTACCTGGACTAAGTTGTCGTCTGCCTTTGATGACCGCAAAAGTTTGTGTGGCGATGGGTCGAAATACACTTTGTCAGGCTTTGTTTGGGCCTTTAAGGTAAGATTTTCTATATAATGTTTTCAAAATTATAATTAATTATTTAACAATTACTAATGTTTGTTATTATATTGTTTGTAGATTTGGATATTCGAGGCTTTCCCCAGCATGCAGACATATGCATTAAAAACTTCAAATGATATTCCTAGGGCTATTTCCTGGAAGAGGAAACTTCTGTTGGATTGGGAAGACTTAATACCATACGCGACAATAAATAATGTAAGTTAACACAAATACTATCATATATAAACAAGTTATTAATAGTAGACGTTTAACTTTGTTTGAGTTTTTATATTTTTAGGAGGCCAACACTCCATTACAGAGACTGACACCCACGGAGGCTGAGCTTGCCACTGATTGGTGGCAAGCTAGTCAGCGTTTTTTTGATGGCACGAATGATGAGCAGCCTCCACTTCCTCCACTTCGAGAGCCATCACCTCACCCAGAGCCATCACCTGATCAACCCGACTATACACCTCTACAACGAGAGCCATCACCTATCCCGTCACATCATCGAGCCTCTTCTCCACCATCACCTCATGATAGGCGACCAGCAAAGATGCCACGACTTCTATCTCCCTGTTCTCCACCTCCACAGGATGAGTCAAGGGAGTTACGTGATGAGGTCAATGCCTTGCGTGAGGAGATCGGTACTCTACGCGATAACGATGGTGCATGGCGTGTGGATGTGTCTACTTTATGTGGTGAGGTTGCCGCTCTACGTGAGATGGTAGTATCGTTGCAGAATGAGGTTCATACTCTACGCAACGAGGTAAGTTTAAGATTTTCCATATTTAACTTGATGATAAATTTACTCGTAATTTCACTTAGATTAACCATTTCACTTAGATTGCTTAGTAAATTTATTCGGTTGCTGCCAATACTGCTAAATTGTTTATTCTTTAACACTGTGAAGTTAGTATTTGTCTTTGTTTTCATTGTTTAAATATCATGTATGTTTATTTACTGATTTTTATATTTAATTATTTAGCGGCCCGATAAGGTGGATGCTTTACGTCGGGTTTTTCTTGCACGACGGAGTTCACGCATTAGACGGCGTGCACGTGCTATTAAGTCTCTGTACACCCCAATAGTGCGAAGACACCGCAAGAAGAAGTCCGACTCGCCTGTCATCCCTCAAGAGTTCACTCCTATCATTGAAGAGGCCCCTATCATTCCTCGAGAGTCCCCTCCCACCATTCAAGAGGCCACTGTCATCGTTGAAGAGGTCCCTCCCACCATTCAAGAGCCCGATTCACATGGCGTCATATGTAAGATTCTTGAGAAACCCTCTGACGTGCCGGACATGATGGATAAGAGTTGGCTCTCGTATGAGTTACCTACCAGTACCATTCCGGTATCTGAAGTGGAGAGGAGACAACTACCGGACACAATTCTGGATAACACCCTTTGGGCTAAGACCGCAGTTGATTTTTATCTACATGAGCGGAGCCAGGGGTGTTTCACTGACATATGCAAGCTCAACGATGATATCTATTTGTTGCTTGATCGGTCTTGGTGGGGCGTATTATTAGGGGTCGAAGACAATGGCTATTTCGATGGAGGGGTAAGTCTTATATTTTTCTTATATTTCAATTTGATTATTTTTTTTAAAAATTTATGTAAGTCACTAATATATGTCTTTTTTTGTAAAACAACATATCGATACATGGGTGTCACGTCTTCTAATAATTAGGAAACTTAAGAAAAATAAAAGAAATACACGATATACAATTATGCCGACGTCTTTTAACGCCGTTCACTTGAAGAATCAACGAGATGAATCATTTGTGTTGGGCAATGGACAAGCTAAACTTTATCCTGCATGGTGGGAGGTCGATAAGGTTAGTATTTATTTTAGATTGAGTTTAAAGGTATTCATAAATAAGTGCGCAAATGAATGAATTATTACTTATGATTGCAGGTGTTTATCCCTGTTTTGGAAAGTAAACATTGGCTTCTCGTCGAGCTTCAGCTCCCATCCCTTAAGGCAATAGTATATGGCAGCATGATAAATTACATATCATTGGCTGATTTAAGAGATATTATTAAGGGATGGAGCTCTCATTTGGCTAAATTCTTGGATGCGATAAATTATTGGACTCGTTCTGGAAACAAGAAGCCAAAGAAGCTCAATATTACAGTTAGCAGAGAGGACACCGCACCACAACAAACGAAGGAAGCCAGAGGGGATTGTGGTCATCTCGTATGCATATGCTTGGAGCGTTTGACGACAGGAAGTACACATTTTCTACCTCCCACCGATAGAGATAGAGGTGCAGTAGGCTTGTGGTTTCGGCATTTTATGGCTAGAGCGATATATGCGAGACGCTGCCTACCTGCATCCGCATTATGAAAGTGTCCATAAACAATTGGTAAGTTTATAGGCTTTTGGTTTGAAAATGTTTGGTTAAGTACCTAGAATTCAATAATTTGATGTTTGTAGGTTTTAGATGTGTAGAAAGTGTTGTTTGAGCAAATGCTTGGTTTCTGCAGGTTAATCTCAGAAGTGAGCTGCATGAAAATGATGTATGGCTGCAAAAGTTGATTCAATAGTAGATGAGGAAATAAGAATTATTGCTTATTTTTTTATTGTTTAATTGATTTGTAAAAGATGATTTGTAAAAGTTGATTTGTTTAATTGATGTGAACATAATTCTTATTTGTTCTTGTTTAATTGATTGAAATGTAAAGGTTGATTTTGTTGATTTCAATCTGCATTATGTTGAAGGAAAAAATGACTATCGCAATGCGAAATGAAAATCGCAACGAGAGAATCGCAATGCGAAATTAAAATCACAATGACAAAATCGCAACGTGAAACTAAAATCGCAACGCAAAACTAAATTTGTGTTGCGATTTTCATTTCGCATTGTGATTCCCTCGTTGCGATTTTCATTTCGCATTGCGATTCTCTCGTTATGATTTTCATTTCGCATTGCGATAGTCATTTCCGTATTGCGATTTTCACGTTGCGATTTTCATTTCGCATTGCGATTCTCTCGTTGTGATAGTAATTTCCACGTTGCAATAGACATTAAGATGATTGCGAATGTCATTTCCGTGTTGCGATAGTCAAATGAATGCCTAATAAGTGATAACAACTGAACAGATCATAGCAATTTTCAAACTCAAGTTACTAATACATGCCTAACTGAAAATGTTAAAAGTTCACACATAAAATCCATATAATACAACGTTTGCATTTAAAAATCACCTAAGTTAACAGTCCCAAAAGGTGAAGCCGGTTGTGATTGGGATTTTAAAGATGATTGCGATTTTGATTGCCTTTTGCTTGACACCATATGAGCTTTGGATTTTGATGAGGACCCATATTTTGGTAGAGGAAAAGATGATTGTGATGGCACTGGTGATCCACATGTCAACCTTGTATGACCACTTTCTTTGCACCTACTACATGTCGATCTCTTCTTCTCTTCACCCTTAGACGGTATACAATCATGACTTTTTGGTCGGCCAGGTAGCCTTCTGTCCATGGCTGGTGGCAAAACTGTTTGTAAGTCATCTGGTATGTCCCACTCAGAAGGATGTGGAATAGGGTAGACAATCTCGCCATAAGTCTATCGATATACTTCTGTAGTGTAGCAATCCATAGCGTATGTGCTTGAATCATCTTGGTTTAAATGAAGAGAAACTTTTATAACATGGCCACACCGATAACCAGATATTTTCCATTTCATACAACTACACGTCTTTGCATTTAGATCGACAAGCCCATTTAAGTTATTATCCAGTACTTCAAACAAAGTGTTTGAACATGGTTCAACTCTCCATGACGTTGACTTCACAACACGTTTCGTTATCTTTTTTTCTGTCTATGGTGTAACACGATGTTCTAATGTTCCTGTAAATTTAAATAAATAATACTTAGTAAAATATATGATAAATTACGAATTTAAAGAAATAATACATGCATGGTTTCTTTCCTTGTAGTACCACTGTTGAATAGAGGCTCGAAAAAACTCCATTAACATAGTAATGGGTAATTTCTGGGAATGACAACTTAGAGCGTTGATTGATTCTACACTATTAGACATCATGAAACCATATCTTGCTCCAAGTTGATGTACTCTTGACCATCTTTCAAATCCGACATCTTCTAGTGTTTGAGCAATCTGAGGCAAAACACGTCTTAAACAATTTATATGCTTATTAAAATCCATTTCCCGATAAGCTTTTACAGCCTTCCAGTATGTCCATTTGTAATTTTTTATACCAGCAGACCTTGAATTTAGATTTCTATACAAATGAACACCACAAAGTCCATGAAAAGCATCTGGGAAACACCTTCTAACAGCGTTGTCAATTGAGTTTTCCCTATCGGATATGATTGTCATATTGCTAATAGGACCTATGCAATCCCTAAGATGCCCCATAAACCATGTCCATGAATCAGAGGTTTCAAATTTGCCAACCCCGTAAGATATTGGCAGTATTCCATTGTTAGCATCCATGGCTACTGCTAATAAGTTTACTCCAAGGTATCGACCTTTTAAATGTGCTCCGTCAACTATAATAACTGGGCGCATGCAATTAATAAACGAACGAATCTAAAAAATCATATACACAAGAAATATAATCATTTAAATGTGAAATACATGTAACTAACAAAAATGAGTCAACAAAATTATATTGATTTACTAACCGCAGCACCAATGGCGATAAACAGCAACTCAAAGCGTACATCTCTATCTGTTTTGATATGAGTTACCGACCCAGGATTTTTCAGCTTTAAATTTTGACAATAAGCCGACAGTTGGGCAAACGATGCTTCTGGCGACCCCCTCAACAATTCCAATGCATAATATTTGGCTCTCCAAGCTTGAGAATATGAGATACTAATCTTGAACCAAGCATTCATGTCAGTCATAATTTCATGTCCCCGATATACCCTACCATTCAAAAACATTAACTCAGCCAGAAAACCACCCAACACCTTTTTGTTTGCCTGTATATGGTGAGGAAAAACTTGGGTTCTTGAACATGTATGTTTATCAATAAAAGTCCTAACTTGAAATATTTCGCAATCTTTTATCCTCTTTGCAATCATACGCCACATACAGTTTTTGTCAATCATACACCTTGTTTCGAAACGATCTTTGCTTGATTTGTTAACTTTTAGTTGATAGCCATCTTCCACACATTTCGTATACAAAGCTATCTTCAAGTCTTCCTTTGTATCAAAACAATCATCTTTCTTGATACGAATAATTTTTGTGTAACAATCAACTTCTATCTTTACCAACTCTTCTTCCGGTATCTGAAGTAATTCTGGCATATTCCAGTTATACTCCCGTGGCATTTTCTTCGGGGACTTTTCTTTGGGGATTTCTTCTTCTTCTTTTTCTTCTTCAGTGTTATATGAATTACAGAATGGATGTTCAACATGTTCATTTACAGTAGTAACTTCATCCTCATTATCATCAACAACATCTTCCTCGACAACGGCTGTTTCATCATCAAAATTCGGGTATTGACCAATATCAAAATCATTACACGCAGGGTTTGTTTCTTCTTCTGAAAAATCATCAAAATCCGAGTATTGACCAAGATCAAAGTTCGGGTATTGACCAAGATCAAATTTCGAATACTGACTAGTACTCATAATTTTTTCTGTTGGCTCATCATCGTCTAACTGGTCAATACGAAAACCGGAATTTGGTGCTGAAAGTTGATTGGGATTTGGATTAGGGAAAGGTTGTGGGTTTTGAGATTGTGTTTGGTATTGGAAATGTGGTGAAACAATATTTGCTTGGTGATGAAATTGTGGTGGAACCATTAAATTTTGAGCACCATAAAGTGGGGTTGAAAAACTTAGTTGATTACTACCTGCTACTGACCCAACTTCACTACTTCTAGGTTCAACAACATACAATGTAACATCATCACTTGAAACACTAATGTAAGCAATGAATCGTTCAACATCTTCATTGTCGGTTAACAAATAAACTTTACCATTTCTCTGATAAGATAGCCTAAATCCACTTAGGGGCTCTAAATTCAATTTATTTGCAACACGTAACATTAGAGTTTCATAAGTTAACTTTTTTAATGACAGTTTTAGTTGAAGATTCATGGGTAAAGGCATATATTGTAAAACACCAGGAACATTCTCCCATGACCCTCCAAAACACAAATCTATCCAAACATGATCAACATTAGATGATTTCATTATTGTAAATTAATTTACTAAACAAACGAGCTACGAAACTAAAACCTGTTGCCGGATGGGGAAGGATGTCGTTGGATATAGGAACGGATGTCGCCGGAGAGAGTGATAGATGGAGATGGAATGAGTTGCGATTTAGGGATTTAGGTTATGAGTTACTGCTGCTGCGTAGTTATATACCCAAAACACTTGTGTTGCGAAATTAAAACCTGTTGCGAATTTAGAAATCGAGTTGTGAATTCGAAATTCAGTATTGCGATAGTCAGAATCTCGTTGCGATTTACAGATTCGCATTGCGATTTACGTATTCGCATTGCGATTTACGTATTCGCATTGCGATTTACGTATTCGCATTGCGATTTACGTATTCTCGTTGTGATTTCTGCATTGCGATTTCCGCGTTGCGATTTACGTATTCTCGTTGCGATTTACGGATACGCGTTGCGATTTTACGTATTGTCGTTGCGATTTACGGATACGCGTTGCGATTTTACGGATACTCATTGCGATAGTCAGAATCGCGTTGCGATTTATATGTTCGCGTTGCGATTTTCATATTCGCGTTGCGATTATGGAAAATCGCAATGTGAATTTGTACTATCGCATTGTGATTATTCATAATCGCGTTGCGATTCTGGGAACTGATTTGCGATTCTAGAGATCGCGTTGCGATTTTTATTTCGCATTGCGATTTTGTTGGTCATTTTGGCAAATCCAAAAAAGTTGGTTAAAATCGTATATTATAAGGCATTTTTGGTCACTGAGGTTATTTTCTCTTAAAAAAAACTTGACTCTGATTTTTTTAATAAGATTAAGTCGAAATTCGTCGGATTCGAGTCATAGGTTTGTCGTTAATCTTGGATCAAATATTGATGGATGGGATGGCCAGTTCTCCGGCTACTTCCACACACCCTTTTGCATATACACTCGTGCAGCTTCTTTTGTTCGATCCGGCAATTTCATTGCTTCCTCACCGAAAGTTCATAGAATTACAAGTAACAGTTTCATAACAGCCCAAGTAAATGGAAAAGTAAATAATGTCCTACACTGCCGTGCATATTCCAGGCGCCTTTCCTCATCAATAGGCGGTGGAGTTATAAGCATAATCAGTAAGGTGGGTGAGGATTCCTGCCTGGAGAGAGAGAGAGAGAATGCTGATAAAGTGAAAAGCTGGTCCAAAAAACAAGATGGTAGCAGTAGGGTTCAAATACTTTTTCCCATCAAAACAAGTGTGGATAACTCGGAGGGGATTCCACAATCCACATGCTGCCCATTCACAGCAGAAGAATTTCCATGAATCATAAAACAAAGCAAGCAAAAGAAGATATTTAAATGCAGATTCACAGCTTATCTCCAAAGAAATGAAGAGGTTTACAAGAGGGAAGAGATGATGCAACAAGATCAGAGCCTATATGGTGTTGTATCCATCATATCCACGACCTAAAACACTAGCTTGTGTAAATCAAAATATATATGTGAGTAGAGTAAAACTAAAAGGAGTGAAAAAGGCCAAGGTGATATATATTTTTAGAAGAAAAATGGAAGAACCTTGCGGGAGTAGGTGTTAACAAGAGAAGCACCCCAGCCACCTGATCTAAAGGATTCGTCTGTAATTGAATCTCCAAATAACAATATGTTTGGTCTCAGGTATGTTATGTATGAGCATAGGTTTATTAGCGGTCTCAGGTATCCGAGTCAGGGTGTCAGGGACCACACCAAAATTTGTTGGTTTTTTTTATATAAAAAATTAGGTAAATTCACCATTAATTATTTACCATGATTGGTCAATTCATTTAATTTTTAGGGAAAAGTACATGAGTGATATCCCGATTTTATGGCGTTATTTTGTTGAGTCCACTATTAAAAATTATAAAAAAAATCCCCCGATGATTAAAAGTTATAAAATAGTCTCACGAGTATAAGGCGTTACTTTGTTGAGTGCTTCGACTATTAAAAGTTACAAAATGGTCACCCGACTATTCATATATTCTAAACTCGTCCTTTTTCGTTAAAATATTGAAGGTTTTCTGAGATGGACGTTTAATGTTGGCTGAGATATAATAAAATCTGATTTCATAATCATTTTAGTTGTATTTTGTTGATCAAATCTCTGTTTACATTATACCGTTGAGCCAGTGCTTGAAACATTATGTTGACGAGCCAGTGCTTGAAAGCAACGCCTGTACCAGTAGACATCATTAAAATATAAATTTCTTATATCTCAATCAGCATATTAATGTCCAGCTTAGACAAGAGTCAACTTTTTTAAAAACAAATAACGATTTTGGAACATATGAATAGTTGGGTGACTATTTTGTAACTTTTAATAGTAAGGGAACTCATCAAAATATTATCTTTATAGTTGGGAGATCATTTTGTAAATTTTAATAGTTAGAGGACTCGACAAAGTAACTCTCTATAATTGGAGGATCGTTTTTGTATTTTACCCTAAAATTTAAAGTAAATTCATCACTAATTATAGTTTGTTCTAATTAAATATCTAATGCAATTTTTAAAAAATATATAAATCCATGCTGGGAAACTCACCTACCAAAATTAGGTGTGTGATATGGGTCAATATGAATTAATAAGGGTAAAGTTTTAGAAATCAGAAGGACAACAAAATATATATATATGAATTCAAATATGTTAATTTTAAATTTTTAGATATTTTTAATATTTAAAAACTAAAATATTTAAATAAGATTTTTCAAATTTAAAATTTAAAATTTTTTAGGTATTATTTCAAATTTAAGTATTAGACCACATATTTTTAGTTAAGAAGATGTTAATTTGTTAATAAGCTATCTGTCGTAACCGATTTTCGCCCGGCACGACTTTTCTTGGCTTAAAAGCAAGTGAATAAATGGTTTCTAATTAAATGTTTTAGAGTCGCCATCGACCTTTTGGGTTAGGTAGGTTGAATACCTAAAAATTACATTTTAAAAGAGTTTTTAAGAAAACATCATTTAAAAGATAAACTAGTCTACGCATAACCAGAAATTCATTCTTTTTAGTAATAAGAAGGGATTCGGGGTCGATTAAGCTTGGGGAATGATTAGCACCCCCATAACGCCTAAAATTGGTACCCGTCAATTATAAATTGTCTCTAGTAGTGGAAGTCTAAGAATTAGAATATAAATTTAATTTACGATCCTATTATTTCAAATTCAATCACATAATTTTATTTAATAGAAAATTCTAACAAAAAAAAATAAAATATTCCAATATTTCCAATTGAAGAGAAAATAATCCCTAAAATACTTTAAGACGAATATTTCCTTTTCCAACTGAAATAATAAGAATATGATAATTCCTCTTAAGAACTCAATAATAAAATAATTTGATATAATCAAAATGAATATAACTAAAGTATGCATATTCTATTTTTTTAGGTTATTATAGGTAAAGTATTTATTTATTTTAAAATATCATAATAGAACATCTAGTTACTTTAAGATAGCCCCTTCTTAATATTTAGAAATAAATAAATATTATCCTTTAATCAAATTATGAAATCAATCAAGTTATACTTATGAATCTTTCATATATATATATATATATCCATGTGACTAAAATGAAATAAATAAAAATAAAGAGCAATAATTAAAGGACTATATTTAAATTATTGAAACATAAAGGGTAATAATAAAATAAAAACTAAAACTATAGTATCATATTCATAAATAAAATAATAATAAAATTAATTAATGACTAAAATGAAATAAACAAGCAAAAATCGAAATAAAATAAAGAAAGAACATCGGTGACCAAAATTAAAAACATGCCTAAACTAGAATGGTTTATGGGTGATTAACCCACTAATTAGTGATTTAAATATAAAAACACGGTAAGAGTCCAAGGACTTTAGCGTGATTTACCCCAAAAATAAATTAAATCCCCTATTAACAAAAATGCAAAACCCATCAAATATACAGGAACTTAAACATAATTTAACCTTAAGAACAGTGACTGAAGTGTAAAACACAGTAAAGACTGAAGTGACTTGAAGGTAAATAACCCAAAACCTAAGTTATATATATATATATATATATATATATATATATATATATATATATATATATATATATATATTCCCCCCAATTTGGCTAACCTAGCCACTATCTTCTTCTTCTTTTCTCTCAGCCGAGAGAAACAAAAGCTCTTATTTTTTTCGACCGAGCAACCCAAATAAAAAATATCACCGTCGCCAGCCACTATAAATCGGTGGCCGTTCACTTTTCTGACCACACCCACAAACCCTATCCTAAAATTTATCTAAAAATAAATCCCGATTTGAGATTAAACTACCAAAATCTGAGACTAACAACTCAAGCCTTTATTCCCCAATGCTTCGACCGACGTTTCTCCGGCGACCTAGACTCTGACGAAGAACCAACAACAAGGTAAAATCATTTTTACTACTATTTTTTATTATTTAACTAACTGTTTTTTATTTCGAAAAAGAAAAAATATAAAATAAAAAGCTGAAAAAATAAAACCAAATGTAAAATAACATTTGTTGTATTTTTCTTTTCAATCTACTGTTGTTTTTTCGGTATGTGTATTGCTGCTGGATCGAAGGGATTACATATTGTTACGGGGTTTTTATAACCCCATTTTGCATGTAAGATGAAAAAATAATTTTTACACTTTTTTTTTTGTAATGAACTAGAGTTGGGAAGCTATTGGATAGGGGACCAGCTGTTATTACTGGGACGTGGACGGTGCTTGGGAGGCCACATATATAGTTGCTGGAAGCTTCTGAAACTTGTAGGAACAGCTGGTGAGGTGATGGAAGTTGTTGGAATGTAGAGCTGCTGGCAGGTGCTAATTGGAGCGGGGAACCAACTATTGTTGAAGTTGTTGGTAGCTGCTGAAGCTGAAACGTGGAGGTATTGTTAAGGTAAAAATGGTGATTATAGCTACCCCTCTTTGCTCGTTGTTGTGGAATAGGAATGGAGCAAAGACATAAAGCACCATTTTTAGCTTGAATTGTTCAAACTTCACAGCTATAAGTTCTTCTCATTATGAATCTTTCGCTCACTTTAGACGTGTTCTTCTTATTATGAACTTTCCCAATGGGAATGATGATCCTCATCCTTCTTCGATGGATTTGATTAAGAATGACAATGTTGATGTTGATCTCTCTTTCTCTGTGATAGAATCAAGCAAAAGGTTGAACAAGTTCTTTTTATTATGAACTTCTTCTTTTTCTTCGGATGAGTTCTTCTCATTATGAACTCTTTCATTGAAAATGTTGATCCATCTCCTTCTGTGATGGAATCTAGAAAAATGTTGAACAAGTTCTTCTCATTATGAACTTCTTCTCCCTTTTCGGATGAGTTCTTCTCATTATGAACTCTCCATTGGAAATGTTGATCCCTCGAGTGAGGGGTCGCTGATTCAACTCCATATGCGATGAATCGAGCTAAGGTTGAACAAGTTCTTTTCATTATGAACTTCTTCTCCCTCATTGGACGAGTTCTTCACATTATGAACTCTCCACTACAAATGTTGATGTTGATATATCTTCTTCTGCAATAGAGTTAAGCAAAAGGTTGAACAAGTTATTCTCATTATGAATTTCTTCTCTCTCTTCGAATGAGTTTTTTCTTATTATAAACTCTCCACTGGAAATGTTGATGCCTTGAGTGAGGTGTCATTGATTCAACTCCATATGCGACGAATCAAGCTAAGGCTGAACAAGTTCTTCTCATTATGAACTTCTTCTTCCTCTTCAGATGAGTACTTCTTATTATGAACTCTCCACTGGAAATGTTGATCCTCCACCTTCTGTGATGGATTTGAATCTTTGTTGAAATCCACGTTTTCATATATTGAAAAGTAGACTAATTCTTTGCTGAAATCTTTGTTAACTTTGGAATTCTTGTCAAATATTTAATATCTGGATAAAAATGTGAAACAAAATTAATTGAATGAAAAGAAATTTGTTTGAAGAGGAACTATATCATGTGAGATAAAATTTATTTTGAGGGAAAATTGTCTCAAGTGAGACGAAGTTTGTTTTAAGAAAAACTATCTCGAGTGAGATAAAATTTTGTTTCGAGTGAAACAATTGTCTCAAGCGAGAGAAAATTTGTTTTAAGAAAAACTATCTCGAGTGAGATAAATTTCTGTTTCGAGTGAAACTGTCTAAAGTGAGATAAAATATTTGCTTCGAAAAGGTTGAATCTGAAGATGACTGCTTGTTATCTTTTAATCTCATTCTTTCCTGAAAGATCTATAAATGTCCTCATGAGAAGAGAAAATGTCCTTGAGAAAGACAAGATTTAAAGAGAAATTTTAAGGGTAACCTCGTGAGAGGAAAAATTAAATTTTTATTGCATAAGATAATGGATGTTTTATGCAATTATAAAAAATCATGTATGTGTATGTGTATACCGATGCATGTTTTCTCGACTAAGGGCAGTGAAAAGGTGCTCAAGCAATCTTGGTTCTCTTCTTGATCTGTTCACCTTCATTCTCCTCCCACACCAAGGTGTACCATTGCATTTTTTTGGAAAAATATGCTTTTCTTGCTCCCTAACATTCAAGTTTTTTGCTCCAATTTTGTCCTTGATAAAACTGGCTTTCTTTGCCTGGACTTGTGTAGAAATCTAATAAAGCCTTTATTTTTTAAAGGAGAATCTACCGTCTTTAGATAATGTAGATGTAAATATGTCAAACTTAGCAGAAATTAATTAGAAGAGCAGCTTCTGTTCTAATTTGACTCTTGAAACACATCATAAGGAGGATTTATCTTAATTCCTTTTATGTCTCCACATCTAATCGTATCTCTAACAAGGTTATTTAGACCATATCATGTCATGTTTAACAGTAACCTATTGTTCAACCTTAGTTGGCTCTATTAGTTTCTTGCTGTTAAAATTTCAGCGCCCTTTCCATGGAAAGAAATCTTCACAATTTCTCATTTTTAACCTTGTGGTTAAAGAAGACAAAACAAATGGAAACATTATATGATCACAACATTGGTTCAACACCATAATCACTGATTTGTAAAACATTTGACAACACATTCATCCTTTCCTGTGGTTTATGCCTAGATTTTTCAACCAGGGAAACTCTTTGCATGATGTTCAGAGCTTTTGTATGACGTCACAAGAACACTTAAGAACAAAGCTCGATGGGAATACAAATGGGATATTTTGGTTTGCCAGCATCGAATCACCAGAATAATGCAACTGTATGATGAACAAAGCAATTATGTATAGTCAGCTCCACTATCACTGTTTCACTATTTTCATTCTTCATATCTTTCTATCTCATTGGAAATATTTGCTCAATTCAATGATCTTATATTCTTGGATAATATGGGCCTCCCAAAATGCCCCAACATTTTAAGTTGTAAGGTTCACTCTCAATGACTATTTGATTTGAAACTCATGATCCCCACGAGGTTCAATTTTGGTAATGCCCCATTGTGGGTACTCGATGCTTTAATCGTGCCCAAATCTCTTTATCTTGAATGCTCTCATTCTAGTGTTACTAAACAGTAGTGTTGTCAAGTAACTTGAGAGATTCTCTTCATGTTTTCATAAACTTAAGAAGTGGTCAATCCTTCTAACAGAAATGTTTGAGATATGTGACTCTTCTGAATGAGGTGGTTATTTCCTTCTTGACTGATCGCATTCTTACCTTTTTGCTATACTTTAAGATATGTGTCTCTTTTGAATAGGGTAATCCTTCTTGAAGAATTGCTGATAATGTCTCAAGAGAGTATTACAAGTTCAATTCTACAGACTTTCTGGACTCTCGGACCACTTGCCTTCAAGAATGTGAAATGTTTCATCATTCTGGCACCACTTATTCTTTTTTCTCGAATAGAGGTAGAATAAGCGTCAACTTGCTTCAAGGACCTTTCTCATTTGAGATTATCCTGTTTGAAAATGTTCTTTCTCTTTTTTTATCAAAGAATGAAAGAATTTTGTAAAATATTGCCCCTTACAGGTTCACAACTGAATCAAACCATAAGCATGAATTCAAAGAATATCAAAAGAATCAACAACTCTTTAATGTTTTAGATTTATAGCTCTTTAATAAATATCAATATTGATGGGTTAGTTTTAGGATGGCTTTCCTATTTTCTATGGTTTCATCTATTAAAGATGTCACTCATCTCTCAATCTTTGTGAACATTGCCACATGCCTCACTTTCTTAGCTTGATTTTTTAACTGGATGCGGACAAAATGACGCAACTAGTATTGCCAATTACTAGACTTTCTAGAATACCTCTATTTCAGTTCTCTGAAATCTTCCATTTAGACTCCTATAACCAAGGCAATGTGAAAATATCGGTCTAAAAATGAAATTTATGTGTGCTCTTGTGAAGTTGACTATAACATGTGTTCCTTAACTCCCTTAGTCCATCTTTACAACAACTTCTTATTTAGTAACCTTTTGCCATTTTAGCTAGCTGAATTCAGCTTTATTGTAATTTGCCTCTATCAGTCTAGTTGAAACTTATCCATAAAGCCAGGGCTATTAATCAATTCCTTTAGAGGGACAACTCAAGATTTATTGCATATAATAGTAATATAATAGGCTAGCTGAATATTATCCATAAAGCCGGGGCAATTAACCAATTGCTTTAGAGGGACAACTCAAGCTTTATTGTATATATAATAATATAATATGTGTATACTGCTCCAAATTCTTAAGCTTGTTAGGAAGAACATGTTATAGTCTACGTGTTTTGGTGGAAATAAGAAAATCTCTTTGTTAGAGTTCAATTCCCAAGCAACTGACTTAAACTGGATTTACCTATTTGTGAAGATTATGTTCATCATCGAACGTCATCAATAGAAAAGTAGTCTAGTCGGTTTTGCAATGTCATACACAAATGATACCCCATGTTGTACGCTCATATATATAAATAACAAACCTTTTGTTTAATTCCTTGCAATAGGAAAAGGCTATCTCATATTTGTAAGAGGATGGTATGGTGTTTGAGTGTATTTATTCTGAGGTAATGTCAAGGGTCCTTGTTTTATCAGTTTTCAATCTTGATACATTGTCAAAGATTTGTAACCCTAATCATAAAGTTTTTTAATCCACTTGATATTCAAAGAACTGCACGATTAAAAAATTGATTCAATGCTCATAACCTTAAAAGCAACACAAATTTATTTATTATAAAAAATGGAGAAATGAACAAAAACATGTTCAAACAAGATGCTAAAAATAAAAAGTCCTACAGTGGTAAATAACAACTTCCACTTATTTATCTAGCTTGTCCCATTACTCTTAGAATATGGGGTTGCTAGAGTATGCCCAAAGACCAATCATATGATGATTGTAATAATACTTTTATTTACCGATTTTATTGAATAAAGGTTGCCGCTATTATTTCCATTTATATATATGTGTTTAACATAAACTGAAAGATAATAAAGTCCATATAATGACATAATTGTTATTATTAAAAGATCCCTAGTCAAGTATTATTATGGGCATGGACAATAATAATACGCTTAAGACTAACATGCTATTGATTGATGACAATGAGTTGTCATTGACATAGAGATGTCAGAATTGATACATGATTATATTATTAAAGAACAATGTATTGGATTGACCCACCATGAGCATATGTCTTGGATTATTATGTGACAGTCATAACATTGCTCATGGTGATGACTATATTATGATCCTCAGACTTGAGATTAATACTATCCCAACATATATTGTTGTATGTTTTGATGCAGCTAAACAAGCTCCGTAACTGGTTGCTCTATAAAGACTGTTATTGAATATATCTCAATATATGTAGTGGGTGTGTATGATTAAGATATGATTTGTCCTTCCTACATAATAGGAAATATATCACAAGCCACTTGATTGAGTAAGACTAGAAACGCATGGCCATGCTTGAATAAGTTGATATGAGATATCATAAACTATTCGTTAATTAAAGTCTACTCTAGATATCAAGAAACAATAGATGGGTTATACAAGTGTGACTATTCCAAGACTTATGCCTATTCTAGATATAAAGGACATAAGGATGTAATACATAAAAGAGTAATCACCAAGATGATATGTCGAATCATATTTTCTTGTAACTTAGGTGATAATGATATATTGCTAGATGACACTCATTGTATGTAATATTAGAATTGTTCTAATAATTACTGCTAACGTTATAAGAACCTACAAGGTCACACCCTAGGATTGAAACGAGCAAAGATGTACAATTGTTGTACATTATTAAAATATATATCTAGAGTTAATTAAATATATGTTTTAATAATCCCCGAATATTTAATTTTAATTAATTAAATATATATTTAATTAATTTAAAATAATAAAATCCCTAATATGATTAGGGTAACTTGGATATAAGAGGATTATTAAATTCCAATTAATTAAATATAGATTTAATTAATTTGAAATAATAAAACCCTAATATGATTAGGGTAACTTGGCTATAAAAGAGTGTCAGGTCTAGCAGCTATTGAACAACACACACTTAAAAACTTTCAGTCGTTTTCTCTCAAAAGAGTTTTGGGGAAAACAAAGATTGCTCTCAATCGGGTGAACTGAGTAGAGGCCAAAACGTGCTTTCGTGGAGGCTTAAGATTCAAAGCGATCTGCACCACCAGTATTCACTGTTGTCCTTGTTGTTTTTCAAAGAACCCACTGTAAGTATTCGCATCTCTTCCTCCCGATTTCAGTTTTTCGTACGATCTGATTTTGGGCTAAATTTTTTGGTTGATGCGATATGTATGAGATGCATGTTCTAGTTTTATCGATTTCGGTAAATATGTTGATATCATTGTTCGAATCGATACCCACAATGATTAATATGTTAATTTGTTAACATGTTTTTCAATCGATTTTTACTGGATGGTCTATGGGAGTGCGATAGCAGATCGCGTTTAGCAGTGGAACAATGGTTGTTCCGATGCAGAAAACTTTCGGGATTGAAAATCCCAAAAGAACGATTCTGTTGATAATTGTTATCAAATCGTGAAGTTTTTCCTTGGAAACAGATTGAAATATTGAAGGCCCTTGACCCCTTATCAACAGTAAAAATTGAAGGCTCATATTAATATTTTTAACAAAGGCGTAACAACATGTATATATATATATGATATGTTTGTTTTGCACGGTGTTTGATATGCATGGTTATAGCCCTTTTTCAATTCACAATGGTTTATTTTGAAATACGGTCTGTGAGTCGTGCCTTTTTATATCTCTATTGTGTTTCTCTTCTCATCTTACTCCCTCGTATGTAAAACGAGTTTCTTTTAAAATTGTAAATCTATGAAGATTCACAAGGAGCAAAAGAATGGCGAGAAGATACCTAGAGAGCAGTCTTAGGCTTTAGGGTTCTTGGTTCTCCCATTGGCTTAGGATGGGCCACCTTAGTCATTAGTTTGGGCTATAACCATCGCATCTTATTTATTGCTATATTTGTTATGTATGCAATGCATCAAATGATATAAAAAGAATATATATTGATGAGATCAATAAGGGCCTAATATTAAAACGAACAATGATGAGATAATTATGCAAATCCCTCTTTATAATCTAAGTTAACTTAACCGTCCAATATTTACCCTCATTAAGGCTTTGATCGATAGTGTGTGGGCTTTGCCAAAGCATTGGCACATAAATCTATCTTGGTTAAACGCGAAGAATAAGCAAGTGATATTCACCGGTTGAAATATTGGCAATAACTTAGCTAGGTTATTCTAATAGGATTAGAAACCTAGAGGTTAAATATTTGGATAAGTCATGAGATGACTTGAACAAAAGTTGTTCACCAAAATGAGGAGTTACATTAGATGTAACTAGTCAAGTGTTACTTACCTAAATAATCACTATCCTAAAAGAAAAGCCAAAGCTGATTTAGGAAATTGATGTATTATGGATCCTCACCCACTAGAAAAATTTTCGTTGAATTTTTTCAAAATTAAAACAAAGAGGGTTTTTAATTTTGAATAAAATAGTGGGAGTAATTTGTAAATAAAGTCCTATTTATAAATTTTAAATTCGGTAAATTTACTTACTTTAATATTTCCATTGTTGTAGATTTAATGGCAAACAACACTTTATCACTACGATCACTCCTTGAGAAGGATAAACTTAATGGCATAAACTTCCTTGACTGGTTTCATAATTTGAGAATTGTTCTCAAACAGGAAAGAAAGGAATATGTCATTGAGGAACCTGTTCCTGATGAACCGGCAGCTAATGCTTCAAAATCTGACAAAGACAAATTCAAGAAACATATAGATGATATGTTACATGTTGGATGTCTAATGCTTGCCACCATGACTCCTGAGCTTCAGAAGCAACATGAGGACATGGTTGCATATGAGATGATTCAAAATCTCAAAGAAATATATGAAGGGCAAGCACGTCAAGAGAGATATGAGACCTCTAAAGTTCTATTTTAATGCAAAGGAAAAGGGAACTCCTATAGGAGCTCATGTCATCAAGATGATAGGCTACATCCAAACGTTGGAAAAGCTGGGATTTCCTCTCAAAGATGAATTGGCTACCGATGTTATCCTGCAATCGTTGCCAGATAGCTTTAGCCAATTTGTCCTTAATTTCAACATGAATGAAATTAACAAAACTTTGCCACAGTTACTTGGCATGTTACGAACTGCTGAAAGTAACATGAAAAAGGTTAGACCTAAGCCCATTCTGATGGTCCACAAGGACAAAGGAAAGGGAAAGAAAAAGGTAGTGGCAAAGTCTAAGGGAAATGGTAAGACCGAACCAAAAGGGAAAAATGCATTGAAATCCAAAGGGGAGTTAGCAAAGAAGGAAAATGTTTCCATTGCGATAAGACCGGACATTGGAAGAGAAACTGCCCTGTTTACCTTGAAGAGGTCAAGAAGGCAAAAGCAAATGGAACGTTTGTTTCAGGTATTTATGTTATTGATGTTAATTTGTCAACATCTACTTCTTGGGTATTAGATACCGGTTTTGGTTCTCATATTTGTACTTTTGTACAGGGACTGCAAAAGAGAAGGAATCTGGCTAAAGGAGACGTGGACCTACGAGTGGGAAATGGAGCAAGAGTTACTGCATTATCTATAGGGACGTATGTTTTATCTTTGCCTAGTGGACTTGATTTAAATTTAGAGGATTGTTATTATGTGCCTAGTTTAACTAAGAACATTATTTCTATTTCTTGTTTAGACAAGATTGGCTTTGAGATTATTATTAAGAATAATTGTTGTTCTTTTTATCTCGATAGTGTTTTTTATGGTTCGGCACAATTGGTTAATGGTCTCTATATTTTGGATCAAGATAACACCATTTATAACATAAATTCTATGAGATCAAAAACAAATGACTCGAATCAAACTTATCTTTGGCATTGTCGTTTAGGCCATATAAGTGAGAAACGCATATCAAAACTCCATAAAGATGGATTCTTAGATTCATTTGTTTTCGAACAATATGATGTATGTGAATCTTGCTTGTTAGGAAAAATGACTAAAGCTCCTTTTAATAGTAAAGGTGAGCGAGCAAGTGTTTTATTGGGGTTAATACATAGTGATGTATGTGGACTAATGAATACACAAGCCAGAGGTGGATTCCATTACTTTATTACTTTTACTGATGACTTCAGTCGGTATGGGTATATTTATCTTATGCGCCATAAATTTGAAGCCCTTGAAAAGTTTAAGGAATTTAAAAATGAAGTACAAAATCAACTAGGAAAGAGTTTTAAGGCACTTCAATCAGATCGAGGTGGAGAATACTTAAGCATAGAGTTTGATGAACTCCTAAAAGAATGTAGGATTGTCTCACAGCTTACACCACCTGGCACACCATAGTGGAATGGAGTTTCTGAAAGAATGAATCAAACACGGTTAGACATGGTTCGGTTGATGATTAGTCATAGTGATCTTTCAACTTCTTTTTGGGGACATGCAGTTGAAACAGCCGCTTTCACACTAAATCGTGTTCCATCTAAATCGGTTCAAAAGACACCATATGAGATATGGACTGGGAAACGTCCCAGTATGTCTTTTATAAAGATTTAGGGTTATGAAGCTTATGTAAAACATCAGATGTCTACAAAGCTCAAACCTAAATCTCATAAGTGTATATTTGTTGGATATCCTAAAGAAACTAAGGGATATTATTTCCTCAACCCTAACGAGAACAAAGTGTTTGTTGCTCGAACAGGAGTTTTTCTCGAAAGAGAATTTCTCTCGAAGAAAGGGAAGGGTAGAAATATTGAACTTGGAGAAGTTCAAGAACAACAAATAAATGAACCTGAAGTTGAGCTAGTTTCACAAGTTGTTGAGGAGCATTCAACAGATTTAGAAACACAATCACTGCATAGATCCACAAGAGAACATCGTGCACATGAGAGATTTGGATTTCTCGTTACGACACATGGAGATGTTCTTCTTATGGATCAAAATGAGCCCATGACTTATCAAGAGGCAGTGTCTAGCCCAGACTCTAAGATATGGCTTGATGCCATGAGATCTGAGATGGATTCCATGTTAGTAAACCAAGTATAGACTTTGGTTCACCTATAGGGTGTAAATGGGTTTTCAAGAAAAAAACCGACATAGATGGTAATGTACAAACATACAAGGGGCGATTAGTTGCTAAAGGTTTTCGACAAGTTCATGGTGTAGACTATGACGAAACATTCTCCCCTGTAGCTATGTTTAAGCCCATCCAGATCCTACTCGCAATAGTTGCATTCCATGATTATGAAATCTGGCAAATGGAAGTCAAAACCGCCTTCCTTAATGGAAAACTTGAAGAGGATGTGTATATGACACAACCAGAGGTCTATTTATGGACTAAAGCAAGCTTCTCGAAGCTAGAATCTTCGTTTCAATGATGCAATCAAAGAGTTTGGTTTTATCAGAAATGAAGATGAGCCTTATGTTTATAAGAAGGCTAGTGGGAGCATTGTTTTTTTCCTAATCTTGTATGTAGACGACATACTCATCATAGGAAATAATATACCCACTTTACAGTCTGTTAAGACTTGGTTAAGTAGTTGTTTTTCTATGAAAGATTTGGGTGAGGCATCGTATATCTTAGGAGTTAAGATCTATAGAGATAGATTAAGATGAGTTCTAGGTCTGAGTCAAAGTAAATATATACACAAAGTGATGAAAAGGCTCAGTATGGAAGAATCTAAGAAAGGATTTTTGCCTATGAGACATGGCATTTCTCTTTCTAAGGAAATGTGTCCTTCAACTCCACTAGAAAGAGAACGGATGAATAAGATTCTATATGCTTTGGCTATTGGTTCTATAATGTATGCCATGATATGTACTCGACCAGATGTATCATATGCTCTAAGCATGACGAGTTGATATCAAGCAAACCCTGGTGAAAATCACTGGTTTGCGGTTAAAAATATCCTTAAGTACTTAAGAAGAACTAAGGATAAATTTATTGTCTATGGAGGGGAGGAAGAGCTTAGTATAAAATGTTATACTGATGCCAGCTTCCAAACTGACAAGGATGACTCACGATCGTAATCGGGTTTTGTGTTTTGTCTTAATGGAGGTGCTGTGAGCTGGAAAAGTTCAAAGCAAGACACAGTAGTTGATTCTACAACAAAGGTTGAATATATTGCAGCCAGTAAAGCAACAAAAGAGGTTGTTTGGATCAAGAAATTCATATCAGAATTAGGGGTTGTTCCCATCATATCAGATGCTGTAGAACTACGTTGTGACAATAATGGAGCCATTGCACAAGCAAAGGAACCAAGATCTCATCAACGATCCAAACATATTCTTAGGCGCTTTCATCTCATTCGAGAGATCATTGATCGAGGAGATGTGGAAATATGTAGAGTACACACGGATGACAATATTGTTGATCCCTTGATGAAGCCTCTTACACAACAGAGGCATGATCGTCACACTGAGTCACTCGGTATTAGATATGTGAGTGATTGGTCTTAGTGCTAGTGGGAGATTGTTAGAGTATGCCCAAAGAACAATCATATGATGATTGTAATAATACTTTTATTTACCGATTTTATTGAATAAAGGAATTACCGCTATTATTTTCATTTATATATATGTGTTTAACATAAACTGAAAGATAATAAAGTCCATATAATGACATAATTGTTATTATTAAAATATCCCTAGTCAAGTATTATTATGGGCATGGACAATAATAATACGCTTAAGACTAACATATTATTGATTGATGACAATGAGTTGTCATTGACATAGAGATGTCAGAATTGATACATGATTATATTGTTAGAGAACAATGTATTGGATTAACCCACCATGAGCATATGTCTTGGATTATTATGTGAAAGATATAACATTGCTCATGGTGATGACTATATGTATGATCCTCAGACTTGAGATCAATACTATCCCAACATATATTGTTGTATGTTTTGATGCAGCTAAACAGGCTCCGTAACTGGTTGCTCTATAAAGACTATTATTGAATATATCTCAATATATGTAGTGGGTGTGTATGATTAAGATAGATTTTCCTTCCTACATAATAGGAAATATATCACAGGCCACTTGATTGAGTAAGACTAGAAACACATGGCCATGCTCGAATAAGTTGATATGAGATATCATAAACTATTCGTTAATTAAAGTCTACTCTAGATATCAAGAAACAATAGATGGGCTATACAAGTGTGACTATTCCAAGACTTGTGCCTATTCTAGATATAAAGGACATAAGGATGTAATACATAAAAGAGTAATTACCAAGATGATATGTCGAATCATATTTTCTTGTAACTTAGGTAACAATGATATATTGCTAGATGTCACTCATTGTATGTAATATTAGAATTGTTCTAATAATTACTGCTAACGTTACAAGAACCTACAAGGTCACACCCTAGGATTGAAACGAGCAAAGATGTACAATTGTTGTACGTTACTAAAATATTTATCTGGAGTTAATTAAATATATGTTTTAATAATCCTGAATATTTAATTTCAATTAATTAAATATAGATTTAATTAATTTGAAATAATAAAATCCCTGATATGATTAGGGTAACTTGGATATAAAAGAATTATTAAATTCCAATTAATTAAATATAGATTTAATTAATTTAAAATAATAAAACCCTAATATGATTAGGGTAACTTGTCTATAAAAGAGTGTGTTAGGTCTAGCAGTCATTGAACAACACACACTTAAAAACTTTCAGTCGTTTTCTCTCAAAAGAGTTTTGGGGAAAACAAAGATTGCTCTCAATTGGGTGAACTGAGTAGAGGCCGAGATATGATTTCGTGGAGGCTTAAGATTCGAACCGATCTGCACCACTAGTATTCACTGTTGTCCTTGCTGTTTTTCAGGGAACCCACTGTATGTATTCGCATCTCTTTCTCCCGATTTCAGTTTTTCATACTTGGATCACTGGTGAGACCATCGAGTTTTGTTTCCGCTGCGCCATGGGGTACGACGACGGTCCCAACAGGGGTGTATAATTGGACCAGGGTTTTTGTCCTCATTTGATCATTTCTTGGGTAACTTCTTTGGATAAACCTTCATATGCACAAATCTCTGCTTCCTCCTGGGCAACTTTTTGGTAAAATCCCACCAACATCTTTTCCTTCCCTGACTGAAAATTGGGCTCAAATTTAGATCCAGAATAATTTTCCTTGGTGATGACGGTTTTGTCGTGTTTCTGAACGCTCATTGCAGTTGTTATTAGTGTAGTATTCACCAGACTCTCTAAATTTCCCATTGCCTTACTTGTCCTCAAAAAATCTGATATATGTGTTTGATATGTTTTCAGGGTTGCATCTACCCCATTCATTCTTAAACCTATAGGCCAGTCTCGAATTACCTCTCCTTTCACTTATTCATTTCTCATCTCTTTCTCTTTCTTTTGCATCAGAGAAGTATCGAGAGTTGAATTTGCCATACATACTTCACTTTCATTAGTTTTGCCTTTTTCTCTTTTAACATCCTCTGCTGTATGTACTTCACTTGTTTTGACACTATCAACTCTATTTTGGGGTTTGAATCCCAATTGTCTGACCAAAACAGACTGATTATTAACATCCACTTCTATGATTCCC
Source organism: Hibiscus syriacus (assembly GCF_006381635.1). Lineage (NCBI taxonomy): Eukaryota > Viridiplantae > Streptophyta > Magnoliopsida > Malvales > Malvaceae > Hibiscus > Hibiscus syriacus. The sequence goes on along the minus strand of NW_024062129.1, from coordinate 122,832 downwards.
TGAGTCAAAAGATTTTGGATTCATCATTTGAAGTTACCGCAATTCTCTATGGATTGTCTTCGGGCTCCGATATGATATTCACAAGAAACTTTCTCATTATACCAACTTGGGTATGGAAGCAAAAAAGGCTTAGCCAGACATGGAGTAATAAGCTGGGCTTGGAGCAACTTGTAATATAACTTGCTGCACAAAACTGAAGGAAAATTGGGTAAAAGCTCTTTTGACCTAATTTTCTCCTTGTCATCATCTTGAAAACCTTGTGAATGATCATCTAGATTTTTGCTTTGAAGGTTTAACTTTTGACCACTGTCATGAGAGAGACAATGATTTGAGACAAATGGAAACTATAAATCACATCACACTGCTCGACTTCTTTAATTTTGATCGAATATATAAGGAAACAATATTCTTTTATCCTTGACTTGATGGAAAATTCCAACGCTTCGACTTCTTTTCCAGAAATGCATTTATTGAGCGACCATATGCGACTAACATCATTCATTGTCTCATGTTGGTTATCGTTATTGCTTGATGGCCTCTTCAGCTGCTTCTTGGAGCACCCTTCTGGATCAATGTTGCATTTTTGCAATTCTATTCTACCTCTTCGAGTGACATTTGTCGTATTGAAAGCCTTTTAATACACTATTAATTCAAGAATCAATACTTTTTATGACATGACATATATGAAACATATGTTAATTCCAAGGTAATTATCCTAGAACAACTTTCAAAGAACTCACAAAGTCTCAATATGTCAAAGTATATAAAAATATCTACCCCTTCGTGTGACATTGTTGTTTCAAAAGCCTTCTAATTTTGATAAAAAAACTCGGGTACTAACATCATATTTATACACGAAATAAAGCAACATGACAAAGAAAAGATATTAAAAATAATAATCAAAGAGAAAAACATGTGTTAGTGAAATATGAAAATATTGAATTCAACTGATAAATAAACCATAAAATACAGTGAATAAAACACACAGAGGAAAATAAAACCTTAACCACATAATTTCTAATTCTCTAAAGGTATTCGCATGGCTCTAGGGGGTAGGCTTGCTATATTCTATATATGAGGTTTGGTTCTAGTAGTAAAGGTACTCGAATTATCCTTGTTAGTGCCCCCTTGGGCGAACCAGACCCTTAATCCTCATCCATTATAGGCTTAAACGGATGGAGTTCAATTCGAGAAGGCATATTTCCCTATGCCTGACACAGAGAATAAATCCTCACGAAGACATAGGGCTTATGAACCCCGGAAGCTACTTGCTAAGTCTGACACGGAGAATAAATTCTCACGAAGATGTTGCTTTCGCTCCCACTTAAAAGGGAAAAAGCTCGAGTATAGAGCTTATGTTTATGTGATGCATGTATTGTGTGTGAGGAGAAATTCTCAAACCTTTCACAAACAACACAAAAAAGTAAATCCTAATATCTGAGAATCAATCAAATATAAACATTAATATACAAGGATATTTGAAAGAAATCAAAAGAATCGTAAATAAAATATAATTGAATTCTCAATTTCTAATTATAGAGACAATATATAATCGATTTATGGCTTGACCAACTTAGTTCCAGTGGAGTCGTCAATCTGTCGTAACCGATTTTTGCCCGGCACGACTTTTCTTGGCGCAAAAGCAAGTGAATAAATGGTTTTTAATGAAATGTTTTGGAGTCATCAACGACCTTTTGGGTTAGGTAGGTTGAATACCTAAAAATTACCTTTTAAAAGAGTTATTAAGAAAATATCATTTAAAAGATAATCTAGTCTACGCATAACCAGAAATTCATTCTTTTTAGTAATGAAAAGGGATTCAGAGTCGATTACGCTTGGGGAAGGATTAACACCCCATAACGCCCAAAATTGGTACCGTCAATTATAAATTGTCTCTAGTAGTGAAAGTCTAAGAATTCGAATATAAATTTAATTTACGATCCTATTATTTCAAATTCAATCGCATAATTTTATTTAATAGAAAATTCTAAGGAAAATAGAAAATATTCCAATATTTCCAATTGAAGAGAAAATAATCCCTAAAATACTTTAGGACGAATATTTCTCTTTCTAACTGAAATAATAAGAATATAATAATTCCTCCTAAGAACTCAATATTAAAATAATTTGATATAATCAAAATGAATATAACTAAAGTATGCATATTCTATTTTTTAAGGTTATTATAAGTAGGGTATTTATTTAATTTAAAATATCAGAATAGGACATCTAGTTACTTTAAGACAATCCCTTCTTAATATTTAAAAAAATATTATCCTTTAATAAAATTATGAAATCAATCAAGTTATACTTATGAATATTTCATATATATATTCATGTGACTAAAATGAAATAAATAAAAAATAAAGAGCAATAATTAAAGGACTATATTTAAATTATTAAAACATAAAGGACAATAATGAAATAAAATAAAATTGCAATTAAACAGTGACAAAAAATTAAAACTATAGTATCATATTCATAAATAAAATAATAACAGAATTAATTAAGGACTAAAATGAAATAAACATCAAAAATCGAAATAAAATAAAGAAAGAATATTGGTGACCAAAATTTAAAACACGTCTAAACTAGAATGGTTTATGGGTGATTAACCCACTAATTAGTGATTTAAATATAAAACACGGTAAGAGTCCAAGGACTTTAGCGTGATTTACCCCAAAAATAAATTAAATCCCCTATTAACTAAAACGCAAAACCCATCAAATATACAAGGACTTAAACACAATTTAACCTTAAGAACAGTGACTGAAGTGTAAAACATGGTAAAGATTGGAGTGACTTGAAGGTAAATAACCCAAAACCTAAGCTATATATATATATATATTCCCCCCAATTTGGCTAACCTAGCCACTATCTTCTTCTTTTCTCTCAACCGAGAGAAACAAAAGCTCTCATTTTTTTGGCCGAGCAACCCAAATAAAAAATATCACCGCCGTCGGCCACCGTTAATCGATGCCTGTTCACTCTTCCGACTACATTTACACAAAACCCGAACCTAAAATTTATCTAAAAACTAAATCCAATTTGGGATTAAACTACCAAAATCTGAGACTAACAACTCAAGCCTTTATTCCCCAACGCTTTGACCGGCGTTTCTCCGATGACCTAGACTCCGACGAAGAACCAAGAACAAGGTAAAATCATTTTTGTACTACTATTTTTTATTATTTAACTTACTGTTTTTTATTTTGAAAAACAAAAAAAATATAAACTACAAAGCTGAAAAAATAAAACCAAATGTAAAATAACCTTTGTTGTATTTTTTTTCAATCTATGCTGTTTTTTTCGGTATCTGTATTGCTACTGGATCGGGGGATTACATATTGTTATGGGGTTTTTATAACCCCATTTTACATGTAAGATGAAAAAACAATTTTTACACTCTTTTTTTTAATGAGCTGGAGTTGGGAAGCTACTGGATAGGGGACCAGCTGTTATTACTTGGAGGTGGACGGTGCTTAGGATGCCACAGGTGGAGCTGCCGGAAGCTTCTAAAACGTGGAGAGATAGCTGGTGAGGTGATGGAAGCTGCTGGAATGTACAGCTGCTGGTGGGTGCTAATTGGAGCAGGGAACCAGCTGCTAGCAGCTGCTGAAGCTGAAACATGAAGTTGTTGTTAAGGTAAAAATGGTGATTACACTATCCATGTGATTTCTTGCCTTGAAATTACATACTTGCTCGTAGGATTGTTATCCTTTAGAGTTTCGAGTTGGAACATCACGTATATCAATAATATAAATATTTATTATCAAAAGATTAAAAACCTTTAAATATAAATAATTTTATATTCACCCTAAATTTATATGAAAAAAAACTATCCTTTCCTTATTAATTAAAGGGTAAAGTATAGTAATGGTCACTGAACTTTTCTGAAGCTTTCATTTAGGTCCCCCAACTTTTAAAACTTTCAATACAGTTCCCCTACATTTAGTCTGTTTGCAATATGGTCCCCGACGTTACACTGTTGTTAAAAGACGTTGACGTGGTAGTGAGATCACCGATTGCATATATGAAAATTAGGATAAATTATATAAATGGTCACTGAACTTGTCAGGCACTTGCATTGAGGTCTCTAACTTTTAAAAATTGCAAAACAATCCTTAATTTCATTCTAAACCCCAAATTCCAAAATAATCAAAATAATATTGAGTTAACCAAGATTTCATGTTAACCAAGATTTATATTTTTTTTATTTTTTGATGTTTTGATTGAGTTGTATTCAGTGAAAATTGATTGTTACTGTTTGATTGAGTTCATGTGCAATTGAATGGTGGGGTATGCATGTGTAAATGATGCCAAGTTCATGTGAAATTGATAGTTACTATTCTGAAAATTTATAGATTTAAGTTCATGAAAAAATGTTTCACATTTAAGTCCCAACACATGCATATCCCACCATTCAATTGCACATGAACTCAATCGAACAGTAACAATCAATTTTCACTGAATATAACTCAATCAAAACATAAAAAAATAAAAAAAAATTATATAAATATTGGTTAACATGAAATCTTGGTTAACTCAATATTATTTTGAAGTATTTTAGAATTTGGGGTTTAGAATGTAATTGAATTATTTTGGAATTTAGGGTTTAGAATGAAATTAAGGACTATTTTGTAAGTTTTAAAAGTTGAAGGACCGGAATGCAAGCGTCTAAAAAGTTCAGTGACCATTTATATAATTTACCCTAATTTTCATAGCTACAAACGATGATCTCACTGCCATGTCAGCGTCTTCTAACGGCAGTATAACTTCGGGATCATATTGCAAATGAACTAAATGTTGAAGGACTGCATTGTAAGTTTTAAAAGTTGAGGGACCTAAATGAAAGCTACAGAAACGTTCAGTGACCATTATTATACTTTACCCTTAATTAAATTATCTATATATGTATAATGTATGTATGTACGATGTAATATGATATGATTACTAGTCAAAGCATATTTAAATAAATCTTCGAAACTCACTCAGACGGGGACAGGTGTAGTTCAAAGTCCAGAACTCAGTGGCAGTAGATGGACGTAACTTTCAAGCGGGTGGAGTAGGGCTCATTTATTAATTAATTATTACCGGACCAACAATCTAATCTCCAAATCCTACCGTGTTGGTTGTTTCTTTTATTGGTCGGGTTTGCAAATCACAAATAGCATTCTCCAACTCCAGTAAATATCAAATCAGAATTCAGAACAGTTGCTCCAAGGTCTGCTATTCCTTCTTTTACTTTTACTTTTCCTTTGCTTTTGTTTCCTAGCGTTTCATTATTTCACCGACTCAATGTTTGACCACTGTGGGTTTAACTTTGATTTTTGTGTTTATCTTTGATCATTCAATGTCAGCCACGTTTCTTGTTGGACTTTTATTCATAATTGGGATCCTAACCAATCATATGCCCTTTTCTCAAATCTACTTTACCTTTAGCCATTGAAATTCAACAAACCCATTTCTTATTTTAGCTTATTGATTTGGATAATTATTAAATATTTTAGTTATTGGAGTGTTATTTTTTATCCCAGTTGTTCTTGACTTACAGTATTTGCTTAATTATGTTACTCTTTTTCTTTTTATTTTTACGAAATGGATTAAATTTGGTAAATTGAGTACAGGGCAAGTGGCCAAAAGGGCTCTGCCACAGAAAAAGGGGGGGGGAAGCACTAGTAAGTTGACGTGGTTAGGCTGAGCGGGCGGTAAGTATATTTTGGTCTTGATGGCTGGTCTAAGTGGAGATCCTAATCTTGGTGTTGGCGATAAGATAGAGAGACTTCAATATAATAATAACAGCAGCAACGTGGCTGTAGACAAAGAAGGGTTGGAGGGAATAGGAGAAGAAAGCAATAGTAATAATAAAAACAATCAGGGAGGTGAGAAAGACATGGCAGGCAATTCAATTCACAGATCAGGTTCAAGGCCTCAACTTGACCTTAGCAAGGCTGAAATCCAAGGCAATTCTGAGGAAAGGCATCCGGCCATTTTGTTGCCTAATCAATCTGATGATATTTCACATTTAGCTCTTGATATTGGAGGTATCATCATTTCTAATTCAACTTCATCTTTGTTGCTTTTGCTCTGTACAACTTTTTGCTTCTTTTCCTTTCTGGTTAGTTTTGGATTTTTTTCTTTCTTTATTTTGTATTTGTTTTAGTTTAAGCCGTTGAGCGTTGACTACTGCTTTTCAGGATTGTTTCTTTCTTTGTGGCAATGGAGGTGAAGAAAAACTGAGTTAATTCACCTGTGTACTCTAGTTTGTACGTCTAGACTCTAGATAACATGCATGCTGTGCTTTTCTTCATCATCATCATCATCTGGTCTTTTGGTCTTTTACGTCCTTTGAACCACCCTTGTGTGGAAAGAGTTCTACAAAAGAAAGAAACTATTTTATAAAAGAAGATCTAGATTGAATTATTTTAAGTGCAAAATTGGCTTCCAAATTTATTTTGAGATTGCTTATTCTATTTCTTTGAGAAATCCTTCTTACCTGCTGGTGATTTCTGCATTTTAACTTCTTTCATAAGAGTTATCAATTAGAGAGTTCATACCGGCACTGTCAGCAGTAGCTGTGCATGTTGGTTCTTTTCTTTCTGCTAAGCACAATAGCAATGGTTACCTGGAAAGAATATATTTGTGGCCTCATGTAGTGCACTCAAAACTTCAAACACCTTCTTTTGCAGGTTCTCTTATTAAGTTGGTCTATTTTTCAAGACATGAAGACCAAGCAGTTGAGGATAAGAGGAAGAAAACTGTCAAGGAAAGATTGGGTATTTTAAATGGTAACAGGAGAAGCTATCCTGTTCTTGGTGGGAGGCTTCACTTCGTGAAGTTTGAGACAAGCAAATTGAATGAGTGTTTGGATTTTATTTCTTCCAAGCAGCTTCACTGTGGCAGTACACATTCTTCTTTCTTTCCTTCTCATTTTTTTGTTGATCCATCTTTTCTTTGTTACTAAAAGTTTGATACTGCAAATGATATTTGTGGCTTTATTAACCTGCATTAATATTTATGTTCAGCTGAATTATTTTCTTCTGAACAGGAATTGATTCCCATCATTGGAATTCTGAGGCCCCTGCCAACGAAAATGCAGTTATCAAGGTAATTGCAATTAAGGCTTCTTCATAGCTTTTTTACATCATAATATGGTTGAAGTTGGACCAGTTTTATATTGTATGTCAAGGAAGACCCTGTATCAAAGCTTTGTTTTTAAAACATCGAAACAATTATCAATGGACAAAATTACAATTTGAAAGTGATGCTAGTTGGACAAAATGACAATTTGAGCTTATGCATTAATGAAGTTATAAGTCCGTCACAATTTGCATTTATACCGGGGAGACACATTATGGATTGTTTGTTTATTGCAAATGAAGGTATTAACTTTTGGAGGAAAAAATGATTGAAGGGGGTAGTGTTCAAGGTGGATTTTAAGAGAGCTTATGATTAGGCGGATTGGGAGATTTTGATGAAAATAATGAGCAAAATGGGGTTTGGGGATAGATGGTGTTCTGGATATTTAAGTGGTGTCAACTACTTCCATTTTGATCCTAGTAAACGGGCATCCAACGGAGAAAATTCATACTTCAAGAGGATTAAGACAAGGTTGTTCCTTATCTACGATGTTGTTTAATTTGGGAGGTGAGCTGTTGCACTTGTTGTTGGTTAAAGCAGTCGACAAGGGGCTGTTTTCGGGTTTTGAATTAGGTGCTCATGAACGTTCATTCATGTTATCACACTTACAATTCGCGGATGATCGTATAATTTTCAGCAATGCAACTATTCGTGATTTGTTGAATGTAAGAAGGGTGCTGTTAATTTTTGAATTATTGGTGGGGCTGAAATTAAATTTAGCAAAGAGCAGAATTTTTGGAATTAATGTTGAGGAGGAGGTGTTAGCTTCTTGGGCTAAGGAAATTGGATGTTCAATGGGATATTTTCCTTCGGAGTACTTAGGATTACCGTTGGGGGCCAAGAGGAACTCTTTTGCTTTGTGGGAGCCTGTTGTCCAGAAATTCTATAATAGTTTGGCTGAATGGAAGGCTAAATCCCTATCATTGGCTGGAAGGGTTGTGTTGGTGAAATCTGTTTTGTGTTCTCTCCAATATATTTTCTTTCTATTTTTCTGATCCCAATTACTGTGCTAAACAAATTAAACTCTATTATGGCAGTTTTTCTATGGGGAGGTTCGACAGAGAAAAGGAACATTCATTAGGTGAATTGGAAGTTGGTGTGTAAGCCTAGGAGGTTGGGGGTTTAGGGATTCCAAATTTGTTGCTCTTGAATAGGGCTCTACTGGGAAAATGGGTTTGGAAATTTGCTACAGAAAAAAATTTATGGTGGAAAAAAGTTATGTGCAACGTGAATAACTTAGATCCGAATTCTATGATGATTGGGAATAATTTGTCAGCTCGGGTTTCTTGGATTTGGAGATGTGTTGTTAAGAATTTCTTCTCTTGTGATGAATTTGGGGATTGTTTTAGGAAAAATATTTGTTTGAGAATTGGAAATGAAGCAATGGAGTGTTGGCATGATGTATGGTTGGGTCTGGTTCCTTTAAAAGATCGGTTTCCGAGGTTGTTTGCTCTATCGAATAACAAGGGGGTAAGGTTGCAGAATTTAGGCTAAAGAATGCTTCAGGATGGATGTGGAATATTCAAGTGAGGAGGAACTTGGTGGATTGGGAGGTTGAGCAATGCTTGTAGCTTATTTCCTTGTTGAAAAGTTCCACTATGTCATTATTAGAGGAAGATTGTTGGTTATGGTTAGGAAATGGTGAAGGTTGTTTTTTAACTAAATCGTGCATCACAAGATTTTTTGAGCAGGAGGGTAATGATGGAAAGGATGGTACTTGGGATAGACATGTGTGGGCAGGGTAGCACCTCCACATATTGAAACTTTTGTTTGGCAAGTTACACATCAGAGAGTGGCAGTTAAGGCGGAGCTGTTGAAGAGAGGAGTGACAGGGATTGATGATCTTTTATGCCCGATGTGTGGGAAGTGTGAGGAGCCTGTTTCTCATATGTTCTTGCATTGTGAGGTGGTTTGGGATCTGTGGTCTAGATTATTGAGGGATTGTAATGTTTCTTTTGTGGTTCCTAAGAAGTTGATCGATTTTATAATTTTGAGGGATGACCTACTTTCGGATTCTACTATTTGAAAATTCATTCCAAGGGCGGTGTTGTGGTCGGTTTGGAAATGCAGGAATGAGATAATTTTCCAGAATGGGAAGGTGGATATTGCGCTGCTGTTTTTTCTTGCTCGATTTAGAACTGCTTCTTGGTTTGGGGCTAGATTTAAGGATGTCATAATTCCTTTCGACTCTTTAGTGGGGGATTTAAAACTAGTAGATTTGGCAGGAAGATAGAAAAAGGGGGTTCTTCTTCATCTAGGTGGGTATCTCCTCCTGAAGGTTTTCTAAAGCTTAATGTAGATGGGGCGATGGATAGGGGATGGGAAAAAGGAAGAATATGCGGGTTGATTAGGGATGCCAGGGGTATGTTGCTTGGTTCGTTTTTAGAGAAAATTGGGGGAGGTTCTCCTATACTTGCAGAACTTTTGGCGATCAAAAGAGGGTTGATTCTCATTGAAGAAGTATGATCTTGTCAAAAGCAGAGGTTTATACTGGAATCGGATTCTACTACTGCTTTGAAGTGGATTAAAAGTCCGGATTTATGTACTCCTTTGTTTCAGTCCTTGGTGAGAGTTTTAGCTACTGTTGTGGAAGGAAAGGGGATTATTTCAAGAATATTCTGAGATCTGCTAATTGGGAAGCAGATGAGTTAGCCAAAGCTGGTATAGGCTGATTTATAGGCTTTGTGTTCTGGTTCTTAAGGTTGTGCTGTGGTTGTATTACTAAAGGGTATTCTGCTTTTACGGTTATGTAATAAGTGTTATGTTGTAAGCAGTTAGTGGTTAGGGATTGGTTGTATGTTATGTTTCAGATTAATAAAATTCAGAGACACTCTTTTCCTCCTTCCAATGTCCTTCATGTTATTAATGCAACATGTAGGTTACGAAGGGGGGTTTTTAACGAGGCCTATCTTCTATGAAAAAAAAAAGTGATGCTAGTTCTAAGATTTTTTTCTTATGCTGATGGAACAACATATGACTACTCTTAAGCTGACGCCTTTTCTTTTTACTCTTCTTACAAAAACTCCCTCTAATAGATTCTGAGTTTAGTTGGCTCATTATATGGTCTGACTTAAGTTCTTGGTCATTTGTTTTTCCAATATTTAACAGTCTTTACGAAGTATTTTCCTGAGATTGCTTTCAAAACCATAAATTTGAGCATTTTCTGGTCTTCTCCTTGAACAATAAATGCAATGAGAATGTGTTCTATGTAGGCTAAAGAATGGGTTGACAAAGGTTTAAAATGTTAATACATCAATTGCTTCAAATTTATACTTTTGTGAATGCATATTTCTAACAAGTGTTTGTGAGAAGGCCACAGGGGGTGGGGCATACAAGTTTGCGGACCTCTTTAAAGAAAGGCTTGGGGTCAGTATCGAGAAAGAAGATGAAATGGATTGTCTTGTCGCAGGGGCAAATTTCTTACTCAAGGTCAAATCTTTATCATAATTCCATTCTGATATTTTATCTACTACTACTCAACATGCATAGAAATCCTTAAGTTTAAACTCTAACTGTGGTGATTTGAAGTTGAACAAATTGGATGAAAAGGTTCTGTCTTCTTGGAGATTTCATTAGAGCCTACTTATTATTAGATGGTTTTGTCTGTCATTCTTCTTAAACAATGAACATCTGATAAAGGAATTGTGAAATGTCTGTTGTTTAATTTGAAAACATGATAATACTGCATTCTTGAGATGGTTGAGTGACTTCTTGGAGGGCAAAAATATACAACAGTAGTGAGACAATCTTATGTAAACATAGACAGAAGCTACGTTGATACTCATTTGTGAAAATTGAATCAAATTAAAATTTGATGTATAAAATTGCACAAATCAAAGTTCATTTATAACATTGCACATTTAATGAAAGTTCATGTATAGTTTTGATATTTATCCCATAGGAGTGTTGGTGAAAAAAGGGATTGATCGTTTGTGGTAATAGCTCCTACAATGTCTTAATATGTAATATGGGGAATGCTAGAGAAGGGCTATCCTTGCTAAGGAGGAAGTTTGAGTAAAAAATCAGCACATTGATTAGGGCCAATTATAAACCTAAGCCAGTTGAACTTTTCCATATATAAAATCCAAAATTGATTTCAATAAACAAATTGTTTTTAAAACTAATATTTGGGAGTATTTCTTTTACAAATATAAGCTTGCTGAAGTACTTTACTGCATATCACTCAACGTAAATCTGATATACGTAACTGAACAGGCTATTCGTCATGAAGCTTTTACGCACATGGAGGGTCGCAAAGAGTTTGTGCAGATTGACCACAATGATATGTTCCCTTATCTTCTTGTTAATGTTGGATCTGGCATTAGTATAATAAAGGTATTTTTTTGCCATATTTTTCAAACTGCTTGAGAATGAGACATGAGCTTGACTGGAGTATAGAACAATCAACGCTCCTGGTCTAGTGCAGGTTGACGGGGATGGCAAATTTCAGCGTGTCAGTGGAACAAATGTTGGAGGTGGTACTTATTGGGGATTAGGAAGGCTACTAACGAAGTGCAACAGGTTATTTTAATCTCCTTTTTCCCCCTTTTTGTGTTAACCCAACATACAACCTCTCTGTGTTTATTATTTTATCCACGTGTTATCCTCTATTCGTTCCCTTTCTAGTTTTGATGAGCTACTCGAATTGAGTCAAAGGGGAGACAATAGCACCATTGACATGCTTGTCGGGGACATTTATGGTGGTATGGATTACTCTAAGGTATATATTACTTATGATCTTTGCTTTATGTTACCAGAATGTATAATAAGCATGTGGTACTCTAAGATGCATCAATTCTATGATTCATGGATAGGTTGGTTCTTATGTACTCCACAGCGGTTACAACCCTCTAATCTTAAACTATGACAGATTGGTCTCTCTGCATCAACCATAGCTTCAAGTTTTGGCAAGGCTATTTCTGACAAGAAGGAGCTTGAAGATTACAGACCTGAAGATATTTCCCTGTCTCTGTTGAGAATGATTTCTTACAATATTGGACAGGTTAATTCTTTGAAAAAAAACTATTCCCTGTCTCTGTTGAGAATGATTTCTTACAATATTGGACAGGTTAATTCTTTGAAAACAAACTATCTCGTAAAGTAGAAGTACCTGATTTGAAATACATTGGTGTTGTTTTCTTTCTCAAAAGAATAGGTATATTGACTAGGCTCAAAGTATTGCTTGAATTGTCTTCAATGATCTTCCATATTATGGTTATAATTTCTTTTTCTTTATATTCTTGAGAAGGGTAAAGAATTATTTTGTGAAGAACATTTCATTTACTTGTGAAAATTCTTGATGCTCTCGTAACTAGCTTCTAAATTTATTTCCATATTATCTTGAGACTAGCTTCAACTGTGAATTTCCATTCAAGCTCCTATATAACCATAGAAAATTAAGATTGATATTCCTATGTTATTGGCTGTCTTTCTGCTTCTGACTTGAGTAATTCTGCTATATAGATATCTTACTTAAATGCACTTCAGTTTGGGCTTAAGCGAATCTTTTTCGGAGGATTTTTCATAAGGGGACATGCGTATACCATGGATACAATCTCCTTTGCTGTTCAGTTTTGGTAAGTGTAGAACACTTTTTGTGCAAATTTGTCCTTTTCTGTTCCCGTTGACAAGTAGCTATTTTGCTCTCGAGAAAATATCAAATGGTTTGTTATGGTCTAGGTCAAAAGGAGAGGCACAAGCTATGTTCTTGAGACATGAAGGATTTTTGGGAGCTTTAGGTGCATTTATGAGCTATCAGAAGCATGGCCTTGATGACTTGCTGGTACATCACTTAGTTGAGAGGTTCCCGATGGGAGCACCATACACTGGAGGAAGAATACATGGACCACCACTTGGTGACTTGAATGAAAAGGCAAGTATATTTGAATTTTATCATATCAGTCCAGAGTCGATCAACCCTTTATAGATCAATGGGATGGGTTGAGTTTGGGTTTGTCTCTCAACCTCAACTTTTTGAAGATATTATTAGAACATTTTATATATTTATTTTCTGAAATCAGCTGTTTTTCGTTTGGGGCATGGGGAGTTAATTTCAAACCTATTACCAGATGATTTAGTCTTGGCATTTAGATTACACTTGACTTTCAAATCATTTCGAGCAAAAAATCAAAAGAGAATTGTATGTTAACAAATCTTGATACGGTACTTTAAAAGACCAACTTTGATCCATCCATGTCATTTGAAATTTTAGTATTTATTTTGTCTTTATTAGTTCCAAGGAGGGCATATTTACCCTGTTTACTCTGTCATCTGTTAAAATGATAAAATTCATGCTTTCCTTGTTATAGGAGAAAACATCCTTAAGTTCTAGACAATGAATAATGGATTATTAATTCTGCATTCAAGTTATCATGGGTTTCACGTACATTCTTTGGGAAGATAAAAACAAGCTTAAGTGCACGTGGTTTAGCCCAAATGGAACAAAGTTTTCCTTGTAACATTTAGTTCATTGATTTTAATGCCGTTTTACTTTCTTTTATTATTGATAATTCTTTATATTTAATAAAGTACAATAATTATGTTATCAATCAATCAATAAATAAATAATGCACAACTAAATGACTACAGTTTAGAGTTAAAATCAACTTATGGTTGTGTGCTTCAAGTTGTAGAAAGATAATCTTGGACATCAGAAGAAAGTAAAATGGACTAACAGTAAAGAATAAGCTTGAAAGCTTTTTAATTTCTGTTTTGAGCTTTGCTTCTCCTACTAGGCCTAACTCCTAGTTTGTGTGTTGACTGCAGATTTCTTGGATGGAAAAATTTGTGCAGAAGGGGACCGAGATCACTGCACCAGTACCGATGGCTCCACCTGGAACCACGGGACTTGGAGGATTCGAAGTTCCCTCTTCCAAAGGTGCCACTCTGCGTTCTGATGCTAGTGCTTTAAACGTTGGTGTTCTTCATCTAGTACCCACTTTGGAGGTGTTTCCATTATTAACCAACCCAAAAATGTATGTGAATTAGTATAGTTGTGATTTCATGCTGACAGGTCTATGTGTTTCCATCCGTGCAATATTCTAATCTCATTTTGTGAATTAAATGCTAACAGGTACGAGCCCAACACCATCGATCTATCAGATCACAAAGAGCTAGAGTAAGTATGCACTTCAAATATTCTACTTAATACTTACTATTCTAGATTTCCTAAGAGTGCTTTTCAAAGTAGATCGTAATACCTTTTACTTTTCAAGATACTGATTCTGCAAACATGGATTCTTCTTCTTATTTTTTATATACATGTTGCATCAGGTATTGGTTTACTGTGCTTTCGGAGCACTTGCCAGACCTTGTTGATAAGGTAAATATAAACACTATGAGGCATCTAGGATTCTCTCTCTTAGAAGAGCATTTGCCAATTGTGTTCTATAAAGGAATCATTTTCCAATAGAGTAATGAAAACTTTATTGTTGCTGATGGATGATGGCACTTCATTATAGCTATAAAAAGTTAATGTAAGAATTTGAGCGTGGCTCTGATGTTGCTTGATAACTATTCTATTGTCAAAAGAAATAAAAATGAAAACATAAATCATGTAAGCCTGAGGCTGTTGTTGTCCTTTCCAGCATGTCTAAATTCAATTCAAAGCATTGAGGGTAGCTAAGATTTAAAAAAAATGCTTAAAATGAATTCTCCTATTTTTTATTTCTTTAGGATTGGATAAATGAAATTTCCCTTTTCCAAACGTGGAGAAACTCAAAAGAAGGAAAGAAAGAAATAATAAGGGGAATTCTCCTCACTTCATTGGCCATATTAAAATAGCATGAAGTCCAACAAGGAAATTGTGTTCATAGTAATTAGTTTAAATAATTTGAAGTCAGACTTTTCTACAACTTTTCTTTAATCTCCGAGCTTGAAATGTGTTAGGCAGTAGCAAGTGAAGGTGGAACTGATGATGCTAAAAGAAGAGGTGATGCTTTTGCTCGTGCTTTCTCTGCTCACTTGGCAAGGTGACTTAACCTATTGAAGCATTTAAACTTTTTTTGGTTTTCATAGTCTGTTAATAACTGGTACATCTAATCAAACCATATAGATGGCAAAGGCAACCTATCATTATTGTAGTTGAAGTTCCTTTTTCTTTTATGTATATGAGGATTAGTATAAAACAAGAGATACTTGGACAAGAAAATGTAACTGCCATTTTTCTCAAGGATGAAGCCCTCAGAGTTAAATAGAGCACAATGGAATGTTGTAATCCATTTGGTGTGTAAATGTAAATACTTGTTATATAACTTGTTTCATATAATTTTTATAGGGAATTATGTTCATCGAAAGCTTGAGATACTTGGCCAAAAGGAAGAAGTTTGTGATATGGTTTATTGTTGTTTATTCTACTGTACTAAAAATCATTGGAACAAATTAACTTTTACTTTTGGATGCTTATGCACCTACAACCTCCTGAATAGGTTGATGGAGGAACCGGCTGCATATGGGAAATTAGGATTGGCCAATCTTTTGGAACTACGAGAAGAGTGCTTGAGGGAGTTTCAGTTTCATGATGCTTATAGAAGCATCAAACAGAGGTAACCTGCATTTCAACAGAAATCTTGATGCTTATAGTGTGTGTGTTTATATTGTCAAAATCAGAGTAAAAATCTTCTATTTCATGTAGGAGACTCGTACATTTAAATATACAAAATATTACCTTATCTTAGGAAGCTTCTAAACTAGGTAAAAGATTGATCCTAGGACTAATTATAATCCCTTAGAGTTAGGAATCCTAACTAATAAAATACATTCACAAAGATCCTACCAGATTACATAATCTACTTAATTTGGGAATCTTATTTCTGACACTCCTCCTCAAGCTAGGGCATGGATGTCTTCCATCCTCAGCTTGCCTGTTAACTTCTGAAAATACTTACCAGGTAATCCCTTGGTAAGTATATCTGCAACTTGATCTCCAGCGGTCGCATAAGGAGTACAAATCAGGCCACTGTCAAGTTTTTCCTTTATGAAGTGTCTATCCACTTCAACATGTTTTGTTTTGTCATGTTGAATTGGATTATGCCAATATTAATTGCTATCACAATATAGCTCCATTGCTCCATCTCATTTGACCTTCAAATCCTCAAAATAATCTTCAGCCATAACAACTCACAAATTCCCAATGCCATAGCTCAAAATTCAACTTCTCCACTAGATCTAGCCACAACATCTTGTTTTTCGCTCCTCCAAGTAGCTAAGTTTCCTCCAAAGAAAGTGCAGTACCCTGAGGTTGACCTCCTGTCAATTATGGACCCTGCATAATCTGCATCAGTGTATGCTTCTAGAATCAAATTTCCTCATTTTTTAAACAAAATTCCTTTGCCCGATGTACCTTTTAAGTACTACAAAATTTCAGTCACAACCCTTAGATGTGATTCCTTAGGATTGTGCATAAATTGGCTCAGAACTCCAACAGCATATGCTATGTCTGGTTTGGTGTGTGAAAAATAAATAAGTCTTCCCACAAGTCTCTAAAACAAATTTCTATCAACTACATCATCATATTTCGAGTCTCCAAGCTTGTGATTGACTTCTATTAGAGTTTTTAATGGTCTACACCCTAATTGTTCGGTCTCCTTCAACAAGTCCAGAGTGTACTTCTGTTTTTTTTTTATAAAGAGCGAGACCTCGTTAAAAACCCCCTTCATAACCACTGTTTACAAAAATACATTAGCGGACATTGGAAGGAGGAAAAGAGCGCCTCAAATGTTATTCCAGAAAAGAGTACATTACATACGACAGTCGGCTATTACAACACCCCCACACTCAAGCACTCACCTCTGTAAATCCTCAATGTCCTGAAATACTATCCTATATCCGCCTTAGCCAAGCTGTCAGCCTCCTAATTCACATACCTTTTAACAAACCTTAAAATGACACTATGCTCTATAACAACATTGACAATATCCTTAACTAGTTGTGAAAGAACTGAAGGACACAATTCTGGGTTCTTAATCCATTTAACTGCATTCACTGAATTGGACTCAACAATTAGCCTGCCCTTGCCACACCACTCTGAATCCTCAAACAAAGCTAAACCAACTTGGATGGCGTTCAATTCAGCTAAAATAGGGGGACCTAAACCAGCTAAAGCCGAAAAAGGCCCAAAACCTTTCCCTCCTAATTTCGTAGTATTCTCCCAATACCGTTGCTTTCCCAATCTCTTTGAACTGCCCCATCCACATTAACTTTAAAGAAACCCGTGGGAGGGGGACACCACAAGACAGGTGATGGATTAGATTTCATGGACTGGTTACTCAAATCAACTAGCTTTGGGTCGCCAACAAGGTAATCAAAGAGAACTGGACAATTAGGATATTTCGCCAAAAACCAGGCTACCACTCTATATCTCGATAAAAAGAAAAAATGATTAAATTCATTGTTTCCCCTCTCGAAGATCACATGATTCCGACACTTCCAAGAAAA
Organism: Hibiscus syriacus; assembly: GCF_006381635.1. Lineage (NCBI taxonomy): Eukaryota > Viridiplantae > Streptophyta > Magnoliopsida > Malvales > Malvaceae > Hibiscus > Hibiscus syriacus. The sequence continues at coordinate 105,258 of NW_024062129.1, read as the reverse complement.
CCATAAAACGGCTCCCAGAATAAAATTTCAGATTATAGACTTTGGAGCAAGACTTTCCCAAGACGATAAAAAGACGTTAGGATGCTCTGGAAGGACCGTAGATAAATTCCACAATCTTAAGAAACACCCCCATAGACCCCATGCAATCGAGCACGAAAAGAATAGGTGAGATATCGTCTCTTGATGCACACCACATACCAGGCATAAAGTGTTCTCTATCCCACTAACACCACGCTTTAAAAGTTCCGATTTGACCTCTACTTTTTGATGCAAGACTTGCCACATAAACGCATCCACTCATGGAGTGACATAACCTATCCAAACCAGTTTCGACCAAATCGGATCTTCAACAGACCCTTCTGCCATTTACCTAACACATGATTTAACCGAATAAATGCCTTCCCCATTCCCCGTCCAAACACATTGCTCATCCTCATTAACCGAATACTAGCATTACCTAGTAACGATAGTAGTTCCATCCACTGCTCTACTTCCCAGTCCAATAAATTTCTTTTTAAATGTATGTCCCAACACCAAACCCTATTATTATAAAAAACCAAACTCAGATATTTTCCCTTCCTTATTAACAGATAGAAAGAACAATCTCGAAAATTGACAGGTTGGAAACCAATAATTCAGAGATGTCAAAAGATATAAAAAATCTTTTGTTGTGAGTGTACTACTTCAATTACAAGGAAGTATTTTAATCTTCCAAGTTCCTTCACTTCAAACTCTTTTATAAGACACTTCTTTAGGCTTCCAATTCCTTCAGAATCGTTTTCTGTAACAATTATATCATCTACATATACCAAAAGTGCAGTCACTCCCCTTAAGGGAGAATGTTTCATGAATAGAGTATGGTCACCTTGGCTTTGTTTAAAACCTTGTCTCAGCATTATTTTAGTGAACCTCCCAAACAAAGCTCTCGGGGGTTGTTTCAGTCTATATAGAGCCTCCTTCAGTCTGCAAACTACCTGTCTAGTATCTGGCCCAAATCCAGGTAGCATATCCATGTATACTTCCTCTTCAAGGTCTCCATATAAGGAGGCATTTTTAATGTCAAACTGTTGCAAACTCCATCCCTGAATAGCTGCTAAGGACAGTAGGACTCTCACTGTGTTCATCTTTGTAATAGGGGTAAATGTCTCAAGGTAGTTTATCCCATAGGTTTGAGAGTACCCCTTTGCCACCAACCTTGCTTCGTACCTTTCTAAAGAGCCATCTGAGTTATACTTGACTGTGAACACCCATCTGTATCCCACTGTTTTCTTCCCTTTTGGAAGCTTCACTAAGTCCCATGTTTTATTCTTTTTCAGGGATTCCATTTCATCTTTCATAGCCTTTTTCCAGTTCTCGTTCTCTAATGCCTTGGATACATCCTTAGGAGTGGTGATGGTGTTTAGGCTGGTGAGGAAGACTTTGTGATTTAGGGATAAGTTTTTATAGGTCATGAACAAGTAGGAAGGATGTTTTGTAGTACAGTTCTTTTTCCTTTTCTAATAGAAATGGGAAAGTCAAAATCAGAGGTAGACAGAATTTTCAGTATCATTTTGATCATAACGAGTTTCAGAATGTACCTAAGATTGTATAGGAGCAGGAAAAGGGGATGATCGAATTTGCATAGGTGTTTTCCTCCTTGAATAGACCAGTAGGGGACAAATAGTGCCTTGAATGTTTGGTTGTGGTGTATTAGGTTCTGGTTGTGGAGAAGTTGGAGTAGGAGTTGGCTATGTTTGTTGGATTTGTTCAGAATGTATAGGTGTAGGAAAGTCAATGAGAGGCTGAAGCAGAAAGAAATTGCATCCTTATGTTCACTAAATGATATTTCCCCTGTAGATAAGGAACAATAAAATAACTTTCTCTTTTCACTAAAGTAACATCTACAAAGGTGTAGTATTTTCTTGTAGGTGGGTGATAGCACTTGTAGCCTTTTTGGGTAAAAGAATAACCAATAAATATGCATTTTAATGCTCTTGTATCAAGCTTACCCCGACCTTGAGGATGTATATGAACAAAAGCAACAGACCCAAATATTCTAGGTTTTAGGTTAAGAGATTGACTAAAATTTGGAAAGAATTTTGTGAGGGCTTGACGGGGACTTTGGGATTCAAGAATTTTAGTGGGTAGTCTGTTTATCATGTAAGTGGCAGTTAACATAGCCTCTCCCCAGTACTGTTTTGGGACTTTGTTTTGAAATAGAAGGGCTCTTGTTGTGGCAAGGAGATGTGCTTTCTTCCTTTCTGCTACATTATTTTTTTGGGGGTATTTACACATGAGGATTCATGTGTGATACCTTTTTCTAGAAAGTAGGGAGATAAGACCTTATTAAAGTAGTCATTGGCATTGTTTGATCTGACTCGCTTTATTTCAGCCCCAAACTGAGTTTTAATCATGGTGTTGTAGAAGGTTTTAAAAGTAGTGGTAACATCTGATTTCTGTTTTAGTAGGAAGATCCATGTAACCCGAGTACAATTGTCTTTAAATGACAAACCATCTAGCCCCAGTTATATTAGGAATAGTGGAAGGCCCCCGAACATCACTATTAATAAGATTAAAGGGATTGGTGATCTGTTTATTGTTTGTTAGAAAAGAAGAACGTTTGTATTTTGTAATTTCACACACTTCGCAATGGAATTCTTCAGTATTTAAGTATTTAAATAAATAGGGAAACATAATTTTCAAAACTTTAAAAGGTGGGTGACCAAGGCGAAAATGGTGTAGCCAGATTTGGTCTTTATTGGCTGTAGATTCAGATAAAAGAGACAATGGTTGGGTATTCAAGACTCTAATTGGTCCACTATGGTCTTCAAGGTAGTATAGGTCGTTGACTTCACTAGCACGCCCAATCATCTTCTTCGTTTATTGCTCTTGAAAAATGTTGTAGGATGAAACAAAACACTGCATTTAGCATCTTTGATGAGTTTTTGGATAGATATGAGATTAGTAAATAACTTTGGTACATTTAGGACATTTTTAAACACTAGGGTTTTACCAATGGCAATATCTCCTTGACCAGCAACAGAAATCATGGTATCATCTGAAACTGATTTTTTTTGTTACTAGGACAAGGTGTGTAGGTTAGAAATTAGAGAGGAATTAGTCATATGGTTTGTGGCTCTTGAGTCAATCACCCAGGAACTTTGGGTAGGTATGTGGGTGGAAGACTCCAAGACATTAGAATCCTGAGAAAAAGAAGATGATATATCTGAGAAAACCAAATTGCATGTACTTGTAGAGGAAGGGTTTTCTAAGGATCCCAGTAGATTTTTCAATTTTCTACTTATTCCCTATTGAATTTGACAGATTGTTCTTCAGGTTCCTTAACCACTTGTTTAGTTGTATAAGCTCTGCTCTGTCCTCTTACTAAAATTCCTCTCTGTCAAATTCTTGCCTGTTGATTGAAGTTATCCGTGTAACCTCCGACACTTCTCTTTAGTGTGACAAGGCTTCTTGCAGTAAGTACACCATAAAGAATACTTTTAATTGTTCTTGTTGCTTCTAATCTTCCTTCAAAACTCTGCTATTCCAGGCATTTTGGTTCCTCTGTCACATCCCTAGTAGCCAAGGCTGAACTCTCTACTTGACTGTTTTCGATCATAACTCTCCTTCCTTCCTCTGCACGAACGATTGCAATGGCTTTATTTAGTGAGGGCATATCTTCCTTTCCAAGAATATGGAATCTCTCTTCATCAAATTCAATATTTAGTCCAACAAGAAAATCATAAATTATGTCCTTTTCAATAAACCTTTTTAGGGTTGTTGCATTTTCACTACACTTCATTTGGATACTCTGGTAGTGATCCATATCCTGTCACAAGTTCTGTAGTAGGTTAGAGTATTTTGTGATTGATCTGCCTCCTTGCTTGGTGGACGATATCTTGGTCTTGATTTCATAAATTTAGACATCATCTTTAATCTTTGAGTAAGTTTGTTTTACAGCCTTCCATATCTCTTGGGTTGTGTTGAGGAACATGCATGTGTCCTGATTTTTGGCGCCATGTAATTCCATAACCAGGACATTACCAATGAATCTTGTTCATCCTAAGATTCAAACCTAAGATATCCCTCCTTAGGTCCAGTTCCAAGAAGATGACTTAACTTACCTCTCCCCTTTTTTTTGATAGAAGATTAGGCCTCATTAAAAATCCCCTTTTTCAACCTCCATGTTATAAAAGTAACATGAAGGACAAGGAAAGGAGGAAAAGAGTGCCTAGAATCTATTAGATGAAATAAAGTACAACAAAGGTAGACCCTAAACATCTGCAAACACCACCAGAAATTACATAAAACTTAAACACAATAGCTAAACATAGGAAATAAAATTTTCTACTCCTCAATACAAGCAGACAGAAACCATTACATCACCCTATCTCATCCACTTTAGGGCATTGCTTGAATCTGATTCAAGAATAAACCTCCGATTAGGAACAAAACTTAAATCTTCCAGAAGACATAACCCCCTCTTAATCGCCAATAATTCTGCCAAGATAGGAGGATCACTCCCAACTCTTTCTGAAAACCATTGAAGCAACACACCTTTACTGTCCCGAATCAAACCACCAATACCTCCCTTATCCCAACCCTTTACCATTGCTCCATCAACATTTAGCTTTAAGAACCCATCCGGAGGAGGAACCCAGCAAATTGGTTTAGAGTTGCCATTTCCTTGTCTACCCACCAAATCCGCAAGTTTTAAATCTCCCACAAGAGAGTCTAAAGGTATATTCACATCCTTGAACTTTGCAACAAACCAAGAAGCTATTCTAAAACGGACAATAAAGAACAGCCTCACCACATCCAGCTTAACTTTCTGAAAAATAACCTCGTTTCTGCATTTCCACACTGACCACATCAACGCCCTTGGAATAATTTTCCATATCAAAGAATTCGGAAGTAAATCATCCCACAAATTTAAAAAGTCCATGATATTCTTTGGAATCACAAAGGACAAATTCCAAATATTCAATAATCTGGCCCACAGACCCCATACTACCTCGCAATGCAAAAATAGATGCGAAACTGATTCCATTTCCCTACCACACAGAGAGCATTAAGGATCATCAATCCCTACCACACCTCGCTTCAGTAATTCCTCCTTCACCGCCACTCTCTGGTGAGCAACTTGCCATGCAAATGTCTCCACCCGTGGAGGAGCAATCCCTGCCCAAATATGTCTCTCCCAGGTCTCCATCTTCTGCTGAATACCATCTTGATCAAGGAAAATGTTGATACAAGATTTAGCTGAAAAACAGCCCTCACCATTCCCTGACCAAATCCAACAGTCTTCCTCACATGGCGATATTGAGATATTGTTCAACATAGAAATCAATTGCAACAGCTGTTCAACCTCCCAATCCGCCAAATTTCGCCTCATTTGAATGTCCCACACCCAAAAACGTACGAACCAGTTGAGGCCATTTAAGGTAATTTTTTCCATTCAACCAATAGGCAGCTTGTATATTTTGCAAGTCACCTACCGGATTAGAATGACCCCCTTTATTCACTGTGGCACCCTGCAGGGCTTCAGTGCTGCTAGTATTATCAGCCACTTCACACATTTGTTTTTGGGTTAACAGCATACACTCAAGAGAAGGGTTTCAAGAAAAAAATTTGTTGGATCGAGATTAACAGGTCACAGAATGAGCGTAACAAGATCTTATACCATGTCAAAATCAGAGTAAAAATCTTTTATTTCGTGTAGGAGACTCGTGCATTTAAAATATATAAAATATTTCATTATCTTAGGAAACTTCTAAAGTAGGTAAGAGATTGATCCTAGGACTAATTATAATCCCTTAGAGTTAGGAACGGGCGTATGCTGTGATTTGTTGTTCTCAAAGCCCAGTTGGAAAGGAAAATACAACTTTCTTGGCTAGTAGAAAGCTAAACTAGATGGGCGGTTGCATCCGTTTTTTCATTTATTTTTTGTTTTTGTTTTTTAAAAAGATATTTTTTTTCTTATATTTCTTATTAAAAGAAAATCTGTTTTGGGAGTGGGTCATATTCTTTTAAATGTTAGTACTGGTGTGGGTAAATCTAAATAAGCCCAATACTACTTTGATAACCATTGGGGAGCTTATGGCCTCCCTTGAGCAGAGCTAAAGTCTTTCCCAAAACACAAGGTAGGTCTATGAAGTATATAATATTGTGATTTTTTTCTCTCTTCACTGTTAAGCTCCACACATTTTATCAAAAGTACATGAAAAGGGCAAAATTTGAAGATTTTTTCAGGTACCTGCCTGAACAAGTGGTTATACATTACATACAGTTTCATGACACATTTTTCCAAGTTTATGCATACAGGTGTGCATATATCAATGTTTCTTGCGACCTCATTCACTTATCAATGTTTTCCCAATCATGACAGGGAAAATGAGGCATCTCTGGCTGTTTTACCCGATCTACTACTGGAGCTTGACCATATGGATGAGGTATGGTATTATAGAATGTAGTCTTTTCCTCCTTGAAGGAGCCTTAGGGTAACCAAAACTACTACGCAGACTATGAAAATTGTTCGTTCTTACCTGAAATTTGTTATTTTAGGTTAAGAAAAATTCCAAGTGAGATCTTCAGTTTGGGTTGCATAATTCACAATACCAGCTCTATTGCCCTTCCTTTGCCACTACTTTATGGTCTTCTGAAATTCTCCTCATTTTGCAGGAGGCAAGGTTGCTTACCTTAATTGAAGGTGTTCTAGCTGCGAACATATTTGATTGGGGATCTCGCGCCTGTGTTGATCTTTATCATAAAGGAACAATTATTGAAATTTATAGAATGAGTCGCAACAAGATGCAAAGACCGTGGCGGGTCAGTGTGGGAAAAATCATCATTATGGAATCTTGATTTGCACTGTGTAGTCCTTATTGGATGCTTCACAGAAATTTTAGTACATAAGAAAAATCTTCTTTTATGTACTACAGGTAGATGATTTTGACCTCTTTAAGGAACGAATGTTAGGATCTGATGGGAAGAAACCTGAGCCCCATAAGAGAGTTTTACTCTTTGTTGATAACTCGGGTGCTGACGTTGTCCTGGGCATGCTTCCACTAGCAAGAGAATTCCTTCGACGCGGAACAGAAGTAAGTTTGTCTCTTTACTTTGCTGGTGAAAGATTTCTAAGTGAATTATTATTTCCACAATAAGATTGTCTCAAGTGGTACTGTCTTTGCACTTCTGAGCCCTCTATTGCCTTCTGAAACACAACTGAGTGCTCTTTCATTGTGACATGTTAGTTAGTTAGGCAATATAATCCGGCTTTTCCGATGGTGATGTTTTTTTCTTCACAGAATGCCTGAACTTTGGGACTGAAATAGCAATTACAATTCAAGTTGCAGAATACCTTATAATGCTATGTATCTGCAGGTTGTTTTGGTTGCAAATTCTCTTCCTGCGCTGAATGATGTAACTGCCATGGAGCTTCCTGATATTGTTGCCGAGGCTGCAAAGGTTTGTATTTGTTGATACAGCTTTCTTTTCCTTTTTCTTCACTTCTACATCAGTAGCAGTATATTTTCTTGAGCATATCATAAATCTTCTCTATTTGATTTTGTAAAAGGAGGGCTCATTTTCCTAGAAAAAGGTTTTATTATAGATGACCTAGTTTACAACATGTGTATTTATCTGATCATAAAAGGTGATGGGGTTAACGGAATGATGATGATGGCATAATTTCTGATTTATTTCAAATTTTGTTGTTCTTTATATTGTCATGCATTGAACACAATAATCTGATTCTTCTAGTACACAGCATTGTGACATACTTCGCAGAGCTGCTGAGGCTGGAGGCCTCCTAGTGGATGCAATGACTAACGAAGTAGATGGTTCCAAAGGAAATTCTTCTTCAGTTCCTTTGATGGTTGTTGAGAATGGTTGTGGGAGTCCATGCATCGACTTAAGGCAGGTCAGCTCTGAGTTAGCTGCAGCAGCCAAGTGTGCTGACCTGGTAGGTTATTTGTTTTCCCATTCATCTTTGTGAAGCATTAATTCGGATATAGCTCTCACTGCCTTGCCTTTTCCTTCTTCTGTTTCGAGAATATTAAGAAATGCCGAAAGAAATAAGTATAAATCACACATTTCGTTCCATGCAGGTCATCTTAGAAGGGATGGGTAGAGCTCTTCACACCAATTTCAATGCTCGGTTTAAATGTGAAGCCCTTAAGGTATGGTCATCTGATCTTGTATCTCTTCCAAATTATCAAATATAATACTTAAAGAGGTTTGCTTGACTCTTAATTTTAACTCAAATACCTTGTTTGCAGCTTGCAATGGTGAAGAATCAGAGGTTGGCAGAAAAACTGATTCAAGGAAAGATATATGATTGCGTTTGCCGATATGAACCTGCTCCTGCCAGTTGATCTTTCACATTAAAAAAAGAGCTGTTGCAAGACAATTGAAAAATTAAAAAGAACTCCTGGAAGACTTCATAGCTTTAGCATATATACCATTCATTAGTAGTTTTAAGTTTTCGATGTCGTTGAATAGAACAAAATGCAGACGGTGTTTAGTAATCAACAACCAGCATCTTCAACAGTAGTAATATAATCAGGATAAAACATGCTTTTAGATGTTAATGAATATTCTTCAAGTTGAGAATATTTTCATGCAAAGGCTTACTCCAAAATTATTCATTATCTGGATTGCATGGTGTGTTTTCTTTTTGCCTACTGTAAAATGCAACAGCTTATCTTTTAATGACACTTGAAAATGATGAACAGCTCGTCAAACTAAAAAATAATGGCACTTTAATATTGAAAGACCATTTCCTCATATTAGTAAAAGTGCTTTCCAACATTATCCAATGGCTACTTGCAACGCAGGTGAAAAAGGAAAGAAAAGAAAGCAAAAAAACCAAGCAGCCGAGCTCATTCCATGATAGCAACTCCTCCAGCAGCCTTTATCTTCTCCATTATATCATGTGCTTCCTCCTTGGTGACCCCTTGTTTGAGAATAACGGGTGCCTTCTCAACAAGATCCTTGGCCTCTTTCAAACCCAGATTAGTAAAAGCCCTCACTTCCTTGATAACCTTGATCTTTGCAGCAGCATCAAACTTCTCCAACTTCACATCAAATGCTGTTTTCTCTTTCTTGTCCTCTACCTTTGCAGCTCCTGCACCTGCACCCACTCCGCCCTGTGAACCCAACTCCATTCCTTCATCTGCAATGGTTTGCATTTTGGGTGCTTAGCCTCTCTGTAAGAGTAGGGCCGATTTGTCTGCGCTCTTCTGGTGGTAAGGCTGCAATTCGCTCTGCCAGTTCAACAATCTTATCAGAGGGTGGAGGTCTTGGGCCATAGGGATCATAAAATTGTGGATATTTGTACTTTTTAGGCTTAGCCTTGGGATCTCTTGGAACAAAATCATGCTGAAATGTCCGGATCTGCAAAGGCCCCATTATTTCACGAACAGAGGGGTGGACACAAATTGCTTTTACAAGTCCAACCAATTTCATTGTTTTGCACCACAGATCACAATGATTCACAGAAAATATGGATAGGAAAAATTTTTCTGCTTCAACCAATTGAATAAAAGGTGTCTATCGTTTTAAATACTTTCAATAACACTAAGAGCTCGCCTGCAGGGAAAGGAAAAGGTATCACTATTTAGCAGAGGAAAAACAATTCTCACAGCTAACAAAAAATGCAACTTATATCTAGATATCCATACAAAAGATGTTTTCTGTCGGAATAAAAAACTGATCATGAACATTAACCAAGTCATTCAAATGCACTGGAATCACAACTGTATATGTTCTACTTTGCATGGTTATATTTAAATGATGCATTGGAATCGCAACTGTATATATTTAGCTTCAACAACAATCAAGTTGAGCTAGATAGCCAGTTGAGCTAGCAGTCATACAGTCTGCTGGCAGAATGCTTGACTCATACGTCTAACGGCCAAGCATCAAACACCAATAAGTCTCAAATAGCAAAAAACAAGTTTGTTGTCTGTTGGTAGATTGCTTAACACATAGCTCTGATGACCAAGGACCAAACCCTGACAATCTCAAATATAAAAAACAAATGTTGAGCCAACAATCATGTAATTTGTTAGGATGGTGTCTGATTCGTAGTTCTAATAGCAAAAGATCAAGCTCTACAATCTCAAATGTCAACAAACAAGTTGATAACAATACTAAAGCAAGAGGGAAGCAGACAAGTTAGCAAAAGAGGGGATTGGTTGAGGTGTTGTGTTATGTTGTTGTAGTGTTATGTATTTTATCTAGGGAAGTTTATTATGTAAGTTGTATCTTATGTAATTATGGGTTATTAATAAAATGAGGTACTCTTTTCCTCCTTCCGCTAGTTGCCTCTTTCACAAGAGCCAACTAAGAGGGAGGTTTTTAGTGAGGCCTCCTATTCCTATAAAAAAAAAACAATACTAAAGCAAGCCAGCACAAGCATCTCAAAACTTGGCTAGAGCAAGTCACAGGGTGTAACTGAGCTGAGCCTAAAAAATGTGAAGCTCGCTCAAACTAAAATCCAAACTTGACACCTAAAATTCAGCTCAAGCTCAATGAAGTTTTATTGTCCTAGTTCGATTTGAACTCAGAGATAATCCATCGGCTAGAGCTACTTGATTAGACTAATTTATCTAATAAAATTCAATTCAATTACAATACAAGATTTCAAGCTCGATGTATTTAAAAATTTTCTTCTCCACATATAAATATATTTTTTTTCATATACCTCTCGCAGCAAGAAATTCTATTTCAAACAGATTAGTGAAAGGATTGCAAATAACGGTGGAGCAACTTTGTCGCGGCAGCGGCGCGAATGAATTTCAAATCAATAGCAACCAATCGGAAACAGAAAATGAAATATAGCAAGCAAAGCAGAGGCAGAGGTAGAGAGCACATAACAAAAAACGAGCTATAACACAAAATATAAATCTTCGAGTCAAATTCAGGGTTTTAATTACCTTATTTAACTTTCCGGCCGTTGGAAGTTTGAGGGCAAGAGATGGATTGGGTCAGGAACTGGAGGAGGAGGAGAAGGAGAAGGGGTACGAAGCTGGGAGAGAACGGTGGTGAGAGGCTTGCTTGGCGGCGGGAATGTGTGAAGAGAGCTGAGAGCGAGCCAGCAATATTTTATATAATATAACTTTATTTTTGGGATATTTTTTTAGATGTTTTTGGGATAAACTTTAAAACAAGGTTAATATATATATATATGATTATTTAGATATACTATTAAGTAATATATTTTTTATTAAATAATTATTATAATATTAACATTTATTCACTTAGAAATAATAATATAATATTTTTAAATCAAATGATATTATATTTCTAAAAATATTTTTAATTATATTTTTCGATTGATATTGATATTATTATTTTATTATATTAGTTTTTTATTAATATTAGTCAAATGCACATCATATATGAGGAAATTAAATGTAAAAAATCATTTAATTAATTTATTTTTTAAGAAAGCTAATAATTATTAATATGGGTAAAATGAAATGCAAATAGAACGAAAATTTATGACTAGAAGAGCATGAACGAAGGCTAGGAGTAATTTTTTATTTTTAAAAAATAAATTACTTATATATTTCAACTAATATATAATTTTTATTTTATAAAATTAAACTATTAATTTTATTTTTAATTTTAATATTTATATTTATATATTTTATTAATTTAACATTTTAATTAAAAATAATAATTTTTTATTTTAAAAAAATTGATAGAAGCCACTAATCTTATTAAAAAAATATTCAAAATTAGGTTTACAACTATAAAGGTAAACTAAACACATAACTATTGATACAAAAATTAGCCACTTATAAGAAAAAAAAGTTTTAAAAATTTACCAAAAAAGTTAAACAAAAGATAAATACAAAGAGACCGTATCGGCAAACGAACCACAAAAGTGATCGAACTATTGAATGAACATCGACAAACCACAAATTAAAGTCGAGCACGTGAGAAAACTATCCACAAATGTAAATCACATATCCAAATTTAATCTTACGACCCGAAGCAGGAAAAATCAATGTGATAATAAATAAGTGTCATCTTGATCAGTCGTGACGATGTCAAATTTAATCCTGAAAAAAGATAAACGAAAAACAACTGAAAACGTATAAAAAGACAAAGAAAATGTGTCATAAAGGCAGATTTATTAAAAACAAAGAAAAAACAAATATGTGATATAAGGGAAATAAAAGAAATATTGACAACGTAGATCAACACTAAAATTAGTGTCGTCGTCTATCAACCAAGAATAAAGAAAGAGATAGACGACTTTAGATTTTTTTTTCTAGAACTTTCAATTAATTTTTTTAAAAAATGAAAATAAAATTTAATTGAAAGAAGTCATAAAAAATATTATAAACATCAAAAGTTAAATTTATCATTATATCATTTAAAATTTAAACTTATTTATTTATTGTAACTGAATTAATTGAGTTTAATAGTAATATAGAGATATGTAACTAAATAAGGTATTCATATTCATATTCGTATTTATAATTAATTAACATTTATAGTTAACATCATAAAGTGATAATAAATTTAGCTTTGAAATACTTGGTTTTGTCCACAGAAAAATTGTGAGAATGGATGGACATGAATGTTGTAAGATATGAATGGATGGACATGAACATGGACATGCAATGTTGTAAGATAGAATTGAAGAGTACGTCACTGATCTTATAAAAGAAAGTAAATGTGAGACAAACTTGTCAAACCAAAATGATCATATCATGCATGTGGGATCCGATTCCTTCATTCTTCTTTATCACACAAACAAGGGAAAAGCCAATCTATATCTTCCTCGAAATAACATCAGAAACCTACTGAATAACAATTAAATGCATTGTTACTTGGACCTTGATACTATATATAATTCACTTTCATTTTGAGCTGCCTCCAGGATTTTAAGTACGTACGTAGTAGTTGATTGCAGATGGGTCCAAAGTTGAGACTAATGAATTTGCATCACTCCACTCCATGATCCCAAGCTATTCATGTATCCATAATTGTCTTTCCCGGCATCGGAATATCCTTGGTCTTTCCAGTCGAGGGACAGGAGTTTGTTGTTGGGTTTCACATCCTGATCTTCATTTGCATCATAAGGAAGCATCATCCTGTCCATGAATGTACCGCCATTTCCATAAAGGGACATCCCATATGGAGAGCAGAGGTCATGATGACTCATTCCCATATCTCCAACTCCCTCAACCATACCCAACTCAGTACCATTCCCCATGAAGTCATAGTTCCTGGAGCTCCCTACTATGGCTTCCAACTTACTCTCCATGCAATCGATCGGCATTGGGTATTCCAGCCGAGAATTGTACATACTTCCCCCCATGAAGTTGGTTGCATCGATAGCGAGTACGTTATTAAGGTGCATATCAGGGAAATTTGAAAGCTGGAGATGGGTGGGATTATGAGAAGTGGATGATCCAGCAATGTTGATGGATGGTTGCTGCTCAGTACTCGACTTTTTCGGCGAAACTTTCTTGTTCTTTCTACATCCTCCACCAACAGGAATGTTCCTGAGCGTGCCTCCCTTGGTCCAGTACCTCCTGCAGGTCTTGCAGAAGTACCTGGGCTGGGAAAGGCTGTAATTGTTGTAGTAGCAAAATTTGGTGTGCGTGGACTCACACCTGGGGCATTTGAGAGCTTGGTCATGCGGGGGTCTTAACCTCCTTTCGACCAACGGCCTTGAGCATGTCAGCATATCCCCAGATAGTGATGAACAATCAATCTGAGACTCCTCATTAATCGTCCCCTAAAACATTTGTTAATTATACACAAATTAACCAACATTGTTTCATAAGCATGGAGTAATGCTTCTCATTGTTACAAACCAGTAAGCACTCCAAGTATAACGAAGGAAACAAATCATACTACTTAGTTAATAGCTTGGAAAAGCATACCTGAAGCCAGTCAGATGAATCCATGCAAACTCGCAGAGAAGTAAGACCCATTGAATGAAAAACAGTAACAGCTGAATACCAGATATGCAAAGAAAACAATGAGTGTCTGTTCTAAATTGGGGTAATGGCAACAAACAAAAAGGAGGAAATCAGAAATGGAATGGTTTGTGAGGTAAAGGGGAGGGAGGGAGGGTGTGAATAAAAAGGAAGAAAAAGGCACCACAACTACAGTAGAGTGTAGAGTATAGAGTATATAGTAGGGAGTATTTCGTTATGTATAGTATTAATTTATAGGGATTATCAAATTTGAAGTAAGGGAATGATGATTGTGATGGAATGATGGTGGCATTATAGTGAAGAAGATTGTTGTTAAACGTATGTAAATTCCTAGAAATGAAATCCCCAGGGAGTCGATGTCGTGAAACACGAGATTTGAAGGCCCCACGATGGTGTAGAAATGAGAGGACAAGGGGTCCACTTATCCTTGACTAGCAAATATTTGAAGGGTCGTGTTGTTGGGGCTAGCAGAGCCGAGGAAACAGAAGTTCAAATACGTCAGAAATAACGGCAGTGGGCGTCACATTATGTCTTAATGACCACCACAAGAGAATAATATTAGTATTATTTTTGTTTGTGGGAAGGGAAGGGCATACCGAAAGAACACTCCACTTGTGGGGCCTAATATCCAATGGGATGGGACCCCAATCACACTCCTACTACAAGCAAAGAATAAATTCTGTTGTCCCCACCTATCCTTCCCCCCCCCCCTGGTGATTTGCTGTGCTTTGCTCTGCTTCTACTAATTACCGGACTAAAACTCCTTGATGAAATGAACAGAGTTTAGTTCATCTGTGATGAAAGATAAGACAGGGAGAATGAGTCCGTTTCCCAAGACACGCAGCTTAAATGAAAATTCTTCATCAGGCAGGTTTCTTTCTCCAGACAAAAATTGAATACGACACTTGATATCTACAACATGCACCCTCATGAGTCATGAGATTCTTTGTAACTAGCTTCAGCATCACACTTAGCCTCGAGGGCCCTAAAGTACAAACTGACAGGTAAATAAGTTCCCCACGCTTCAGCCTTCAACTCACTTCACCATGGTCCACACAGTAAATTCATCATTAATTTTCGTTTAGTATCAACCCCTTTCTTCTCTTTTGTTTCAGGAACAACAATCATCTCCCAATCATAACCAAAGGCGCAATAACCAATCATTTATTATGTCATTAAGTAGCTAATTTCATGATGCTCGGTGTTGAAATTAATCTTAAATTTTGTACATCATATTTTTCAATGAAATATAGCAGGCTAATGGTCATCATGTTGTTCACAGAATAGTGCATGGTAGTGGACCTTTAAGAATTTTGTATGTAAGTTGTCATTGCTGCCTGATGATGACAAAAAAAAGCCTCAATGTGAATTCACAGCTTTAAACATGGATGGAAGACGATGTTAGTTGCTTGTTTCGTGGGAAAAAATTTTGAACAAAGAGTATGACACACAAGCATTTGTATTATTTCTTACTGTTCTTATGTTTTTTCACCCTTTAATCTTCCAACTAAAAGATAATCAGTTGAAATCAGCATACTTTGGTTCAAAATGATTCCCAGATTTTCATCAAAGTAACAATAAGCGAAAAAGAGAAAGATGAAGCATGGAACTTCAGCTTGACGGTACCGCCACACTTGATCTTGAATTTGCTTTTATTTTCTTTTTAAAGATCAGCCTAAAGTTGAGGAAAGGCCATTAAATTCATCACTCTTTCTTTTTAATCTCTGGTTTTCTTTTCTTCATTCATCCTCCTTTACCTTTAGGAAACTCGTAAGTTGTAGAGAAATCAGTAAACAACATTGTTACACGTAGTACACCCTATTAGGAAAAGCCAGAACTAAAACTGAGGGACTCATTGAGGGAAGAATATTATCCATTTTCCAAAAGCATAACATGTATGGTGAGAAAAAGTGAAAACCCTTCAAATTTTAAAATGAAACCACTTTCGAATGGCTGAGGGAGAATCTGATGTATGAGGCAATGATGATGGGTACGTAGTTGATTGCGGTCAAGCAAACCTCGTAAAACGTGCAGTCAATCTGGGTTCTCTTAGGGCCTAGCTTAGCCTTAGAGGGAAGGGACAAGGAGAGTACTATCATTGATCCTCTAATATATATCTATATTCATGCTTTCTTTTTAGGCCACATGGAAGGCAATGGTGCAGACGAGGTCCCTTGATCAAGTGGCTCATCTTGGGACCACGATTTCATGGGGAGAACTAAAGAAAGCGTCTGCAATAGTTGCTTTTGATTTCATGGGGAGTAGGGTTGCTTGTCTAAATCCATCGTGAGTTAGTTAGTATTCGATTCATGTTAAGTAAAAAAATTTGTTACTTGATTTTATTTGTTATTAGTTTAGATTGTTAAAATTTTACTCAATTCTTACTCATTAAAAAAAACTTATTACTCGATTCGTTGCGTGTTAAGTTCACCGAAATTTGTACTTTATTTTCTTAACTATAAGTAAAATCTACTAATATTATATAAAATTTAATATAAAACATAAATTAAAAAATTTAACCTAAAAAAATTATCAAAAGAGTGTATAAACAATTTCAAAGTCTAAACTTCAAAGTAATAATATACAAATATATTAAAATAATAAATAGGGTTTGATTTTTTTAGTATAGTAAAATATTAATTAATAATTTAGTATTGTTTATTGTTTACTAAAAAATTAATAGATTAATAATTTATTATCTTTTTATTATCTATTAATAAATTAGTAATTTTTTAATGAAATATTTTTTAAGATAATTACTAAAAATGTAATATAAAAAATTAACGAATTGTTCGTGAATTTATCGAGTCGAATATGATTTTGCTCGATTTAACTTATTAAGGTCTCGAGTCGAGTTCAAATTTGAGTCGAGTCAATCCGAATTAAATTTTTATAGAACTTTGATCAAGTAGAGTTCGAACTACTTACGAATTGTTCAACTCATTAAACACCCCTAATGAAGAGAAGATTACGTGTTTTTAGTGTGAAAACCAAGTGGATAAAATAGGGGGAAAGAAATGAACATAGGCTTAGTTTGCCTGCCAGATCCGATCTCATCCAAGATCCACTAAGCCTCGTGCATTGAAAGATTTGGTGTCGAAAGAGAGAGATAGGGTTGATGGATTAAATAATAAACTAAAAGCCAATTTCAGACAAAAGTCACACAATTTGTGCTGTAGTGAGTTGGACTTTGTTTAAAGGCGCATGCGCGAGGCGAGAGATACATCCGCCGACGGTGACTGCGGCGGCATTCACAAAGACCACGTAAACGTATTCCCTGTCTTGGCTGGCGTTTACAAATAGAATTTCTGACGAAAACGAATCTCAAACGTCGGTGGACATGATCTTTAATTAGACGACTTGGACCCATCAATTACTATTTTGGTCGAATGGTTGCTCTGAAATTCTCTTTCTTTGCTACGGTATTAATCCAATAAAATTTGGATTCGGAGGCCCGCTACTATAGCTAATTTTCATTTGGCATCATCCTCTTCCTACCCGAACAAGTTCATCAATGTCACTTTTATCCTCGTTAACGAAAAATATAAAATTTACAAATACAATTAATACTGAACTTAAATAAATTCTTAGCATTTATTTAAAGGGTAAACCAAATAGAAGGTCAATAATGTTGAGTAAGTTTTCATTTTCTTTACCAGAGTTTCAAACTTTACAAATTGATCACTAACGTTATTGATTTATAACAAAATGGCCACTTAAGGTACACTTAACATTTTGTTTTTGTTGATTCTTGGAGCAGTCAGCAGACCGACGAGAATGAAGAGAAAATTGTGGTAGATGTTAAGTTTGTAAATGAATTGATAGAGACAAAAAGCCAAAGCATAAGGAAAAAGAGAAACTCCAACGTCGAAAGGATGATTAAAGAAGACGAAGAACAACATATAAGTGAAGCCACATCTACCCGTGAAGCTGCAGTTGCAGTCGAGAAGCAGATCTGCAAAGCGCTAGTTAATAAGGACTCCAACAGTTCAGATGTCCAGGTAAGTGTTTAATCGTCCAGCTCAGCTTTCTGTCACCAACGTTAACGCTTGTTAACGTCGAGTGATCATTTTGTTACAAAACGATAACATTAGTGATCCATTTGTAACTTTTAAAACTTCAGCGGGGAAAATAAAAACTTACTCAAACATTAGTGATTGTTTGTGTAGTTTACCCTTATTTAAATTACACGTGTTTATACCATCCATTAAAGGTGTGCAAATTCAGATATCGGATCCGATTTGAAAATTCGGATACTTAAAAATTTCGGATACCTAAAATAGTTATTCGTATCTAATATGAAAAATTGAATATCCGAAATTTTGAATGGGATATTCGGATCCGAATATAAAATTTAATTTGACAAAAAATAATTTTAAATTTTTTGATTTATTGTAACTTATTCAATACCTCTATTATATTTTTATGTATATTTAATTACTCACACACAATAAATAATTAAATATCCTAATTTTTATTGGGCTACTCGTTTATTGGGCTAAAGGGTATCTAAAATCTGAAAGCCCAAAATTTTCCAAATTTTTGGATAATTCGAAAATGGAATTTATCCAATCCGTATTCGATCCGGTTACCTGATTTTTTTCGAATATCCGATCCGAATTATATGAAAATAAAAAAATGAATCGGATATCCAAAATTTCAGATTAAATCACTGGATTAACGGATCAAATTTTTGCACAACCCTACCATCCATTACATGTGTGATCTCCAATGGAGTGACTGCCAATTGCTTTGACATATGAAGTGGATACCAAATAAGGTCGCATCCTTGCATAAACGCTTCTTGTGGCTGAATACTGCTTTGTGGAATTGGGCCCTCTGGCTCTTATGCTCTGTTAAAGAGTGCACCCTTTGACGTTAAGTTCCAAAATTAAACCTAAATATTTGTTTATATTTCCATCTTCAAGAAGTGGGTAATTTTACCAATAAATCCGACAGCCCAATTCGGCCAACTATTCCTTTGCATTTTCATTTTGGGCCATAAACAATTTCCCTTTACTTCTCATGTTACTATTCTATATCGTGATATGTTTATTTCTCCACATCATTTACATTAATGTTTCAATAGTTTACTTTGAACTAGTATGTTGTATTTATGTACTCTTTAGGATTAGTACGGCAGCACATGGTGTCTATTCATAATGGGTGGTAGTAGGACGATGGTAAGAATGCATACGTTTAATATAAAATGATCGGGAGTTTTTATTTTTACAACATTTTTATCTTAGGAATACTATTTTCAAAATTCATATTTTAATTGTTTTTAAATATTGTATTTGTTTCGTGTTTTAAGTGATTACAGCCGAACATGATTCCTTGATTGAAGCAAATAAGTCAATATACCATTCCCTTGCAGACTAGAAACAGGCTTAAATAATTTCAGTAGAAAAATTTATGAGAATGGTCGGTTTGCTTCAATGAGAATAACAGACCCCTATCAGATTTCATTATCCTATTGCCTAGAAAATCTCATGATAATATCTATCATATTAGTTCTGGGAATACGTGTAAAAATAAATGAGATTCTAATCCAAGATCCTACTTTTGAGATAACCCTAAAAAAATATGGGCAAATACCATGTGCTACCAAAAGCCAATGGTGAAAGATCACCATGTGATGTTAAATACAAATAAATTTTCCTTGGAAGCCACACACACTCCCATCCCATCCATCGAACGTCAAATCCAGCTCTATGTTTTGCAGTGAAAAATACGTATCCGGTCACTCTAAATGCAGTGAAAGATATTGGCAGCTCTATATTTATTTTTTGGTTTAGCGTCGTAAATACTAAAATAAAAAATAAAAAACACAAATAATCTCCTAGATTGTTGTATTATGAGTGATCAATTATTAAAAGTTATTAAATAATCTTTTAGTTATATGATATTATTTTATTGAGACTTTTTATTATTAAAATTTTAGTTATTGTATTATTTATTATAAGCAAACAGTTTTGGATCTTAAGATCTCTTTTAATATCCCACCTTGCCGTTATCCAAACTGTTCTCTGATTTTCGAAAATTATAAGCAAAAAATAGTATTCGCTCCACTTTTTTAGAAGATTTTGCTGAACAAAAGGATTCTGTCTTCTGGGTTTTACTTTTGAGTTTTTAATTGTATTTGTTTTGGAGCTTTCACATTTATGGGTTTTTACAATAACTTCATTTGTCTCCCACAATATCTCTCGTGTAATTACTTTTCTCATTACAGACGTATATATATGAAGATTGTATAATTATATATTTATTTATTTATTTATATATACATTGTATTTTATCTTTATTTTTAATTTTTTGACTGTCGGAGGTCTTCCACGGAAGCTGCTCTCAACCTGACGTTGGAGACAGCCTACTACCCTACCTCCCTCTTACCCCATTACATATGATAATAGGGTTTTGTTGTTGTTGTTGTTGTATTATTTATTATGTTTCAAGTTCATCTTTTTTGTTAAAAAATGAAATGAGTCTGAATTGGACGTTAACATACTGACTGAAATACGATAAAAATATTATCCCATAATCTCAACCGATACTTTATACAAAAATAAAATAATAGCGCACGGCATAGTATTATTGTATTCCCATTTCCTTTACTTGGTCCCAAAGCCAAATCCAATACCTTAATAGGTTGGTCCAAATCCAAAGGCAAAACCCATCAAGCTACATATATGCAATATAAAATACCAGGATGAACCGCCTCTTTTATTACCCAAAGCGGTAACCGCCTCTTTTATTACCCAAAGCGGTATGCCTCTGACGCCCTCGCATATTATAAAAGGGAAGCAAGTAGTTATAAAAACAAGTAGCGCACCCGCCCACCGCTCTTTCCTTCTTTCCCACTGCTTCTAGAAGTCTGTTCTCTTCATTCCTATTTAAACTACGCCTCTTCTTATCTTTCTCTCTTCTCCAAGCAGAAACCCTTTACACACCCTATATTTAATCTTCAACTCTTTCCACTCTTATTTGTTGTTTATTATATGTATATCATCTCTTCTTATGAGATGAATCGTTTTTAGTTTCTTCTTGTTCATACTCTCCGTTTTCATTGGACACAATTGTAAATTGAATTTTGTGTTTTAGTTCTTGCTATTATGGCTTTTGTTGAAAACCAATACAACCAATTTTCGTTCCAAACACGAGACTCCGACGGAACTCCCATGGATTCGACGTCTTTCGACGCTGCAAACGATGAGGAATCGGTTGTTTCCGATTGCGAAAGCAGCGTCTCTGGTCCCTCTTTTGATCAGCCTTCCCTGTCAAACAATGGGTTGATTCGGTTGTCCCGTGGGGACAAAGCGCATGATGTTATCGAGAAAAGGTTTCTCTCCAATTTGGGTTCTCTGGCGGCTCATACCAATGACTTGACCATCCAGAAGAATTGTTTCTCTGGCTTTACTTGGCAGGCAAGGCTGAAATCTTTCCAGATTTTCACCAAGGCAATGGAGAAAAAATGCGGCGGCGATGCCAATATTAAGTACGCTTGGTGCGCTGCCACTAGGGACGAAATTTCTAGGATCGTTGAGCATGGCTTTGGCTATAGCGGGTTGCCCAAAAACAGCAGTTTGTATGGTCATGGCGTCTACCTTTCCCCCGATGGTTCTCCAATGGAGAGGTAAAATGCACAACACCATGAGAATTCCATCTCTTACTTATTGTTCTAATTATAGAAACATGTTCAGTCTTTGACTGCCTGTAAAATTGATTGTTTGTTTTGCTTCAGTGTGAAGAATACCATCGTTGATAGTAATGGGATGCGGTATTTGATGCTCTGCCTCGTAATATTGGGGAAGGCAGAATTGGTACAGCCTGGTTCTACGCAATGCCATCCGAGTTCAGATGAGTTTGATTCCGGCGTCGACGACTTGTCCACGCCGAAGAAATATATTGTGTGGAGTACGCATTTGAATACTCATATATTGCCGGAGTACATCCTGAGTTTCAGAGCTCCCTCGTCTTTGAAAGGTAAGCGATTTCGGGTTTGAACAGTTTGAAAGTCGGTTGTGAGTATTGGGTTTTGACTTTGAGACTTGATTATTTGTAGGGTTGCTTGGGATGCAAGATAGGTTGAAGATGCCGACTTCACCATGGATATCATTTCCTGCTCTGATATCTGCACTTACCACGTTCTTACCTCCAACTGACATGAACTTGATCTCCAAGTATTATAGGGATCACAGGGTAAGTGTGTGCACTTACTTTTTTCTTCTTCTTCTTCATGTTTCCAGTTATTGCAAATTAGAATGTTATGTTTGGTTGGGCAGGATAAGAAAATATCAAGGCGTGAACTCATACAAATTTTAAGACAATTAGCCGGAGACAAATTGTTGATTGCGGTCATCAATTCATCTAGGACCAAGGTACGTAATCAAAATACAAAGCTTTCTTACTAGGGGTTTTGCTAAATTTCATTTTACGCCTATCAGTCACTGATTTGATTCTGATTTTGCAGCAATACAAAGCACGAGTGAGCAACCGCTGAATGGGGGCGCAAGGCAGATAGATGATGATGAAAACCTGGAGTTTCTTTTCTGTTAGAAACTTAAATGTATTCTGTTGTTTTTTAATTGATCGAGGATAAGTAAATATGTAGACTCCAAATTTTGCAGTTTCTTTTCAGAATACGACTTCATTTTCATGTTTTAGGCCAAGGGCAGGTTTCTCTGAATCTCGAACCCCAAGAAATATCTCATCCGACATGTTCTATTAGTATACAAACCAACACCGAAAGAAAGGGGAAATTCACATGCAAATATCATGTTATAAGAATTAATGTATGAAATAGTTGATGAATAAGAGGTGGTAAAACGACAATAATCCAAAGCAGGGGACAACATGGTGGAGGTAAACAATGGTCGGCCTATTGTTTTGTTTAAGAGGAATGAGTTGGTCTATAGCCTCTGATAGTGGATCTAATTTCATCTAAAAAAATATGAAAAAAATTGACCTCCTAAACGAGTTAATTGCATCATATATCCTCGAAGTATGATTTTTATTTTAAATTGGCACTTAAACTTTTAAATATACCAATTTCACCCCTAAACTATGACTATCTTTTTAGGTTAGTCCTTAAACTTTTGAAAACTTTAATTTCATCCCTAAACTATGACCTTTACTCTAAATTGGTCCCCCTAACTTTTTGAACGGTCCAATTTCATCTCAAACTATATGTATATACTAATCACATCCCTCGTTAATAAAATCATCAAGTTTTATTATAATATGTTTGAAAAAAATAAAGTTTAGGTTAAATTATGGTTGAAAATAATTATATATTTGAATGCATTTAGGATGAAATTGAAATATTCAAAAGTTTGAGGACTAATTTAGAAAGAGAGTCATATTTTATGGATGAAATTATAATGCTCCAATGTTTAAGGACTAATTTAGAATGAGAGATATAATTTGGGGATGAAATTAAAATATTTAAAAATTTAAGAACCAATTTAAAATTAGAGTTATAGTTTAAGGACATATGATGCAATTAACTCCCTCCTAAACTCATGAATTTTGTTTTACTAATGATCAGATCTTTATTGGTGGGAAAACTAGACCCAAGAACAACCTTTGGGTTGGATTATCTATTATACTCTATTCGGCTTAAATTAGGTTGTTAATAGGCTTCTAGATGAAATTGGGTTTAAATTTCTTCTAGAAGTTTGTTAGAAAGGCTTAATATCAAAATAAGTTTTGAAATTATATCTTTTTACATTTAGGTGTTGAAATATTTTTAGTCAATTTAAGTATTAAACGTTTATAATGTTATCATTTAAGTGCCAATAACTTAACGACTGTTAAAATAAGTTAACTAATCAGTACTTTACTTAATTTTTTATTTTCTTTAATTTTTTTAAAAAAAAATTCTTAAATTTTGTAGAAAAAAACTCCTAAGATCTCCTATTTCTTTTATAAAATATTCCAATACTTTCAATTTTCAAGCACGGTTGGAGACCACCCAATCACCAGTGATCACTCAATGGTTGACCATCCTCCGATCATTTACATATCAATCGGGATAGATATGTATTGAGATTTAGGGATTTGAGTTTATGGATTTTAAGGGTTTGAAGTTATGATTAACGACTAACGATGGGTGGATAGACAGTCGATGGAAACAATAGTAGTGGTGGACGGTCGACGAGTGGGGTGAAGTTTTGGGATTAAGGATTTTTTTAAATAATAATTTTAATTTTAATATTTTAAAAATTTATAAAAGCACCTCATGTCACATTCTAAATAGTTAAAAAAAATTATTGTCTATCGAAAAACGTAAATGATAATATTAGAAGCCTAAACCTAAATTGAGCAAAAAAAAAATAGACATTTTAAATGAGAGGTATAGTTTAAATAATTTTTTTCCTATTAAGCCTTAGAAAGAGGTAGCATTTTCATCCTCTTTCTTTTTCCCCTTGGCTATTATGATTTTGCACTTAACTCGCTTCATCCGCAATCCTAAACCAGGTTGCAACATCCGGTGATTGCTTGCTTTACGTTGTCTAAAAAATGTCATCACTAAGGAACGAACTCAACCGCGAGTCTAAGCTTTTACCATTATTATACCACTTTCTTCTGTTTTCATATTCATAGAAATCCTCACCTTGTGGCTTATTCGTTAGGTCATCGAGAAATACAGGGACTACGTCGTCCCTGCCAAAGCCTTCCACAACAAGGAAGAGACGTTACGGGTAATTTCATTTGTTTATCTCATCCAATTTCTTGCTTCTTAGACTGTAATATGAGTGCCATCTATAATTTAATGAATATATAATTTTTTTCTTCTTTCTGTTTTTTTTTTTGTCGATTTGCTCTACAGAAACTCAAGGAGAAGGCTGTATTCTGAAACCCAGATGAATTTTACTTTCAGATGATAAAAACGACAGCTGTGAATGGAGTTCATAAACCCGAGTATAACAGGGCTTTCATATTTACACTGTTTTCTATTTCGGCTTGCCAATCTATAATGCTTATTTGGTCTCTTTTCTTTTTGTTCCGATATCTTTATTTGAATAGGAATCAGGTTAACAAATACACTCGGAAGAACTCATGTTAATGAAGACCCAAGACATATTACAAAGTGAAAGGAAGGTACAATGAATGGTTTTTCGTTTATCAAAGGGCTATATGATATTTCCTATTATTGATACGAATTTGTCCTGCTTCAGAAAGTTCTGTTGCATTCTCTTGATATTCATACATCTAACGGACACATTTACTATGTTGAAAATAGGTTTGGTTTCTTAACTTTTTTCTCCCTAGTTGGCTGGAAAGGAATTCAGGAGCTGTCATGTACAAGTGTAGGACTATAGCAGTGAATGTATTTATCTATTTCCTTTCTATTCTTCAAACCATTTATTTAGTATCAATGGAATTTTTGTGTCATGCATAAGGATTGATTTTTAGCACACAAGATGGACCTGAAACACTGCAAGATTTAACAATTCATATCACCATTATTCAAGACTCAAAACCTCGTGTAACTCAATAGTCAACAAATCATCCCCATGCGTCTTACTATCTTCTCCTCTACTTTTTTCCCTTCAAGATTCCTCTTCCTTTAATACAAAAGCAAAATCATAATTCATTTCTCTACTGTTATCATTTGTTCTCTAAATACAGTTGAAATTGCTTGCTTTTGCTTTCATTGATCGGAACGATTTACTCTCTTTGTTCATCTGTGTTTGCCACACACTGACAAGGTTGTTTGCTAATTATTAGGTCTTCCTGTCAACCTGGCCATTAGTTTAGGCTTTAAATGTTAGCTTTGATTTGACATTGAGCATAGATAGCTTGGGTCTGGCATGCTAAAAAAAATGAAATAATTATCCTAAATTTTAATCACTGTTAGTATTTTTAACAGTTAAATAAGTTGTTCATAATAGCTATACACGTATTTAAAGTTTTATAAAGTGACACGAACCAAACAACCTCAGTGGTTAAAGAATTGTTCTTCCTTGAGATCTCAGGTTTGTGCACTATGAATGTCAAGGTGTGAGCTTTCAATTTCAAATGATTGAGTTATCTTTGAACGAATACTACTTTATACTTATCTCAGATTAATCAAAGTTATAAATATTTATTTGAGCTGGACATTAACACGCAACTGTTAATTTTTTTAAAGAAAATATGAATTTGAAATATAATGAATATTTAGACGACTATTTATAACTTTTACTAGTCAGAGGACCATTTGTGTAATTTACCCTAAAATTTTATCATTTAAATACCGAATAACTGAAAATTGTACAACCATTCCTTTATCACCTGCTCTTCTTATCACCGTTAGAGCTTCAAGCCTTCAACTGGTATAAATCAGCAATAATCATAAGTAGTGCAAGTTGGTGGAGGTAAACAATGGTCGGCCCCTTGTTTTAATTAAGATGTATTGCTTGATTAGTGCTAGCCAACTCTCTCTATAGCCTCAAATAAAATAAAATAAAATAAAATCCCATCTTACTTGAAAAATTATGAAGCTAAATCCTCATCCAGTTTGTAATGAAACACATGCACTTGATTTACTATTTCTTTTAGTATAAATTACTGAAGTTATAATGTAGGTGAATTTGAAGGATTCCTCTCTCAATTTTCATACGAAAAGTTAGCTGCAATTAAGGGCAGGCCAGATACTCATGCACTGACGTGATGTTTATTCATCAGAAAACTAGACTCGAGAACGACCACACAAAAGCCTGCTAACAAAGAGCTATAAGACCAGATCATATTTCCACATAACACCACTGGCAATGTATTATTATTATAACTATTGGTGTATAATGAAGAACTAGTCATGCTGAGAAAGGTCGACATATACTGCAGCAATAGTTTAGATGTTGACACAAATAACTTAGGCAAAAGGTTTGCATCAGTATTTTTTTTTTATCATGCTTACACTCGAAAGTGAGTCCAGCTTCAGTTCCCTTCATAGCTGTTTTCCTGTTCTTGTATAACAGTGGAGTTCCCGGTTGAAAAACCTTCATTCATCTCCACTACACCTGCAGACTCTGACATTTTTGTGATCCTCTGCAACTCGTCAATTACCTCCGAGGGACGAGCTGCTGATCGGTCATCAGCCAATTGTTCTTGTGTAGCGGTTTCTTTGGGAGCTGATTTGGGCTGTTAAATAACTTCAGCTGCTTCTTCCATTGCCAAAGGGGGTGGTTGGGGAGGAACTCATGAACGTTTAATGGGTGGTTGTTCATTGGTTCTCACACCATAAGGTCCAGCAGCCTTGGCTTTATCTTCGTTTTCAATCTCTGTGATTCTGCCATTCTTCCGTTGCCACCAAGGCATCAAGCTCTCATCATCCACCAGATAGTTTAACCCATTGCCCTGTCCATTCTGATTCAAGCCTTCAGCACTTGTCTGGGACTGGAGTACCTGGCGGGAGCCATTTTGAATCTCCCAGGCTACTCAATCAGAGAAGGGGAGGGGTCAGATTTACATTGATATTACTCTTTACAAGTCATATTTCTCGGCACAAATAACATCCAGAATAATGAAAATATGGTGGTAATGATTGTATTCAAGTTTTCCTTGGATTGATCCACCACACACCACGGGATGTAGAAACTAATGTATGGGACTACCCGTTTTGACTGAAGAAAATAAGCAGTAACCAATTTGGTATATATATTGATTATGGCTCCAAAAACTCTTCAATCGTAATACTTAAAATATCCTGCTTCTCAAAGATGTTTAATTAACCACATTGAAGTAGAATCCTAGTAGTATATATGAATAAAATGCAAGAGAAATGATCCTACTGCAGAACAGACCTTAGATCTTGGTGCTATGCGAGGATTTGACAATAACTGGTTACGGTTGGGAGGCATATCATTTTCTTTTCCACATACCTTAGCTTGTCCTAATAGTTAAAAAAAAGAATATTAGTAATGACGTTCAACACCTCACCAGTCACAATTGGGTTGTCCTCTGAAGAAACTAAATTATAAACAGGCAGCAATAAGACAATAATTTCAGAAGATGCCCTTGGTATGAGGTAAGCAAACAGTACCGATGAAACTAAATGACATTGGATGTTGTCCAATGCAACTGAATTCGTTTAATAATCATCACTTTGTTGGTTCTTAGCACCATTAATACATGAAGATAGCTTGCTAAGTAGTCAAGCTGGGTTACTTGCTGGGGGAAAATCCTTTAGCAAACAATATATCGAGCTATTTAAGGAAAGAATAGAACTCTTCTTCCAAAGCTTAACTTCCTAAGAGACCTTTGCTATTCTTTTGGGTTCCTCACATCTCTATCTTACATCTCCATAAAGTGCACCCAATATTAACAAGGTCATAGTAGAGGAAAGATATCAATATCTACAGCTAAATTAATATCCAACACAATGTTTATTAATTAAGGTCATAGTAGACCCATAGCAAAACATCACTTCTCTTAATTATCAATTTATCATTCATTTATTTATTGCTACGAACGAATTGTCTAACATGCAACACTATAGATATAAGCATGGCCACAACAGGAAACGTTTAAGAATCAAATTCCAACAAATATTTCACAAGACACAACTACACTAAAAATTGTATAGGAGTACCTTCCAGTTTTCTTATTGAATTACTCATCGGCTTCATCTCTTGCATTTGCACATCCATCAGATTCATAAATTCCTCAAAGCGGCTTCGCTCTGACAAGTATCAAACTAGGTTCAGTATATCAAGAAGATACTTGTGCAAGAACAAAAAGACCAATGAAACATTATGAAACTATTCAACAAAAAATAAAAGTTCATTTCAAATCCACCTTCATTTTTGGAGTTCAACATTTCCTGACTCGCTTTTGCAATGTCAGCAGCTGCAGCCGCAGCAGCTTTTGCTGCGGCTGTTGCCTCCTCTGCCAAACTTGGTTTTGCGTAAATTTTATTGGTGTGGTCATTTTCTTCTTCCAGTACAACTTTACGTATCCACAACTTCAACTTTGGGATAATAACTTCCAAAAAAAAGTTATCTGAACGTGAGAAAAATCTAGTTTATGAAATTAAACTTAAATCCGGATAAAAGCAGCTCAAAGAGATGGAAACAGTATTGGGAAATAAAATATGACACATCTTACCAAATACGAAGTGATAGAAGATGCACTTTGTTCTGGGTAATGAAGCAGTAGATGATATCAATACCTTGAATAATAAAGCCCTGCCACAGCCTGAAGCTGCCAATAACCCTACAGCAGAAACCGCATGGTACCACTGAAACTGCTTCTGTGCAACTGTCCCAGAAGATGCAATACCAGCAGGAACAGCTGCCATAGGTTGGGGTGCTTGGATTGAAGCCTGAGTTTGGATGATTGATGACGACTTCGCTTGCCCATCTGATACCATTATTATACAGCAACAAAATAGATTCAGTGACCCAGCAATAAGAAGACAAAGGATTGACTCCCACTTCACTACTACAATATAGTACCCGGATTCGAACTAGGTGGTTGTGAACTAGGAGTTGGGTCCTGTTAAGAATCAATGAATGCTTATAAACACTTATCAACAGAAACAAAATATCATGATAATGAACAAAAAACAAAATAGTTATACTACCGGCACACACCGAAAAGCTTCATCAATCTACTCCTTTGTAAGGCCTTTCCTCTCGAGAAAGACCTTCTATAGATAACAGGCGAACCCCTAACTTTGGGGTGTGAGAGAAATTTGACAGCATTTGAAACCTGGTCCTCTCTTATCGGTTCGGAGTTCACAAACACAGATGCTGGAACACTCTGTTTAGTAGCATCTGGACTAATATCTTGTTGAACCTGATTTGCTTGAAAATTCTGTTTAGTAGCCTCTAGCCTAACATCTTGTTGCACAACCTCTGTTGAAAATGGTATCCAAAATTAGAATCCCTTGATTTGAAGAAGAAAAAAACAGATCTGAACTATTCAGTTCTCCTGAGCATGTACAATTTCCCCTTATTTGCTCCTTTTAATTGGTTCCCAGTTTTCACATACATATAAACCCAAAATTTTCTTTTTCTTATAACACTGCATATAAGTCAGCTTTAAAGTAAGCAAATCCATCTAAAAAAAATTGGGTTTTAATTCTCTGTAAGTAGAAATCAACGCGAAGAAAGTTTACAGACTGTATACGCTAACTTAGAGAAACGAAAAAAAAAAGGATCCGACCTGAGAGGCTGAGACTGCTTGTGGCTTATCGTCGTTGGAATTGGGAGAAGGGGACTGAGTCGTCGTCGCCATAGCGGCTCACTGAGTTAGAAAGAGGCGGCAAAACGAACGAAAGAAAAACAAATAGAGCAAAGGGTGAAGCTTAACGGAGTTGCTGACAATTGATAATGATGAAAACCGAAAGACTCGGAAGAAAGAGGATCTTTGCTGATTTCGGTGCAGCTGATGAATTTTGCTCACCGTTTATCCATTCAAGGCCTGAAAACAAGTTTTATTGGGCCATGCTATGAAGTTTTACTTTTCAAGTTTTATTTTAATTTATCACAATTTTTTAAGAGAAAATAATTTCAGTGACAAAAAATGTCTTATAATATACGATTTTAACCAATTTTTTTTTGGATTTGCCAAAATGACCAACTAAATCGCAATGCGATCGATAATTCGTAACGCGATCTCCGGTATCGCAAATCAGTTTCCAGATTCGCAACGCGATTATGACTATCGCATTGCGATTACGTAAATCGCAATGTGAATACGTAAATCGCAATGCAAATACGTAAATCACAACGCGAATCTGACTATTGCAACGAGATTCTGACTATCGCAATAATGAATTTCAAATTCGCAACTCGATTTCTGAATTCGCAACAGGTTTTAGTTTCGCAACACAAATGTTTTGGGTATATAACTACGCAGCAGCAACAACTCATAACCTAAATCCCTAAATCGCAACTCATTCCATCTCCATCTATCACTCTCTTCGGCGACATCCGTTCCTATATCCAACGACATCCTTTCCCATCCGACAACAGGTTTTAGTTTCGCAGCTCGTTTGTTTAGTAAATTAATTTACAATAATGAAATCATCTAATGTTGATCATGTTTGGATAGATTTGTGTTTTGGAGGGTCATGGGAGAATGTTCATGGTGTTTTACAATATATGCCTTTACCCATGAATATTCAACTAAAACTGTCATTAAAAAAGTTAACTTATGAAACTCTAATGTTACGTGTTGCAAATAAATTGAATTTAGAGCCTCTAAGTGGATTTAGGCTATCTTATCAGAGAAATGGTAAAGTTTATTTGTTAACCGACAATGAAGATGTTGAACGATTCATTGCTTACATTAGTGTTTCAAGTGATGATGTTACATTGTATGTTGTTGAACCTAGAAGTAGTGAAGTTAGGTCAGTAGTGGGTAGTAATCAACTAAGTTTTTCAACCCCAGTTTATGGTGATCAAAATTTAATGATTCCACCACAATTTCATCACCAAGCAAATATTGTTTCACCACATTTTCAATACCAAACACAATCTCAAAACCCACAACCTTTCCCTAATCCAAATCCCAATCAAGTTTCAGCACCAAATTCTGGTTTTCGTATTGACCAGTTAGATGATGATGAGCCAACAAACAAAATTGTGAGTACTAGTCAGTATTCGAAATTTGATATTGGTCAATACCCGGACTTTGATCTTGGTCAATACTCGGATTTTGATGATTTTTCAGAAGAAGAAACAGACATTGCGTGTAATGATTTTGATATTGGTCAATACCCGAATTTTGATGATGAAACAACCGTTGCCGAGGAAGATGTTGTTGATGATAATGAGGAGGAAGTTACGACTGTAAATGAACATGTTGAACATCCATTCTGTAATTCATATAACCCTGAAAAAGAAAAAAAAAAGAAATCCCCAAAGAAAACTCCCCGAAGAAAATGCCACGGGAGTATAACTGGAATATGCCAGAATTACTTCAGATACCGGAAGAAGAGTTGGTAAAGATAGCAGTTGATTGTTACACAAAAATTATTCGTATCAAGAAAGATGATTATTTTGATATAAAGGAAGACTTGAAGATAGCTTTGTATACGAAATGTGTGGAAGATGGTTATCAGCTAAAAGTTAACAAATCAAGCAAAGATCGTTTCGAAACAAGGTGTATGATTGACAAAAATTGTACGTGGCGTATTATTGCAAAGAGGATAAAAGATTGTAAAATGTTTCAAGTTAGGACTTTTATTGATAAACATACATGTTCAAGAACCCAAGTTTTTCCTCACCATAGACAGGCAAACAAAAAGGTGTTGGGTGGTTTTCTGGCTGAGTTAATGTTTTTGAATGGCAGGGTATATCAGGGACATGAAATTATGACTGACATGAATGCTCGGTTCAAGATTAGTATCTCATATTCTCAAGCTTGGAGAGCCAAATGTTATGCCTTGGAATTGTTGAGGGGGTCGCCAGAAGCATCGTTTGCCCAACTGTCGGCTTATTGTCACAATTTAAAGCTGAAAAATCCTGGGTCGGTAACTCATATCAAAAGAGATAGAGATGGACGTTTTGAGTTGCTGTTTATCGCCATTGGTGCTGCGGTTAGTAAATCAATATAATTTTGTTGACTCATTTTTGTTAGTTACATGCATTTCACATTTAAATGATTTATTTCTTGTGTATATGATTTGTAGATTCGTTCGTTTATTACTTACATGCGCCCAGTTATTATAGTTGACGGAGTACATTTAAAAGGTCGATACCTTGGAGTAAACTTATTAGCAGTAGCCATGGATGCTAACAATGGGATACTGCCAATAGCTTACGGGGTTGGCAAATCTGAAACCTCTGATTCATGGACATGGTTTATGGGGCATCTTACGGATTGCATAGGTCCTATCAGCAATCTGACAATCATATCCGATAGGGCAAACTCAATTGACAACGCTGTTAGAAGGTGTTTCCCAGATGCTTTTTATGGACTTTGTGGTGTTCATTTGTATAGAAATCTGAAATCAAGGTCTGCTGGTATAAAAAATCACAAATGGACATACTGGAAGGCTGTAAAAGCTTATCGGGAAGTGGATTTTAATAAGCATATAAACTGTTTAAGACGTGTTTTGCCTCAGTATGCTCAAACACTAGAAGATGTCGGGTTTGAAAGATGGTTAAGAGTACATCAACTTGGAGCAAGATATGGTTTCATGACGTCTAATAGTGCAGAATCAATAAATGCTCTAAGTCGTCATTCCCGGAAATTACCCATTACTATGTTAATGAAGTTTTTTCGAGCCTATATTCAACAGTGGTACTACAAGAAAAGAAACCATACATGTATTATTTCTTTAATTCGTAACTTATATATTTACTAAGTATTTATTTAAATTTACAGCAACATTGGAACATCGTGTTACACCATGGACTAAAAAATAACGAAACGTGTTGTGAAGTCAACGCCATGGAGAGTTGAACCATGTTCAAACTTTGTTTGAAGTACTGGATAATAACTTAAATGGGCTTGTCGATCTAAATGCAAAGACGTGTAGTTGTATGAAATGGAAAACATCTGGTTATCCGTGTGGGCATGTTATAAAAGTTGCTCTTCATCTAAACTAAGATGATTCAAGCACATACGCTATGGATTGCTACACTACAGAAGTATATCGACAGACTTATGCCGAGATTATGTACCCTATTCCACATCCTTATGAGTGGGACATACCAGATGACTTACAAACAGTTTTGCCACCAGCCATGGACAGAAGGCTACCTGGCCGACCAAAAATTCACGATCGTATACCGTCTAAGGGTGAAGAGAAGAAGAGATCGACATGTAGTCGGTGCAAGGAAAGTGGTCATACAAGGTTGACATGTGGATCATCAGTGCCATCACAATCATCTTTTCCTCTACCAAAATATGGATCCTCATCAAAATCCCAATCACAACCGGCTTCACCTTTTGGGACTGTTAACTTAGGTGATTTTTAAATGCAAACGTTGTATGTGTATTATGTGTGAACTTTTAACATTTTCAGTTAGGCATGTATTAGTAACTTGAGTTTGAACATTGCTATGATATGTTCAGTTGTTATCACTTATTAGACATTCATTTGACTATCGCAACGCGGAAATTGCAATGCGAATATGATTATCGCAACACGGAAATGACTATCGCAACGCGGAATTGACTATCACAACGCGGAAATGACTATCGCAACGAGAGAATCGCAATGCGAAATGAAAATCGCAACGAGTGAATCGCAATGCGAAAATGAAAATCGCAACGAGTGAATCGCAATGCGAAAATGAAAATCGCAACGCGAATTTAGTTTCGCGTTGCGATTTTCATTTTCGCATTGCGATTCTCTCGTTGCGATTTTCATTTCGCATTGCGATTCTCTCGTTGCGATAGTCTGTTTTGCATTCAACATAATGCAGATTGAAATCAACAAATCAACTATTACATTTCAATCAATTAAACAAGCAAAAATAATAATTATGTACATATCAATTAAACAAATCAACATTTACAAATCATCTTTTACAAATCAATTAAACAATCAAAAAATAATAATAAGAATTATTTCCTCATCAATTATTGAATCAACTTTTGCACCCATACATCCATTTGACGCAGCTCACTTCAGGATTAACCTGCAGAAACCAAACATTGAATCAACAACACTTTCTACACATCTAAAACCTACAAACAGCAAATTATTGAGTTCTAGCTACTTAACCAAACATTTTCAAACCAAAAAGAGTATATATGTTTAACAACACTTGCATTTGACTTACAAATTGTTTATGGACACTTTTATAACGCGGATGCAGGTAGGCAGCGTCTCGCATATATCGCTCTAGCCATAAAATGTCGAAACCACAAGCCTACTGTACCTCTATCTCTATCGGTGGGAGGTAGAAATTGTGTACTTCCTGTCGTCAAACGCTCTAAGCACATGCATACGAGAGGACCACAATCCCCTCTGGCTTCCTTCGTTTGTTGTGGCGCGGTCTCGTCTCTGATAACTGTAACATTGAACTTCTTTGGCTTCTTGTTTCCAGAATTAGTCCAATAATTAATTACATCCAAGAATTTAGCCAAATGAGAGCTCCATCCCTTAATAATATCTCTCAAATCAGACAATGATATGTAATTTATCATGCTGTTATATACTATTATCTTTAGGGATGGGAGCTGAAGCTCGACGAGAAGCCAATGAGTACGGTCCAAAACAGGGATAAACACCTGCATCGAAATGTAATAATTCAAATTGCGCACTTATTTATGACACCTTTAAAATATTTAAACAAATATAACCTTATCGACCTCCCACCATGCAGGATAAAGTTTAGCTTGTCCATTAGCCAATACATATGATTCCTGTCATTGATTCTTCAAGTGAACTACGTGAAAAGACGTCAGCATAATTGTATATCGCATTTTTTATATTTTTCTTCAATTTCCTTACAATTAGAAGACGTGTCACCCATGCATCAATATGTTGTTTTACAAAAAAAGAATATATTATCAATTACATAAATTTTAAAAAAATTAATCAAACTGAAATATAAGAAAAATATAAGACTTACCCCCATCGAAATAGCCGTTGTCTTCAACCCTAATAATACACCCCATCAAGATCGTTCAATCAACAAATGCATATCACGTTGAGTTTGTATATGTCAGCGTAACACCCTTGGCTCCGATCATGTAGATAAAAAATCAACTGCGGTCTTAGCCCAAAGGGTATTATCCAGAATTGTTTTCGGTAGTTGTTTCCTCTCCACTTCATCTGCCAAAATGGTACTGGTCGGTAACTTATACGAAAGCCAACAGTCATCCATCATGTCCGGCACGTGAGGGGGCTTCTCAATAATTCGATATATTACGCCGTGTGAATCGGGCTCTAGAATGTTGGGAGGGACCTCTTCAACGATGACAGTGGCCTCTTGAACGATGGGAGGGGACTCTTGATGGATGATAGGGGCCTCTTGAACGATAGGGGAGGCCTCTTGAACGATGACAAGTGAGTCGGGCTTTTTCTTACTGATTCTTCACACTATTGGGGTGAACGAAGACGTAATGACACGTGCATGCCGTCTGATGCGTGAACTCCGTCTTGCAAGAAAAACCCGACGTAGAGCATCCACCTTAGCGGCTGCTAAAAATAAATTAATACATAAATCAGTAAATAACATACATGATATTAACAGTGAAAACAAGACAAATATATTTCAAACTTGCACGGTATTCACCCCAAGTCATTATTATATCATTGTTCACAAAATGCATCAATAACATTCCAGAAGTAAGCACTTATATAAACATTTAAAAGGACAACATATAGGTTAGTGCAGGTTCAATGACAACATAAAGAGTAGTAGTTTATTCTTGAAACTTAAATTTTCAACACTGTGAAGTTAGTATTGTCTTTTGGTTGAAGTAATGTAATTCATTCAGTTTCAATTTGCGAAGAATAAAGAATCTGAACTTAAATCGCAACGCGAAAATGACTATCGCAACGCGAAAATGACTATCGCAATGCGAATTTGACTATCGCAATGCGAATTTGACTATCGCAACGAGATAATCGCAATGCGATTTTCATTTCGCATTGCGATTCTTTCGTTTGCAATAGTCAATTCGCATTGCAATAGTCCTTTCGCATTGCGATAGTCATTTCCGCGTTGCGATTTTGTTGTTGCGATTTTCATTTCGCATTGCGATTCTCTCGTTGCGATAGTCATTTTCGTATTGTGATAGTAAACATTCTCTTCTGCAAATTGAAACTTGAATGGATTGCATTACTTCAACCAAAGATAACAAAAAATACTAACTTCACAGGGTTAAAGAATAAACAGTTAAACAGTATTGGCAGCAACCGAATGGATTTACTAAGCAATCTAGTGAATTACGAGTAAATTTATCATCAAGTAAAAATATAAAATTAACTTACTCTTTGTGTAGGTATGAACCTCGTTCTGCAACGATGCTACAATCACGTAGAGCTGCTACCTCACCACGTAAAGTAGATACCTCAACACGTCATGCACCATTGTCATCGTGTAAAGTACCGACCTCCTCACGCAAGGCATTTACCTCATTACGTAACTCCCCTAACTCATCCCGTGGAGGTAGAGATGGAGAACAGGGAGATAAACGTCGTGGCATCTTTGCCGGTCGCCTATCATGAGGTGATGGTGGAGAAGAGGCTCAATGATGTGACAGAATAGGTGATGACTCTCGTTGTGGAGGTGTATATTGGGTCGATCAGGTGATGGCTCTGGGTGAGGTGATGGGCTCCGAAGTAGTGGCTGCTCATCATCCGTGCCATAAAAAAAAGCTTACTAGCTTGCCACCAATCAGTGGCAAGCTCAGCTTCCGTGGGTGTCAGCCTCTCTAATGGAGTGTTGGCCTTCTAACAATATAAAAACTCAAACAAAGTTAAACGTGTACTAGTAATAACTTGTTTATAAACATATGGTAGTATTTGTGTTAACTTACATTATTTATTGTAGTATACGGTAGTAAATCTTCCCATTACTGCAAGGACCGTTTCCTCTTCAGGAAATAGCCCTAGGAATATCATTAGAAGTTTTTAATGCATATGTCTGCATGGCGGGAAATGCCTCAAATATCCAAATCTACAAACAATATAATAACAAACATTAGTAATTGTTAAAGAATTAATTATAATTTTGGAAACATTATATAAAAATTATTACCTTAAAGGCCCAAATAAAGCCTGATAAAGTGTATTTGGAACCATCGCCAAGCAAACTTTTCCGATCATCAAAGGCAGACGACAACTTATTCCATGTAGCTCTCCATAGATACGAACCCCACAGAAACATGTTCCATACATTTAGGTCCTCTACCAATTTAATTAGATCATTAGGAATAGGTTGTCGGGCCTCTCTGCCTAAAAAACTGGCTTGCAAAAGTATTAGAAGGTATACTCGGACAACATCGACGTCCATCCGAGTAAAACCATCTTTCTTATTCAATCTTGTCAAGTTTTCACGTGTAAATTCGACTTCTCCGTTGACAGCTCAGGAAAAAACCAGGAAAACCATGATAGCGAGTAATATGTCTAGTATACCGATCTACATCATCTGTCGAAGGTAGACTGATGATTAAGCAAAACTCCTCCAGCCCAAACACGTATTCGCCGGTGGAAAATCAAACCATATCTCTTCATCACGACGTTGTATAGTCTGGTAGATCGTCAGTCATGGTTTGAAGAAACAGATGGGTCAACTAGCATCTCCACCCAGATGTTGTACTTTCAGCCATGGGCCCGAAGCAAGTATCCTCAATATTTTTCTTTGTGCAGGTGAAAGCTTCGACGCAATTGTTTTGGCCAGGCTTACTTTATTTCTTAAGGTCAATTGAGCCGAATAAAAGTTCTGCAAAAACAATAAATATACCAATTTAGATATACCAAAAACTACACTGTGAAGATAACACGAACAATAACATAAAGAGTAGTAGTTTATTCTTCAACTTAAATTTGCAACACTGTGAATTTAGTATTTGTTTTTATTTTTGGTTGAAGTAATGCAATTCATTCAAGTTTCAATTTGCAGAAGAAGAATAGTTTCTGAAACTTTAAATCGCAACACGAAATGAAAATCGCAACACGAAAATGGCTATCGCAACGCGAAATGAAAATCGCAACAGAATCGCATTGCGATAGTCATCTCAGTTTCAAATACTAAAATTGAAAGAACTTGAATGGATTGCATTACTTCAACCAAAACACAAAACAAAGACAAATACTAACTTCACAGGGTTAAAGACTAAACAGTTTAGCAGTATTGGCAGCAATCGATGAATATAATAGCAATCTAAGAAATGGTTAATCTATTATTGAAAACACCAGTAAACTTATTTTCATATGAAAAACCTAATAATAATGCAAAAATTTCAAAATAAAATAATTAAAAAACTAACAATCGGTGGTTGATTGGTTGATTTTCCATTTCTGACCGTGAATGATTTCGCCGGAGATGGAGACTGATATCGTCGGAGATGGGGACTGATTTCGTCGGAGATGGGGACGGATGTTGCCTTAGAGAGCGAGAGATGGATATGAGACTGAGTTGTGATTTAGGGTTTTAGGTTATGAGTTGCGATTAGGGATATATGTGGACGGTTCAGTGTTCCGATATATTAATATTCGTGTTTGGAATTTGAAAAATACGTTGGATACGAATGACGCTATGTAAATCGTATTGCGATAGTCAGATTTGCATTGCGATTACGTATTCGCATTGCGATTACGTATTCGCATTGCGATTACGTATTCGCATTGCGATTTACGTAATCGCATTGCGATTTTCCAAATTCGCGTTGCGATTTACGTATTCGCATTGCGAATTAGGAAATCGCAATGCGTAGTCAGAATCGCGTTGCGAATCTGGAAATTGATTTGCGATACCGGAGATCGCGTTGCGAATTATCGATCGCATTGCGATTTAGTTGGTCATTTTGGAAAATCTAAAAAAGTTGGTTAAAATAGATTATAAGGCATTTTTTGTCATTGAGGTTATTTTCTTTTTTGTTAATTATTATTAAATAATAATTAAATTTACTGATTTTCTTAATTTATTATTTTAAATCGTGTTCCCCTCATCATCGTCGAGTGATGCCATTGTGGTGGCCACTATAAATCACCATTATCCATGTTCTTTATTTAATTTTGGGATCCATATGATATTTGTGTGTTAGTTCAGGTTTTGAATATAATTTAATATAGTTGGTATGAATGTTTTCTGAAAAATAATAATTCGTCTTAAAATGTTTAATGTTATTAATATAATCAAATTTTCAATATGTAATTAACTACCAGGCCAATAAAATTTGGAAATATCTAAGTGGAAAAAATAATTTGAAAAATACATGTATATTTGAAAATTATTTTAAGATCTATACTATTTGTTGGTGCACCTGAAACTTGTCACGAGAGAGTAACGAGTTATATAAAATATATTAAAAGATAAAATGTCATACGAACAAGAAGAAAATTGTATAGAACTCGTCGTACTCTCATGACAGTTTAATTTTTTTAATATATTTTATGGAACTCGTTATTCTCTCATGATAGATTCACGTGTACTGTAACAAATAATTTATATTTCAAAAAATTTATAAATACTTGTATTTTAATTTTCCCCCTTACATTATTTGACCAATAGAGTCCGAGACAAATAATATTAAATCTCACACATTGGAAGGTTACTTTATATTGGTTATTATGGATAGCTGATTGGGAAATTATTAAAAGAAAGTCCTAGATTACTGTTTATGAATTGTAATGGGTCGGGTTGGGTTAGGTTTTGGTCAAGTCGGCGTGATCCAAAATATATATATTCTGAATTCAACATGAAAAATATATCTTCCACCTGACCCAACTCGAAGAATGTATTTCCTCCACCCGAACCAGACCTGAGCCGATTTTTAAAGTAAAAATTTGAGTCGACTCAACTCAACCCGATATAAAATAAAGACTTAATTAAAAATTATAGAGATAGGAGTGTTATAGCAATTATCCATAATTATGGAAAAGTTATAATATTACTCTTGGGTCGAAGATTTTTCATCCTCCACCTGAATCCGACCTGAACTAGATTTTTTTTAAAACCCGACCAATCGACTTAGATTGGGTCGAAATTCATAGGTTCAGATTAAATTACCATCCCTAATTACTTATGCTTGATCGCGAGCAAATTCTTCCCATAATTTGGTATTTAACATAGCTGGAAAATAGAATAAGTTGAAATAACTTATATTGTCTATTTGGGTCCATTGAATACTAATAATTGAGTCTCTTAGCGAGGATTTTCTACATATACAGGGATTCAAACTTGATAAATTTTTATAAGTCATCCCCCTCAAATAGTCATCAAGCGTAACAAAAAAAAGACTATAAAGCACGGATCCCGAATACATTCCTCAAGGGCTTAACAATGAAATACATACAATAAACTGAATTGGGGCTTAGCCATTGGATCATATTGTTTTTGTGGAGTGGGACGGGCATCACTTTTCCTTTCCATTGTACCTGCAGGTCGGTGGAAGATTCCAACATGTAAGCATTGGCATAATCAAGTCTCTGCTGGGAAAATGAGAGCTAACGAAAGGAAAAATGAGCAATAACGTCAATTTTTTCCTACCTAATCATTTCTTGTCATATTAATTTTTTTTGCTGCTTTAAACACGCCATGCTCCCTTCGTTTATTGCTTCCAAATTTGTAGCTTTTCCTTATTGGAGTAAATAGTTAATTATGTCACTATTTTTTTAAATAGTAATTATGTCATCATGCGGTTGAATGACCTCTCATATCTTAACAAACATAGATCAAATACT
This sequence comes from Hibiscus syriacus, assembly GCF_006381635.1. Taxonomy (NCBI): domain Eukaryota; kingdom Viridiplantae; phylum Streptophyta; class Magnoliopsida; order Malvales; family Malvaceae; genus Hibiscus; species Hibiscus syriacus. The sequence continues at coordinate 63,999 of NW_024062129.1, read as the reverse complement.
AATTCAACAAGTTTGTAATCAAAGCACCCTTCGAATCACCCTTCGAAGAGCTCCTAAAAAGCCAAAAGAAACATCCTGCAATACATAACAATGAAGCCATGTGATTCAAATCGAATCATTATTGAGCAAGATCCTCATAGTCAGTGGAGGAGGTTAGCCTTGATTCCAACTCCGAATGCCTTTAACCTCAGCCACCTCACATTTAGGCCGAAAAAATCGTGAAACCAACTCACTCGAGTTCTCCGTACCGTTTTGTCCTCACCTTTCCAAAAGAAAAGCTGGTTAATCCAGTCAATAACAATATATGGCAGTACAAGATGTTTTGAATACCGAAGACAACAGATCGGATAAGCTGACACCTGTCAGCCCCGATAGACAACTTCCTCCAGCATAAGACAACATTGTTGTTGAACTATATTTTGATAACAATTTAAGGCAAATGTTTTTGGACTGAATTGAATTTATTCAAAGTTTTCAAAAATAATTCAAAGTCCATTAAAAGTGAATTTGAGCACAAAACAATTTTTCACGTACAAGAAGTACCGAATGTTCTTACAATATCAATACTATATGAACAATACTGATACTATTCACATGGTACCGATACTCAATGTAAGAAAAGTATTGATACTTAAGGTAGTATCGATACTACCAACATTGCTCAAATTCCAGAATGCGAAAATGGTACCGATACCCAAAGAGGTACCGATACTACTTTATATAGTAGTATCGATACTATAGGCTTAGTATCGATACCGTTAAGCCCAACGGCTAGAAAACATCTAGTTTTATTTAAAATAACAAAGGTAGTACCGATACTCCCTATAGGAGTACTGATACCCTCTGTACTGGGCATTTTATTTTGCAAAGAAAAACATCCCCAACGGCTCTAAATTACTCCCAACGGCTAGAAACGCACAACTTCATTCCAACATATAAATACAAGTTCAAGACACTTGAAGAAGGGTTAGAACACCTATCCAAGCAATCAAACACAAGAGAAGAACTTTCCACTCTTTACTTCGACCTGAGCCGATTTTTTTAAAGTAAAAATTTGAGTCGACTCAACTCAACCCGATATAAAATAAAGACTTAATTAAAAAAATTATAGAGATAGGAGTGTTATAGCAATTATCCATAAATTATATGGAAAAGTTATAATATTACTCTTGGTCGAGATTTTTCATCCTCCACTGAATCCGACCTGAACTAGAATTTTTTTTACAACCCGACCATATCGACTTGGATTGGGTCGAAATTCATAGGTTCAGATTAAATTACCATCCCTAATTACTTATGTTTGACGCGAGCAAATTCTTCCCATAATTTGGTATTTAACTAGCTGGAAAATAGAATAAGTTGAAATAAAACTTATATTGTCTATTTGGGTCCATTGAATACTAATAATTGAGTCTCTTAGCGAGGATTTTCTACATATACAGGGATTCAAACTTGATAAATTTTTTATAAGTCATCCCCCTCAAATATTCATCAAGCGTAACAAAAAAAGACTATAAATCACGGTATCCGAATACATTCCTCAAGGGCTTAACAAATGAAATATACATACAATAAAACTGAATTGGGCTTAGCCATGGATCATATTGTTTTTGTGGAGTGGGACGGGCATCACTTTTCCTTTCCATTGTACCTGCAGGGTCGGTGGAAGATTCCAACATGTAAGCATTGGCATAATCAAGTCTCCTGTGCTGGAAAAATGAGAGCTAACGAAAGGGGAAAATGAGCAATAACGTCAATTTTTTTTCCTACCTAATTCATTTCTTGTCATATTAATTTTTTTTGCTGCTTTAACACGCCATGCTCCTTTCGTTTATTGCTTCCAATTTGTAGCATTTCCTATTGGAGTAAATAGTTAATTATGTCACTATTTTTTTTAAATAGTAATTATGTCATCATGCGGTTGAATGACCTCTCATATCTTAAAAACATAGATCAAATACTAATCAACAAGTTTGTAATCAAAGCAGCCCTTCGAATCACCCTTCGAAGAGCTCCTAAAAAGCCAAAAGAAACATCCCTGCAATAATAACAATGAAGCCATGTGATCAAATCGAATCATTATTGAGCAAGATCCTCATAGTCAAGTGGAGGAGGTTAGCCTTGATTCCAACTCCGAATGCCTTTTAACCTCAGCCACCTCACATTTAGGCCGACAAATCGTGAACCAACTCACTCGAGTTCTCCGTACCGTTTTGTCCTCACCTTTCCAAAAGAAAAGCTGGTAATCCAGTCAATAACAATATATGGCAGTACAAGAATGTTTGATACCGAAGACAACAGATCAGATAAGCTGACACCTGTCAGCCCCGTATAAGACAACTTCCTCCAGCATAAGACAACATTGTTGTTGAACTATATTTGATATAACAATTTAAGGCAAAATGTTTTTGGACTTGAATTGAATTATTCAAAGTTTTCAAAAATAATTCAAAGTCCATTAAAAGTGAATTTGAGCACAAAACAATTTTCACGTACAAGAAGTACCGATAATGTTCTTACATATCAATACTATATGAACAATACTGATACTGTTCACATGGTACGATACTCAATGTAAGAAAAGTATGATATATTAAGGTAGTATCGATACTACCAACATTGCTCAAATTCCAGAATGCGAAAATGGTACCGATACCCAAAGAGGTACCGATACTACTTATATAGTAGTATCGATACTATAGCTTAGTATCGATACTGTTAAGCCAACGGCTAGAAACATCTAGTTTATTTAAAATAACAAAGGTAGTACCGATACTCCCATAGGAGTACTGATACCCTCTGTACTGGGCAATTTTATTTTGCAAAGAAAACATCCCAACGGCTCTAAATTACTCCCAACGGCTAGAAACGACTACAACTTCATTCCAACATATAAATACAAGTTCAAGACACTTGAAGAAGGGTTAGAACACCTATCCAAGCAATCAAACACAAGAGAAGAACTTTCCACTCTTTACTTCTATTCTCTTGTATATATTAGTGTTTAGTGAGCTTATTTTGTAAACACCTACCTACCTTAGAAAGGTTTTCTTATTTACATTCTTTACCTTTTTATAAAGGGGTTTGGTTCTAGCTTAGCCAAGTGAAAGCTAAGGAGTGTAAAGGTTATCTATTTGTCCTTGAAAAAGAAAGAATAAATTAGTGAATTTGTTAGAAAATCCTTAGTGAGGAGCTAAGGTAATTGAGGTAGACTTAGTTGAGAAGTCAAACCACTATAAATCACTTTGCAATTTGTCTATATATTATTTCTCCTTAACCCTAAACATAATTGTCAATTCATCCCTTGTTCTTTTTCGGTTGTCAAATTTGAGCCTCTTTGATAATAATTGGTATTAGAGCTGACTCGTTAGAAGGCTTCACACCCTTGAGACGATCCTCGAAGAAGCTCTACTGATTCCCAACGCAACCGATAAAGAGATGGCTTCAACCTCCTATGCGTATTATGTTGAAGATTCTCAACTAGTTAACAAGCCAACCTACTTCAATGGAGCAAATTATGTTTATTGGAAGAATATGATGATGCTCTTTATTCAAGCCAACGATGTAGAAGCTTGGAACTCTATCATGAAAGGATACACCATTCCAACCGACGATATGAATGATTGGAGTGATGGAGAGAGAAGAAGTTCTAGCTCAATGCTAAGGCTATGCACATCCCTTTTGTGCATTAGGCGTGGATGAATATGAAAGAGTAACCTCTTGTTCCAATGCCAAGGAGATATAGGATAAGCTCCAAGTCACTCATGAATGAAACGATGAAGAGAGAAACTAAGATAAGTCTTCTTAACCATAGCAACTAGAATTTCAAGATGAACCTGATAAATTTGAGTAATTTATCATAGATTTTTAACTCAAATGAATTAGATTTTATTATTTGATGTAATGCCCTAAATATTGAATCATAGACTTTATTGAAAAGATTTAAAATTTGAGGATATATTGAGTAAATGATAAAAGACGATAAATGTTTAGATTAGTGGTTTAGACTAAATGGTAGCAATGGAGGATTAAAAGGACATTTTGGTCATTTGGAATAAAATGAATTTAAAATTCATTTTATTAAGGTATTAAAATAAGGAAATAAGGGGAAAAAGTAAGTTAGCTAAAACATCTCTTTCTTCTTCTTTCCCGTGGATAACTCTTCCCCATAGCCAAAGATCGAAATCAAGCTCCCGAGTCAAGCAAAACGAAAGGCAAAGGCAAAGTACCTGAGTAATCAGCTTTGCGTTTTGGATACAATAGCGAAGCAAGCCAGGTGAGTGCATTTATTATGTATTTATATGTTACGATAGTCATAGATGTATGATTGATTCATATGTATGGTGATTACCAAATGGCACTGAGTGTGCAAAAGTTAAGAAATTCATAATAAGTTATGAATTATGTATAGGCACTTTGTGTGCAAAAAATTAAGAAATTCATAATAAGTTTATAAATTTCCGTATGGGTACTTTGTGTGCAAAAAGTTAAGAAATTCATAATAAGTTATGAACTTCCGTATGAGCACTTTGTGTGCAAAAAGTTAAGAAATCATAATGCGTTTTTGAATTACCTTATGGGCACTTATGTGTAAAAAGTTAAGAAATTCATAATAAGTTTATGAATTTTCGTATGGGCACTTTGTGCGCAAAAAGTTAAGAAATTCATAATAAGTTTATGAATTTCTGTATGTGCACTTTGTGTGCAAAAAAGGTAAGAAATTCGTAATGAGTATATGAATTTCCGTATGGGTACTTTGTGTGCAAAAGTTAAGAAATTCATAATAAGTTTATGAATTTCTGTATGGGCACTTTGTAACACCCCCAACACGGTCGGATACGAACCCGAGGTGTCACATTGACTTCACAAACATGTACATTTATAAAACTATGAGAAATTTTAAACTTTGATTAACATAGAACTTATAAGTACATACTGAAGTTCAAACCCTTACAAAATTGGTCAGAGCATACTTACTTTACGACTCTATTTACATGCCAACATATCTGTTACGTAACCAAAACATACTGTGTAAAGTACTTCTGATCTGATCGTCACGCAAAAATATGCTGCTCTACTGCTCCTAAAGCTGTTCTTCTTGTTTTCCGGTACCTACTTGTAAACCACTTACACGATAAGTCATAGACTTAGTGAGGCATAAACATATAATAAAGAATTTATATAAATATGAACATGCAATCTACTATCCAAATGCAATTATGCATGTCATATCATAATTTATCACACCATATATGAAACAATGTAATTAATAATAATGTCATATTATGACACAATCATGTACATATTCTTTATATCCTTTATAAGTCCATGTACATTGTTGAGAACGCAAGGTATACGAGTACTATGAGGTTCTGCACATATATGCTGTCACCACAGCACATATATTATATCAGTTATATCACTTCATATCTTTTAATTAAGTTGCTGAAAAGTCAAATCCAACTTTCAATTCTAATTATGAACTCTATTTCAAGATTTCACTCAAGAACTCCTAATCTTAATCTCTCCTAACTCTCTCATCCTTTGATTTTAAGATACTTAAGCTTTCCTTAAGCTTAGTTATCATCTAAGGATTAAAACCCAACTTAAAATCCAAGAATTAACCAACTAAAATTAAACTTACCTTTGGGAGCTGAGGCTAACGTGAAGAGGAAATAAGAAGGAGAAGAGAGTTTCCAAATAACTCTCATACCCACGTGTTATCTCCCTAAATAAGGAGATAAAATATCCTTTGAGCTCAATTTACCATAATACCCTTTCCATTCTTCCATAATTACCATTTAATCCACTACCAAAATACTACACTTTTAAATCCTGAACTTTTAAATTTATCTAATTTGACCAAAATTCTAAAATATTTCAATTTAGTCACTAACCCAGTATTGATGATGCTACAAATCTCCCCTTTTAAGAAAATTCATCCTCGAATTTTTCACTACACATCTTGATAATAACATCTTCTAATGTTCTCATGTTGCTTCTTTTACTTAATCTTTCTTGTCATCATCAGAAAACTTGCTTTCCAATCCTTTAGTTTTTCAATTACATTCTTTCTTTATATATTATATAATACCACTTATTATATAAACAGTAACAAGTAATCTTAATCCGTTCCAATCAACATCATACATCAAACTGCTTCATTATTAATCTTTAATACCTTACCACAATAACCAAACCTCTTGTTCTTATATCATCTTCATCCAAATCAATACTCATATCACTTATACTTCTCTGATTACCTCTCTTTATCATATATTTATACTTTTATTTTCATTCCTCAAAGTTCCCTTTAAAATATATAAATACTTATCTCCTTGCCTACATTATATCTATATGATCAAAATACACAATCACATCCAGATCCATATCATAGTTGATTAACTTATCTTTATTTCCTTCAAACCTTATAACTCTATATTCATACCATTACAGCTAATTAGTAACAACTTTTCGATCTAGGGCATAAGCCCTAATCAAACTGATCATATACATCCTTTCAGTTGAGATCAAACAAGTATAATTACTTACTTATCAAGCCCACACTCTTATTCATATATTGTATTATTCCTTATTTCCTTTAGTACCTTAATTTTCCCTGATCAAAATACATAATCCTATCTCAATCCACACCATACTTAGTTAGCTTACCCTGACATCATCTTTTAATCTTTTAACTTCAATACACTTACTATCACATAACTTTATTAATCAACACCAGTTCTTCCAGTCTAAAGCGTAAACCTTCATCAAACCATTCATATACATTCTTTCCAGTCGGAATTAACCTATCAATAATTACTTAACTTATCAAATCCACATTCATTCTCACACACTAAATAATTTCCGTTGTTCAAACTCAACATTCTAACTTCCTTTGTCTTATAAACTGATCACCAATATACCCATTCTTAAACTCTCTTATCAATCATTAACTCACTTAAACATACAAATCCTCACCTCCTTCATTATATCACATTTATATGATCAAAATATACAACTGTATCCAGATCCTCTTCATATTTGGTTATCTTAACTTGATAGTGTCTTATAATCTTATAATTCCAGTACATTTTAATCACATACTCTTTTTAGCCAACGCTAACTCTTTCTATCTAGAATATAAGCCTTATCATATCTACATTCTTGCTTATACACAATACTATATATTTGTTTCAATTTCCTAACTCTAGTTTCATTTATCTTATAAACTTATCACTGATGCACTTATTCTTGAACTCTTCTACAAATTCTCACTACATCATTTGATCTTTCAATATTTTCCAAATAACATCCATACTCTATACTCTATTTTGTCAATGCAGCAAAGGAACTACTCTACCTTAGAACGATAGGGATTCCCCTAACACTATAATTTCCAATTCTCTTACCAATTACTACTAATATATGAGTATTTAGACCCTATATCAATTAATACCATAACATATTTTAATACTATAAAAAACACCTACGATTATTTTTGGACCATCCCCATCTTCGTGGTCTTAAGATTACACACTCGAGTAGTGGAGCGTATTTCCTGTTGAGTAGAGGATTCTGGTTGACTTCTGCCTCTTTCTTTGTGACACCAAAACAGATCGTTCCAACTGTACATGCTCTTTTGTTCCCAATGGACAATCTCTCATGAAATGTCATGTTTCCCCACATCGGAAACAAGCCCCAGATTTAACTCTACACGTCCCACCGTGATATCTTCTACAAGTCTGTCAATGTATCTATTGTGCTCTTCTATCACTAGACCTTACTAATTGAGTATGTCTATCTCTCATCTGATTTGAATCTCTAGAGGAGGATGTCACCAATCCAGACATTGCATGAGACCGAAAACCATTATATCTACCTCTCTTAGGTGGTGTAAAACTTGATGAAGCCTCAGTTCTTTTAGACGGTTGAGCTATTTGCTCCCAAACCGTTCATTCTGAGATCTCTCTAGAGCTTTAGCACGATTTATCACCTCTTAAAATGAGGATAGATTCAACACGATTAACATTTATTTAAGCTTTAAGTACAAACCCTCAATAAACCACTCACATGCATATTTTTCTGTAGGAATCAATTTGGCTGCAAAACGACTTAATTTGTTGAACTCACACTTATACTCATATATTGTGCGATTTATTTACTTCAGGTTCAAGAATTCTTCTTCATTTGTTTGATGAATTGATCTCTTATATTTAAACTCTTTAAGAAACAAAGACCATGTTACCCAATTACTGGTCATCCTCAAAGTGACATTCGTCCACCAAATTCTCGCTTGCCCACGGAGCAAGGAGACCACTCATCTAACTTCTCCACATCTGAGTAGTGGATTCTATCTAGCATGATCTTTACATCATTGAGCCAAAGATCCACAACAACAGGACCTTCCTCAGCTTTACCTTTGAACTCTGGAGCTCCTAATCCCTTTAGCATATTTTTAACATTCATCATCTGAGTTGAGGAGGCAAGAGGTTGGAAACGCACCAATATCGTGTCCAACGTCCTGAAAAACATATCTTGGTCACCTACAGGAACTCCAGAATGTGCATGTTCTTCACCTTACCTAGCCAGGGCAGATGAATTATTGCTCTCAGTTAATCTATCATCTCCAGCTTCACTTCGGGAGCTATCTTGTCTGGATATATAATAAAATATAAACAAATATCTCTATCAGCAAAACAACATACTCTTTACTCTTATCAGATCAGAAGTTCTTACTACTATGTTGGCATGTACACTTTTTAAGACACTTTGGACTTCGGTTTATGCCGAGAATGGACTAAACCGTAGCTCTGATACCATTAAATGTAACACCCCAACCCATATTCGACTCGGATACGAACCCGAGGTGTCACACTGACTTCACAAACATGTACATTTATAAAACTATGAGAAATTTTAAACTATTATTAATATAGAACTTATAAGAACATACTGAAGTTCAAACCCTTACAAAATTGGTCAGAGCATACTTACTTTACGACTCTATTTACATGCCAATATATCTGTTACGTAACCAAAACATAATGTACAAAGTACTACTAATCTGATCATCACGCAGAAATATGTTGCTCTACTGCTCCTAAAGTTGTTCTTCTTATTTTCGGTACCTACGAGTAAACCACTTACACGCTAAGTTATAGACTTAGTGAGGCATAAACATGTAATAAAGAATTTATATACATATGAACATGCAATCTACTATCCAAATGCAATTAAATTTTGTCATATCATAATTTATCACACCATATATGAAATAATGTAAATAATAATAATGTCATATTATGACACAATCATGTACATACTCTTTATGTTTTATAAGCCCATGTACATTGTTGAGAATGCAAGGTATAAGAGTACTATGAGGTTGTGCACATATATGCTGTCACCACAGCTCGTATAAAATCCACCAAGTGGCATATGAAATTTGTGTCCCGAAGGACCTATCCATATGTTCTGAAGAACATAGGTAAATGTCTATATGTCCCGAAGGACATAGATAATCTGTCTATATGTCTCGAAAGACATAGGTAAACAACTATCCATATGTATCAAAAGACATAGGTAACCCTTGACTCTTGGCATGCCAACTATACCTCAAGCTCTCATTACACATAACATGGACATTGTCACTTATGTCATTTCACATATACACATTCATATAAGCTTATAACCTCTTTCACATATACATGTAATCACGTAGCTTCTTTTCACGTAGTTAATATCACTTTTCATATCATTCATATATCACATATAACATGGCTTACTATATGCTTGTATTCTTTTTCACATACTCACATCTACCTCTTCTCATATATCCCATGTAACTATATATATAATATTATATATACCTTTCTTCACTTATCTCATAGTTATGTATCATATTACATATATTTGTATCCACATAGTTTATATTATACTTCTCTTAATCATATTTATCCTATTTAAAAAATATATGTACATGTATATAATAACTTAGATCATATCTTCTAATTTATGTTTAAATCTCTTATTTTTACATAAATCACATATGACATCTAGACACATAGATTACTTTCATATAGGTTATATTAATTTACCTAGTCATTTAATATTTCTGGTCACATATATCATATCACATAACATGTATCATATAAACATGTATTCACACATATCATTTAACATATGTAATAATTAATAACACACATGTATCATGTCAAACATATGTTCATATTAATGAGTTTATGCATTCTACTATAGGAAATAGACTTGTCACAAGCCTTATTTCCCATTAACATCATATACTAAATAATGTACACTCACCTTAGCCTTGTTTGAATTGAATCGATTCTAATTATTCGATTATTCTGGAACAAAGTCACGTTCAAATACATAATTATACATTGATACATATCAGTATTCCGCTTGATATACTCTAATCTTTTATTTCTTAGACTAAAGGAAAGGCTAATTTCATTTCATGTTTAAAGTATGTATTGGTACTCTCTATAGTGTATTGGTACATCCCTTAACATGTGTATCGATACACTACCTATGTATCGATACACAAATTACATTCGATGTTTTCATTTTAATGGGGGTATCGATACACTGTCTGTGTATCGATACATTTATTGCATTCGATGTTTTTCGTTCGAAAGGGTATCAGTACATGTGAATGTCTGATACACTTGCCCATAAATCTCTGTTTAAGCATGAAAATTCACTATTTTCACTTCAAGACTTCATGTTTAATTCCCTTTCATAATCCTAACTTATATACACATGTTTAGCCTCATTAATATCCATTTATCCCATCTTTAACCTCAATATCCTCTTCTCCTTATGAAATTCAAGAATCATACTCAAATTTCAACATGTTCTAAATTCAATTCTATCACTTTATATCTTTTAATTAAGTTGCTTACAAGTCAAATCCAACTTCTAATTCTAATTATGAACTCTATTTCAAGATTTCACTCAAGAACTCCTAATCTTTAATCTCTCCTAACTCTCCATCCTTTGATTTTAAGATAACTTAAGCTTTCTTTAAGCTTAGTTATCATCTAAGGATTAAAACCCAACTTAAAATCCAATAATTAACCAACTAAAATTAAACTTACCTTTGGGAGCTGAGGCCAACGTGAAGAGGAAAGAAGAAGGAGAAGAGAGTTTCCATATAACTCTCATACCCACGTGTTATCTCCTAAATAAGGAGATAAAAATCCTTTGAGCTCAATTTACCATAATACCATTTTCATTCTTCCATAATTACCATTTAATCCACTACAAGAATACTACACTTTCAAATCCTTAACTTTTTAATTTATCTAATTTGACCAAAAAATTCTAAAATATTTCAATTTAGTCACTAACCCGGTATTGAGGTTGTTACAAATCTCCCATCCTTTTAAGAAAATTTGTCCTTGAATTTTTCACTGCACATCTTGATAAGAACATGTCTTCTAATGTTCTCATGTTGCTTCCTTTACTTAATCTTTCTTGTCATCCTTAGAAAACTTGCTTTTCAATCCTTTAGTTTTTCAATTACCTTATTTCTTTATATATTCATCTAATACCACTTATCATATAAACAATAACCAGTAATTTTAATCTGTTCCAATCAACATCATACATCAAACTGCTTCATTATTAATCTTTAATTACCTTACCACAATAACCAAACCTCTTGTTTTTATATCATCTTCATCCAAATAACAATACTCATATTCTTTTCATCTCACTTATACTTATCTCTGATTACCTCTCTTTATCATATATTTATACTTATATTTTTCTTCCTCAAAGTTCCCTTTAAAACATATAAATACTTATTTCCTTGCCTACATTATATCTATATGATCAAAATACACAATCACATCCAGATCCATATCATACTTGATTAACTTATCTTTATCTTTCCTTCAAATCTTATAACTCTATTACTCATACCATTATAGCTAATTAGTAACAACTTTTTGATTTAGGGCATAAGCCCTAATCAAACTGATCATATACATCCTTTCAGTTGAAATCAAATAAGTATAATGTACTTACTTATCAAGCCCACACTCTTATTCATATATTGTACTATTCCCTTATTTCCTTTATTACCTTACTTTTCCCTTATCAAAATACATAATCTTATCTCAATCCACACCATACTTAGTTAGCTTACCCTGACATCATCTTTTAATATTTTAACTTCAATACACTTACTATCACATAACTTTATTAATCAGCACCAGTTCTTCCAGTCTAAAGTGTAAACCTTCATCGAAACATTCATATACATTCTTTCCAGTCGGAATTAACCTATCAATAATTTACTTAACTTATCAAATCCACAATTATTCTCATACGCTAAATAATTTCCGTTGTTCAAACTCAACATTCTAACTTCCTTTGTCTTATAAACTGATTACCAATATACCCATTCTTAAACTCTCTTATCAATCCTTAACTCACTTAAACATACAAATCCTCACCTCATTCATTGTATCACATTTATATGATCAAAATATACTATTGTATACATAGCCTCTTCATATTTGGTTATCTTAACCTGATAATGTCTTATAATCTTATAATTCCCATACATTTTCATCACATACTCTTATTAGCCAACGCTAACTCTTTCCATGTAGAATGTAAGCCCTTATCATATCTACACTCTTGCTTATACACAATACTATCCCTTTGTTTTAATTTCCTATCTCTAGTTTCATTTATCTTATAAACTTATCACTGATGCACTTATTCTTGAAATCTTCTACAAATTCTCACTACATCATTTGCTCTTTCAATATTTTCCTAATAACATCTATACTCTATACTCTATTTTATCAGTGTAGCAAAGGAACTACTCTACCTTAGAACGATGAGGATTCCCCTAACACTATAATTTCCAATTCTCTTATCAATTACTACTAATATATAAATATTTAGACCCTATATCAATTAATACCATAACATATTTATAATACTATAGAAAACACCTACGATTATTTCTGGAACATCCCCATCTTTCATGGTCTTGAGATTACAAACTCGAGCAGTGGAGCGTATTTCCTATTGAGTAGAGGATTCTGATTGACTTCTGCATCTTTCTCTACCTCTTCTTCTTTGTGACACTGAAATAGATCGTTCCAACTGTACATGCTCTTCTGTTCCCAATTGACAATCTCTCATGAAATGTCATATTTCCCCACATCAGAAACAAGCTCCAGATTTAACTCTATACGTCCCACCGTGATATCTTCCACAAGTCTGACAATGTCTCTGCTGTGCTCTTCTATCACCAGACCTTACTAATTGAGTTGTCTATCTCTCATCTGATTTGAATCTCTAGAGGAGGATGTCACCAATCTAGACATTGCATGAGATTGGAAACCAATATGTATACCTCTCTTTGGTGGTGTAAAACTTGATGAAGCCTTAGTTATTTTAGACGAATGAGCTCTTTGCTCCCCAAACCATTCATTCTGAGCTCTCTTTAGAGCTTTAGCATGATTTATCACCTCTTGAAATGAGGATAGATTCAACATGATTAACATTTATTTAAGCTTTGGGCGTAAACCCTCAATAAACCACTCACATGTATCTTTTTCTGTAGGAATCAATTCGGCTGCAAAGTGACTTAATTTGTTGAATTCACACTCATACTCATACATGGTACGATTTATTTGCTTCATGTTCAAGAATTCTTGCTTCATTTGTTTGATGAATTGATCTTATATGTACTTATGTTTAAACTCTTTAAGAAACAAAGACCATGTTACCCAATTACAGGCCATCCTCAAAGTGACATTCATACACCAAATTCTCGCTTGCCCACGGAGCAAGGAGACCACTCCATCTAACTTATCCACATCTGAGCAGTGGAGTCCATCTAGCATGATCTTTATATCGTTGAGCCAAAGGTCCGCAGCAACATGACCTTCCTCAACTTCACCTTTGAACTCTGGAGCTCATAATCCCTTTAGCTCCTTTGCAACATTCATCCTATGAGTTGAGGAGGCAGGAGGTTGGAAACGCGCCAATATCATGTCCAACGTCCTGAAAAACATATCTTGATCACCAACAAGTACTCCAGAAGGTGCATGTTCTTCACCTTGCCTGGCCAAGGCAGGTGAATTACTGCTCTCAGCTAATCTATCATCTCACGCTTCACTTTGGGAGCTATCTCGTCCAGACATCTAATAAAATATAAATAATGTGTCTCTATCAACAAAACAACATACTCTTTACTCTTATCAAATCAGAAGTTCTTACTACTATATTGGTATGTACACTTTTTAAGACATTTTGGACTTCGGTTTATATCAAGAATGAATTAAACCGTAGCTCTGATACCATTAAATGTAATACCACAACCCTTATTCGACCCGAATACGAACCCAAAGTGTCACATTAACTTCACAAATATGTACATTTATAAAACTATGAGAAATTTTAAAATTTTATTAACATAGAACTTATAAGTACATACTGAAGTTCAAACCCTTATAAAATTGGTCAGAGCATACTTACTTTACGACTCTATTTACATGCCAACAAATTTGTTACATAACCAAAACATACTGTGTAAAGTACTTCTGATCTGATCGTCACGCGGAAATATGCTGCTCTACTGCTCCTAAAGCTGATCTTCTTATTATTCGGTACCTACGTGTAAACCACTTACACGTTAAGTCATAGACTTAGTGAGGGATAAAAATATAATAAATATATTATATAAATATGAACATGCAATCTACTATCCAAATGCAATTATGTATGTCATATCATAATTTATCACACCATATATGAAACAATGTAAATAATAATAATGTCTTATTATGACACAATCATGTACATACTCTTTATGTCCTTTATAAGTCCATGTACATTGTTGAGAACGTAAGGTATACGAGTACTATGAGGTTGTGCACACATATATGCTGTCAGCACAACTCGTATAAAATCCACCAAGTGGCATATGAAATCTATATCCCGAAGAACATATCCATATGTTTCGAAGAACATAGGTAACTGTCCATATGACTTGAAGGACATAGGTAATCTATCCATATGTCTCGAAAGACATAGGTAAACAACTATCTATATGTCTCGAAATATATAGGTAACCCTCGACTCTTGGCATGCCAACTATACCTCAAGCTCTCATATATAACATGGGCATTGTCACTTATGTCATTTCACATATACACATTCATATAAGCTCATAACCTCTTTCACATATACATATAATCACGTAGCTTCTTTCCACGTAGTTAATGTCACTTTTCATATTATTCATATATCACATATAACATGGCTTACTATATGCTTGTATTCTTTTTCACATACTCACATCTACATCTTCTCATATCTTATGTAACTATATATAATATCTATCATATATACATTCCTTCACTTATCTCATAGTTATGTATCATATTACATATATTTGTATTCACATAGTTTATATTATTCTTCTCTTAATCATATTTATCCATTTTAATAACATATATCGTATATGTATATAATAACTTATATCATATCTTATAATTTATGTTTCAATCTCTTATTTTTACAAAAATCACATATGACATCTAGACACATAGATTACTTTCATATAGCTTATATTAACTTACCTAGTCATTTCATATTTCTGGTCACATATATCATATCACATAACATGTATCATATAAACATGTATTCACACATATCATTCAACATATGTAATAATCAATAACACACATGTATCATGTCAAACATATGTTCATTTTAATGAGTTCATGCATTCTACTATAGAAAATAGACTTGTCCCAAGTCTTATTTCTCATTAACATCATATACTAAATAATGTGCACTCACCTTAGCCTTGTTTGAATTGAATCGATTCTAATTCTTCGATTATTCTGGAACAAAGTCACGTTCAATATCTACATAATTATACATTGATACATATCAATATTCTACTTGATATACTCTAATCTTTTATTTCTTAAACTAATGGAAATGCTAATTTCATTTCATGTTTAACGTATGTATCGATACTCTCTATAGTGTATCAGTACATCTCTTAACGTGTATATCGATACACTACCTATTTATTGATATACAAATTACATTCGATATTTTCATTTTAATGGGGGTATCGATACACTGCCTGTGTATCGATATATGTATTACATTCGATGTTTTTCATTCGAATGGGTATCGGTACATGTTGAATGTGTACCGATACACTTGCCCAAAATCTCAGTTTAAGCACGAAAATTCACTTTTTTCAGCTTCAAGACTTCATGTTTCATTCCTTTCATAATCCCAACTTACATACACATGTTTAGCCTCATTAATATCCATTTATCCCATCTTTAACCTCAATATCCCCTTCTCTTTATGAAATTCAAGAATCATACTCAAATTTCAACATGTTCTAAATTCAGTTATATCACTTCATATCTTTTAATTAAGTTGCTGACAAGTCAAATCTAATTTCCAATTCTAATTATGAACTCTATTTCAAGATTTCACTCAAGAACTCCTAATCTCTTATCTCTCCTAACTCTCTCCTCCTTTGATTTTAAGATAACTTAAGCTTAGTTATCATCTAAGGATTAAAACCCAACTTAAAATCCAAGAATTAACCAACTAAAATTAAACTTACTTTTGGAGCTGAAGCCAACGTGAAGAGGAAAGAAGAAGGAGAAGAGAGTTTCCAAATAACTCTCATACCCACGTGTTATCTCCCTAAATAAGGAGATAAAATATCCTTTGAGCTCAATTTACCATAATACCCTTTCCATTCTTCCATAATTACCATTTAATCCACTACCAGAATATTATACTTTCAAATCCCTGAACTTTTCAATTTATCTAATTTGACCAAAAATTCTAAAATATTTCAATTTAGTCACTAAACCGATATTGAGGATGTTACATACTTTGTGTGCAAAAAGTTAAGAAATTCATAATGAGTTTATGAATTTTCGTATGGGCACTTTGTGTGCAAAAACTAAGAAATTCATAATACATATATGAATTTCGGTATTGGTAGTGGGTGTTCAACCTACGTAAATTATAGTAATGTTGGGAAATGATTGTATTGGCACTACATGTGTAAACTATAGAGTTTTTAATGAATTGAAAGAATAAATGGACATTTGAATTGTCATGATATACTTGTGTTAGAATTTTGCTTATGATTATTTATTTCTCACTAAGAAATTTCTTAGCGTGTGTTAATTTCATGTGTAGGTTTTAATACAAGCTGAGTAAGGAGATCATCGGATATCAAAGCAAGTTTCGCTTCGTCAGTAACAGTACGACATTCATGTCTACTTTTGATGTATTTAGTTGGCATGTAATAGATTTAGTAAAAACGCTCTGAAAAGCATTTGATTTATCATAATGTAAAATGGGGAAATGGTTGAACATTACTTTTTGATTATTTACTTAAGTGTAGTGTATGTTTTATTATTAGTAAATTAAAATGTTTTATAAAAAGAAAAAAAATTTGGGTTTTCAAATGAGGAACTATTTTAAAAGTGATATGTCATCTGTATCTCGTGTACAGAAAGGTATACATGAGATGGGTGTTATATTTGATGAGTTACAAGTTGCCTACAATGAGTTGTATTTGGAATTTGAGACCATGAATTCCAAATATAATAAATTAATTTTAAAATTTAAAGTTGAAAATAATTTGATTTTGAAAGCAAAAGTTGATTTTGAAAAACAAAACGAATCTTTGAAAAATAATTTAGAGCTTTCAAAAGTCAAAATCAATGATCTAGAAAAAGAAAATTTTGATTTGAAAATTAAGCTTGAGAGCTTAACAAAAGAAAAAATTGTTTTCTAAAATTAACTCATTATGTTTAAAAATGGCAAAATGATCACTTTGTCATTTCATGGTCATATGGAACATGCTTGTCCTATAAAGAAAAGAAAATCTTTTAAAATTAGAAAAGTATGGGTTCTTAAGGGAACAATGGGCATTGAAACAAATGTTCAAGGATCCAAAGCAATTTGGATACCGAAATCTACTTAAATGTCTCTTGTAGGTGTGTAGGCGCAATGGTGATGAAAATGAAGATGTTCAAATGCTCTAGCCACACTTGAAAAGAAATGGGTAACCTCTAAGCTTAAAACTTTTTTTTTTATTTTGTATATTTGGTTGCTCATTTAGTTAGGCATGCATAAGTTTTTATCTTAAATGTTTATGTTTTGTATTTCATCTCATGTATGTTGAAAAAGTGTTATGATGAACACTTTAGAGCTTAAATAATTTTTCATAATTTTTTTGTTCATCATAATAAATTTTGGTCAAAATTGGTTTTAAATGCAAATGATACGTCTCTAACAATTGATATCAATTTTTCAAAAGATTTGAGTTTACAAATTTTAATTTTGACCTAAATTTAAATGTTTATGTTTGTGGTTTAAAATGATAATGATATCTCTCTAACAATTGATATCAAAATTTGTTTCAAATACATAACATTTTTGGATAGCTTTATGCACATGCACTTAATTTCAACAATTAATATTGCATAAAGTTCATTGGACTTGGATATATTGAATTTCATGTGCTACTAACATGTTTGTTATTCTTTGTGAAATTTAATTTTGTTTAAGTGTCAAGTTTTTAAAAGTCTAATTTTTGTTTTGGAATGCAATTTTTTAGGGGAACTTTTTTTTCCAAATGATTTTATGATAAAATTTACCACTTAATGTTATTTTTGAATTTTAAAGTTGAATTATTTTTTATATAACAAAAAAGGAAAGAAGTATGAGTTTGAAAAATTCAATTTCTCAATGAAAAAGGGGGAGCTGAACATTTTCCAACAATTGGTATCTTTTTCATTAAATATTTTATTAAGGGGGAGTTTTGCCAAAAACAAATTTTCAAATATTTTGTTATATCGAAAAAGGAGAGATTGTTGAATTATATTTTGATATAACAATTTAAGGCAAAATGTTTTTAGACTTGAATTAAATTTATTCAAAGTTTTCAAAAATAATTCAAAGTCCATTAGAAGTGAATTTGAGCAAAAAAACAAGTTTTCACATACAAGAAGTACTGATATTGTTCTTACAGTATAGATACTATATGAACAATACCAATAATGTTCATGTGGTACTGATACCCAAGGTAAGATAAGTATCGATACTCTCAAGGTAGTATCGATACTACCAGTATTGCTCAAATTCTAGAATGCAAAAATGGTATCAATACCCAAAGGGGTACCAATATTACTTTACATAGTAGTATCGATACCATAGGCTTAGTATCGATACCGTCAGGCCCAACGGCTAGTAACTGTAACACCTCCAAACACTGGGTTAGTGAATAAAGTGTAAGGATTGAAAATTTAGTGGTTTAGTTTGGATAAATAGAGAAGTTCAAAGATTGAATTGGAAATTTTTGTGTAGGACTTATTATCAAAGATTGAGGAATAGAAAGGCAAACTGGTCTTTTGTCAGGGAATGAATTAAAAATTCATTTTAGAGGATATTTAAGCATGTGAGGGAAATAAGGAAGAAATGTAAAGAAATATATGGAAGTTTGCTCCTCTTTCTTCCTCTCCACCGTGAGCCTCTCATTTCTAAGGTAAGTAAATTGAAGTGGATTAATGCTTCCATTTTTTGTTTGATTTTGGTTCTTTGGGTAATTAGAAGCTTATTAAAGTTTAAAGATGAGTTGAAACTAAGAGATGGATGAATTAATGGGGATTTAGTAAAGTGGGGTTTTAAGGGAATTGTTAGAAAATGATGAATACGTGGATTCTAAAAGCATATTGGCTTTTTAAGCGTTTAATTAAGGGATTAGATGTATTAAAGAGGATTAAGAACATATTTGAAGAAGTGATATGATTTTTAGTTTCAAGAGTTATATGGATAAATTTGGATGTTAAAAGGAGATTATTGGATATAAGTTAGTTGGGGTAAGTATAAGTAAGTTTAAAGGCATGAATGTGGTTTAAAGTAGTATATTTAAATGAAGTTGGGTAAATTTTCGAAATAAAACAGAAGAATTATGGGTAAGGGTATCGGTACTGGAAGAATCGTACCGATAGTATAAGGTTAAATTTAAGAATTGTTTATGAACCCGATGAACATTATCGATACCAAATGAATTAGTATCGGTACTGATGTATAGGTATCAATACCAAGAGGACGGTATCGATATTGTAATTGAAAGGGGATTACAGAATGCTAAATTGGTATCGATACTGAAGTGGGTATCAGTACCATATAATAGAAGTATCGGTATTGTGGATAGAGTACCGATACTACTCAGTCATAAATGTTAATTTAGTGATTCATTTCACTTAAATAAAAGTTAACAGGTTAGATTTTTTTGAGTTTTGGTATTCATATGGGTCATGCTATGTGTAGATTTGATCGAATGCAAATGCGGATCGAAGTGACGTACTAAGATAAAGTGAAAGAGAGAAGGAGTTGCTTAGGGCTTAAGTGAGGCAAATGTGAGTGTTATTCACTTAAATTTTTTATAATTAGAGGACGGCTTGTGATGAGCCAACTTCAACATGTTTACGAGCAAAATGAAATGTTATGAGTATACGTGAAGGTTTTCTATATGAGTATGTTATATTTAAGTAAATTAATAAGTTGAATAATGATATGAAATATGAAATAATATTGTGAATCAATATGAATTTATGTTATGTGATTAAATGAAAATATTAAATAATGTTAAGTGAAATGAAATATTATGAGTAAATGTTTGAATGTGAATAAATAATAAAATTTGATAATACTATGTGAAAGGATCTACGTAAATGCTATGAGTAAATCCTTTATGTGATTTAAAGATATGTGAATAATAAATATAAAAGTGTTCAATGTGGAAATATGCGAAACATAAATGTTTTATGTGAAATTGTGTATGTGAATTTACAATATGCGATTAAGACACACTCTAAATAGTAAAACAAAAATAATTATAAATTTAAAGCCCAAAGTGTATTTTATGAGCGCTAAAGGTATAATTGGTTTGCCAAGAGTCGAGGGTTCTACGCGGTTTTTCGGGACATTTCTATGTGGTCATTCGTGACATTTATATGTGGCACATCGGTGCATATTCTACGTGACACTTCAGTGCATATTCTACGTGGCACTTCGATTCCATAATCAATTGAAAGGTAGAAATACCTTACATCAAGAGGTATTCATAGCTTTGGTGGAAGAAACAACGTGCAACAACAAACAAAAATACAAAAAAAAAATTCAAGTGAACTGCAAGTAAAAGAATAAAAAAATCAGCAAAGAAAATTGAAAGCACTCAAAAGAAGAAAACAAAAAGAAAGAAAAATTGAAAGCACACAACAACAATTCTCATCACCAAGCCATTCAAGTAAGCCTTTAAAATTGATTGTGGTGATAGAAGGGTTGTGAAGTGACTTTGTTTAAGTAACCCCTTTATTCTCTTCTTTCTTATTTCTAAGCCACACTTTTCATTATATTTTATTTTCCATTCCTACTAACCATTTTTGTAGCCGACACACAACAAGTGAACTTTACTTTGGTATAGTTTTGAGTAAAGTTACTTAGAACATGAGATAAAGAGATTAAGAGGAAAAAGGCTTGAGTGTGGGAGACTAGAAGAGGACTAGTAAAAGCCTTGAAGTCCTAGAGAGCAAACACGAGCAGATTGGGTAATATTCAAGTTTCCTTGGAGTGAACTCGTAAGGCTTTCTGAGAGCATTATTGGTAAGGTCCTATACACATTTCCTTTTTTCTTATTTGCTAACATGTCTCTTCCATCAAACATCTTTATAGTTAAAAGGACTTTGAACATTCAAAGTCAAAAAGATGAACAAAGAGAGAATATATTCCATACAAAATGTCAATTAAGAGATAAAGTTTGTGTGGTGATCATTGATGGAGGGAGTTGTACAAATGTAGCAAGTACTCACATGGTGGAAAGGTTGGGCCTAAAGACTTCCAAGCATCCTCATCCTTACAAACTTCAGTGGCTCAATGATGTGGGGGAAGCAAAGGTAACCAAACAAGTTGTTGTTCCTCTTTCAATTGGAAGATATCAGGATGAAGTTCTTTGTGATGTGGTGCCCATGAGTGCAAGCCACATTATATTAGGCTGACCTTGGCAATTTGACAAGAAGGCTACTCATGATGGATTTTCCAATTAGTATTCCTTCCAACATCAAGGGAAGAAAATCATATTGGCACCTATGCTTCCAAGTCAAGTCCATGAATGTCAAGTGACCTTAAGTCATGCATAGAAGAATGGGAGAAGGAAAAGAAGGCCAAAGAAGTTCACACTCAGAAGATGAATATATATGTCAGTAGAGGAGATGTTCGGAAACATTTATCAACAAAGAAAGCTATACTTATACTTATTTATAAGGAAATTTTTCTACTTACTAACCCTCCTGAAGGCTTACCTTATTGTCTCTACTCTATTGCAGGAATTTGAAGACATGTTCCCTGAAGAAATTCCAGATGGATTACCACCAATCAGAGGAATTGAACATCAAATTGATTTCATCCCCGGAGCCACCATTCCTAATAGTCCAACGTACAGAAGCAATCTCGAGGAAACTAATGAATTACAAAAAGAAGTCAAAGAACTACTAGACAAAGGATACATTCGAGAGTTTAAGTCATTGTGTTGTACCAGTTTTGTTGGTACCAAATAAAGATGGCACTTGGAGAATATGTGTGGATTGTAGGGCTGTAAACCAGATAACCGTCAAATATAGGCACCCTATACCTCGATTGGATGATATGCTTGATGAACTTAGTGGAGCCAACATCTTCTCCAAAATTGACTTGAAAAATGGCTACCATCAGATTAGAATGAAGGAAGGTGACGAGTGAAAAAACCACATTCAAGACTAAACAAGGTTTGTATGAGTGGTTAGTCATGCCTTTTGGCTTAACTAATGCCCCTAGCACCTTTATGCATCTGATGAACCATGTCTTTCGACCTTACATTGGTAAGTTTTTTGTTGTTTATTTTGAAGAAATCTTGATATACAGTAAGTCCCTAAACAATCATGTTGAACATTTAAGATCTATTCTTAGCACTTTAAGAGAATAGCACTTATACGCTAATCTCAAGAAGTGTGCTTTTTGTACTAACCAAGTTACCTTCTTAGTCTTCATTGTAAGTTAACAGGAATTAGCAGTGGATCTAGAGAAGATTAAGGCAATTCAAGAGTGGCCAAAACCTATAAATGTCAGTCAATTTTAGAGTTTCCATGGATTGGCTAGTTTTTACAGAAACTTTATACCAAACTTTAGTTCTATTGTCGCCCCCTTAATTGGGATTATTAAGAAGAATTTAAACTTCTCTTGGAGCAAAGAACAAGATGTAACATTCAATGAACTCAAGGATTGTTTGATAAAGGCACCATATTAGCCTTACCAAACTTTGAAAATAAATTTGAAGTTGAATGTGATGCCTCCGAATTGGAATTGGTGTTGTTTTGAGTCAAAAAGGGAAGCCAATCGCTTACTTTAATGAGAAACTAAATGGTACAACCCTGAACTATCCAACATATGATAAAGAGATGTATGCACTCATTCGGGCATTGGAGACTTATCGGCACTACTTGTTACCAAGGGAATTTGTTATACACACTGACCATAAAGCCTTAAAGCATATCAAAGGACAACACAAACTTAACAAGAGACATGCCAAATGGGTCGAATTCCTTGAGTCTTTTCCATATGTCATCCACTATAAGAAAGGAAAAGATAACATTGTGGTTGATGCACTTTCACGCATGTATGTTTTACTTAACACTTTGGATTCTAAACTCCTTGGTTTTTCATTCATTAAAGAACAATATGATCCTGACTTGGAATTTGGAGAAAAATATAAGTTATGTGAAACAGGTGCTCATGACAAATACTACCAGCATGATGGATATCTTTTCAAGGAAGGGAGACTTTGCATTCCACAAGGGTCCATGAGAGAAGTATTAACCAAAGAAGCACATGAAGGGGGACTTATGGGACACTTTGGCGTTGAAAAGACACTTAGAATCTTGAAAAAACACTTTTTTGGCCAAAGATGAAAAGGTATGTGAAAGGTGCTTAGTGTGTAAAAGGGCAAAATAAAAAGTTAATCCCCATGGATTGTACATGCCTTTGCTAATACCAACCATGCCATGGATAGATATCTCTATGGATTTTATTTTAGGTTTACTAAAGACCAAGAGTGGAAAGGATTCCATATATGTGGTGGTCGATATGTTCTCCAAAATGGCTCACTTTATACCATGCAACAAGACCGATGATGTTATCCATGATGTAAATTTATTCTTCCGATAAGTGGTAAGGTTACATGGACTTTCTCAAACCATTTTTTCAGATAGAGATGTCAAATTCTTAAGCCACTTTTGGAGGACTTTGTGGAGCAAAGTTGGCACAAAACTGCTCTTTTCTACTACATGTCATCCACATATGGATGGACAAACTGAAGTGGTTAATATAGTTTTTGTTAACATTACTTAGATCCATCATCAAGAATAACATCAAAACTTGGGAAGAACGTCTACCACAAGTGGAGTTTGCTTACAATCGAACAATTTATTCAGAGACCAAATATTCTCTATTTGAGGTAGTGTATGGTTTTAACCCTTTAACTCCTTTGGACTTACTCCCTTTACCTTATGATCAAATACTAAATAAAGATGGGAATGACAAAGCATAATTTGTTAAAAGGCTCCATCAACAAGTCAAGGACAATATTGAAAGAAGAAGTAGACAATATGAGCAGCAAGCAAATAAGGGAAGGAAGAATATAACTTTTGAAGTGGGTGATTGGGTTTGGGTACACTTTAGAAAAGAAAGGTTCCCAAATCAAAGAAAGTCCAAACTACTACCTCGAGGAGATGGTCCATTCCAAATTATGGAAAAGATAAATTACAATGCATCTAAACTAGAGTTTCCCAATGAGTTTGGTGGTGTAAGTGCTTCATTCAACATCTCAGATTTATCACCATTTGAGGATGAAATGATTTGGGGATAAATCGCTTAAAAGAAGGGGGGATGATGTGGTCACGCCTACCTCGGATCCGAAAGTCATACCCCAATGTCCCATTACTAGATCAAGGGCCAAACAATTCAAGGAAGTACTCTTAACTAAGTGTCTTGAAGCTTTCAATTCATTAGACAACTTAACACCACCCAATGTTAAGTTGTATAATGTTTTAATAGCTAAAGGATAACTTAGAATGTACACATCTTTTAATTGATGCACTTTGATATTTTAAATATATTAGAATATTATTACATTCATTTAAGTATGTTTCATTACATTAATGAAATGGCAACATGCTTATTCATTCATTTGTTAGCTCATGTGCATTCATTTTAGCTCTTAGACCTTATAAATTGGTTTACATATATTATATAATGATATACTTAGCTCATATCATGCATTCATAACTCACAAGGTCATAATCATGCAAGACAACAAGGTAATTAGATCATACAAGCTCAATTCCATTGAATTACCTTGTTTTCTTTGCACATGTAGGTACATTGGATCATGGCACACATTGGGACAGCTTGGTGGAGTATTTGGGATCCATATACAACTCACAATCAGCTCAGCAGCTCGTGGAACACAATGAGAAGCTCAACTCAGCTGGAGGAGCTCAAGACTAGCTAATCTCAATTAGTTGGACTATTTGAAGACAAATTACTAAAAGTGACATCAATTGTAGCTGAACATAGCTGAATGTTCTAATATGAAGCTTGGGAGATCACGACTAAAAGGATTATTCACCACTAGCCCTTGCCTTGCTAGCTAGCTAGACATATGCAATCTTGAAAGGAGCCCATTTTATGCCCAAGGCTGCTGCACATGCTTGATCTTCATTCCATGCATTAGGCTACACCACAAGCTTCCTAGAGAACCATGTGCAAGCCTTGTGACCAGCCAAGCCATGTGCTATGCGTGTGACACCTTTAGGCGCCAAGATGAATGACCACCTAACCATTCGACCAAGCATCATTTTTCCTCCAAATTGGCGCCAACTTGAAGGGATACAAGCATTATTCGGCCAAGCATTAAGACTCCCCATGCCAACCGAACCAGTACCTACATTTTCATGAATTTTATTAATTAATTATGTCATTTTAGAGTGATACAAGGGCTGGCCAAACCACCATGTACCTATTTGGCCAAGTCCCTTCAAAAACTATAAATAGGTTAGTCATATTCAATTGTAAACACACTTTTCTTATAATTTAAAGTGAGATTATTCTCTTTTCTCAAGTCCTTGTGAATTTTATCGACTTATCAAGTAATTTATTTACTTGTGGCGTCAACCCCTTTCCCTTGATGCTTGTGGTTCCTATATCCATATATAGTTGGTGTAAGTCCTTGTTACCACCCCTTAGAGAAGATTTGTAAGGCTGGGTCTTCACTCTTTATAGCATTGGTTCTTCCTTAGTCATTTCTGAGATATTATCCTCACCAATCATCCTTTGTTTCATCACCCATACCATAGCCATATCAACTTACTTCTGCTACTATTTCTCATAACATAAATAGCCTACTATTTCACCTTTTCATCTACCACCAAACCATGTATTTAAACCATTCACTTATGCAGGTTGTTTTGCTTCCTTCCTAGATCCACAATCAATTGAAACGTAGAAATACCTTACATCAATATTGATACAAGTTCCAAGGTCAGTAATTAGAATTTGGGAAAACATTATGTGAATCATAGTAATGTGTGTTTACACCAGAAGAAAAGTTTTAGTTATCTTGTTAGCAAATTATAGAAGTATGAAAGAAATCAACGGACTCAAGATATCGAGTTAGCAATGATTAAGAATACTTATTGTTAGAACACCACTATATATGTGTGATGAATGATGTAATATTTTTTAAGATCTCAAAAGTCAAGAGTATATGTGGAATTGAAGGAGTGAAAATAAACAAAATGAATTAACTCTTGGAAGAATGAGGACATATTTATCACTACAAACATGAAATGTTAATGTGATAACTAATAAGACAACGCTAAAAGATAATTTTTATTTTGAAAAATGTTGATTATGTGATCGTCTTTAAAAGAAAGATGAATTTTAGTGTTTGTCCAATATAACGTAAGTAGGAAAAAGGAGAAATTAGAGACTTAAAGTCTAATGAATGTTTATATGCCATGAAAAAGAGTTCTCCTCCTTGAGTTGATTTTAAATGAGTAACATGTCTGCAAGTTATGAAATTTTTAAGATATATTTATATGAAGTTTTTCGTAGAAGAAAATATTAGACACAATTAAGTTGATCAGAATTGAAAGATCGACACTTAGTACGGCCAGAATAGATCAAAGAAGTTGAAGATAAGTGAAGATTAACAGTGATAATATTAAAATAGATGATGTTCGACATAAGTCCCACATGGATTTAAAGAAAAAGAAAATTGAATTCTAAGTATATGAGAAAGTGTTTCTTAAAGCCTCATTTCGGAAAAAGATTCTCTATTTTGGATGCAAAGTATAGCTCATTCCTAGAGTCATTGAACTTTAAGAGATCTTGAAAAGAGTGGGATCAGCAGTTTATTAGGGAGTGTTGCCGCCATAATGGAAAAGAGTCACAATGTTTTTCATGTTTTGATACTCAAGAGATATTTCTTATATCCTTCTCACATCATAGCTGGAGGAAATAAAAGTTCAATCTAACCTGACCTATAAAGAATGACTAGTATATATTTTAGTATATGAAGCTAAGTAACTAAGGAATTAGATGATTTTGTTAGTTAAAATTCTTTGGGAAGTCACGAGTAAAAGAGGTAACATAAAAGCGTGAAGTAGACTTCAGGAGACAAGTTTCTCATCTCTTTGTATAATGAAAATTTGAGGACGGATTTTCTTAAAGGGGAGATTTGTAACACCCCAAACATCGGGTCAGTGACTAAAGTATAAAGATTGAAAATTTAGTGGTTTAGTTTGGATAAATAGAGAAATTCAAGGACTGAATTAGAAATTTTTGTGTAGGACTTATTATCAAAGATTGAGGAATAGAAGGGAAAATTGGTTTTTTGTCAGGGAATGAATTAAAATTCATTTTAGAGGATATTTAAGCATGTGAGGGAAATAAGGAAGAAATGTAAGGAAATATCTGGATGTTTGCTCCTCTTTTTTCCTCTTCACCGTGATCTTCTCATTTTTAAGGTGAGTAAATTGAAGTAGATTAATGCTTCCGTTTTTTGTTTGATTTTGGTTATTTGGGTAATATAGAAGCTAATTAAAGTTTAAAGACGAGTTGAAACTAAGAGATGAATGAATTAATAGGGATTTAGTAAAGTGGGTTTTTAAGGGAATTGTTAGAAAATTATGAATATGTAGATTCTAAAAGCATATTTGACTTATCAAGGGTTTAATTAAGGGATAAGATGTATTAAAGACGATTAAGAACATATTTGAAGAAGTGAATTGATTTTTAGTTTCAAGAGTTATATGGGTAAATTTGGATGTTAAAAGGAGATTATTGGATATAAGTTAGTTGGGGTAAGTGTAAGTAAGTTTAAAGGCATGAATGGGGTTTAAAGTAGGAGATTTAAATGAAGTTAGGTAAATTTTCAAAATGAAACAGAAGAATTTTGGGTAAGGGTATCGGTACTGAAAGAACTATATCGATACTATAAAGTTAAAATTAAGAATTGTTTATGAAACCGATGAACATTATCGATACCAATTGAATTAGTATCGGTACTGATGTGGAGGTATCGATACCAAGAGGACGATATTGATATTGTAATTGAAAGGGGATTCCATAATGCTAAATTGGTATTAGTACCATAGAATAGAAGTATGGTACTGTGGATAGAGTACTGATACTACTCAATCAGAAATGTTAATTAAGTGATTCATTTCACTTAAATAAAAGTTGATGGGTTAGATGTTATTTGAGTTCCGGTATTCATATGGGTCATGCTATGTGTAGATTTGATTGAATGCAAATACGGATCGAAGTTACGTACCAAGATAAAGTGAAAGATAGAAGGAATTGCTTAGGGTTTAAGTGAGGAAAAGGTGAGGGCTATTCACTTAAATTATTTATAGTAGAGGGCGACTTGCGATGAGCCAACCTCAACATGTTTTCGAACAAAATGAAATGTTATGAGTATACATGAAGGTTTTCTATATGAGTATGTTATATTTAAGTAAATGAATAAGTTGAATAATGATATGAAATATGAAATAATATTGTGAATTACTGTGAGTTTACGTTATGTGATTAAATGAAAATATTAAAGAACGTTATGTGAAACGAAATACTATGAGTAAATGTTTGAATGTGAATAAATAATAAAATTTGATAATACTATGTGACAAGGATCTACGTGAAGTGTATGTGAATATGTGCTAAGTGTATATGTTCTATAGAACATAAATGATGTGAAAAATGTTAAAAGAAATGCTATGAGTAAATTCTTTATGTGATTTAAAGATATGTGAATAATAAATGCAAAAGTGTTTTATGTGGAAATATGCCAAACAAAAATGTTTTATTTGAAAGTGTGTACGTGAATTTATTCTATGCGAATAAGACACACTCTAAATAGTGAAACGAAAAATAATTATAAAGTTAAAGCCCAAAGTATATTCTATGAGAGCTAAAGGTATAATTGGCATGCCAAGAGTCGAGAGTTCTATGCGGTCCTTCGAAACATTTCTACGCGGTCCTTCGGGACATTTCTACGTAGCACTTCGGTGCATATTCTACACGGCACTTCGGTGTAATTCTATGTGACAGTTTCGACTGCAACCTAGTGCACAACCTCAATGTACTCGTAATCCTTGATTTCTCAGTGATATACATTGGGATATTAAAACACACTTGCTATAAATTTAACAATAAGTAATAGTATAGAATGGTTATGAAGTGTTTATTGGACTTATACAAAATGTTTCAAAGAATTGTATAAACAAATGTAAAAGATATATATATATTATTCAATGAGTAATAATGTAGGTTATAAGTTATGAATAGTATGTTGTTATAGTATTTAATGATTCTTTTATAAACATTGACATAACAATTTTATTATATCATTATAATCAATATTGCCTTACTAAGTCGTAGACTTAGCGTGTGATTGTTTTTACACATAGGTTTGGAGACCGCGGCATAGTAAGCAAGGGGCAGGACAACATAGTTCTGGAGAATATCATACCATAGTAAATTAAATGATTGTAATATGATTGTTGGCATGTACTATAAATGTAAAGTGTAGATGCTCTGATATGTGTTTTTTTAACTATGATTTATTAAGTTTTGTTTTTCTTGTCAAGTTTAAATAACATTTTAAAAGAGTCAAAGAGTTTGAAAAGTCGATGTGACATCTCAGATTCTTATCCGGGTCGGATACGGGTTGGGGGTGTTATAGTAACGACTAGTTTTATTTAAAAATAACAAATGTAGTACCGATACTCCCTATAGGAATACCGATACCCTCTGTACTGAGCAATTTTATTTTGCAGAGAAAACATCCCCAACGGCTCCAAATCACTCTCAAATTTTAGAAATGACCACAACTTCATTTCAACATATAAATACAAGTTCAAGACACTTGAAGAAGGGTTAGAACAACTATTTCAAGCAATCAAACACAAGAAAAAAGCTTTTCACTTTTTACTTTTATTCTCTTGTACATATTAGTGTTTAGTGAGCTTATTTTGTAAACACCTACCTTATAGAGGTTTTCTTGTTGACATTTCTTTTACCTTTTTTGTAAAGGGGTTTTGGTTCTAACTTAGCCAAGTGAAAAGCTAGGGAGTGTAAAGGTTATCTCTTTGTCATTGAAAAAGAAAAAACAAATTAGTGAATTTGTTAGAAAATCCTTAGTGAGGAGCTAAGTTAGTGGAGGCAAACTAGTTGAGAAGTCGAACCACTATAAATCACTGTAGAATATTGTCTATCTATTCTTTCTCCTTACTCTCTAAACACAATTTATCAATTCAACCCCTTGTGCTTTTTTCGGTTGTCAAATTTGAGCCTCTTCGATCCTAACAATTGTTGTGCTAGGGAACCAGGTTTGGCGATTCATTCAGGATCCGAATTCCTTGGCGTTTTCGGTCTTCAAAGCCAAGTACTTTCCCAATTATTCTTTCTTGGAAGAAAAAAATTGGGGATATGGCCTCTTATGCTTGGACAAGTCTTTTCAATGCAAAAGAGACATTAAAAGAGGGTTTTTTTCTATAGGTGGGGGACTAAGGTAAGGTTAAGATGTTCCTGGACAAGTGGGGAGATGCTTCTCTTATCACTTTGATGAGCTCCTATGATGATCTTGTGGAATCCCCCTTTAAATGTGTATACTTCATGCTCCTCCATACTCCAAGATGGGATGAAGAAAAGATCTGACAAGTGCTCACTGCTGAAGATGCGACAAATGTCTTGGGAACGTTTATTACCTATGTGCATGAGGATAGACTGAAGTGGAGCCACCATAACACTGGATGCTACTCAACGAAGTCGGGTTATAACTGGCTTCTACTCCAGAAAAACCTATTTTTCGAACAAGGAAAGATCTGGAAAGCGCTCACAAAGTTACCCATCTTACCAAAAATTAAGATTTTTGGCTGGAGATTATGTCATGAAGCTCTTCCTACATGGGAGAAAACGAAAATGGTTAGGCTATCTTAAGGGGGCTGCCCCATTTGTGGATGTGACCTGGAGACTGCTATTCATACCCTCAAAGACTGCCATAAGACCGAAGATATTCTTCATTTTTCAGGGCTCAACCCCAACATAATTAACTGGCAGGGAAGCTCATGCAAATACTGGCTGAAATGGGCTGGCACAAAGCTGGATACTAACGGACTCTCCAAGCTCCTGGTACTCTTTTGGAATGTGTGGAATCACAGAAACAAATGGATTCGTGATGAAGGGATGCAAGAGGATAATATGTGGTTAACGTGACATGGGGACTTCGCGTTGAGTTCACTTAAGCAAATGCTCGAGGAGACTTGCACTCCTTCACTAAAAGACCAGCATGACCATTATTATGGACTCGCCCGCAGACCAACACTAATAAAATAAATGTTGATGGAGCCTTCTTGCCTAATGAAGCCAAAGCAACAATTGGAGTGGTGGCTAGAGACCATAATGGAATGGTTGTAGGAGGTAAGTGCCAACAACTTAACCCTCCTTTCACGGCACAGAGGGGCTAAAGTTAGCAACTAAAAATGGATGGACGAACGCAACTATTGAGGGGTGCGATCTCCATTGTTTACAGACTGACTAATCAAAAGTTGTTGCTCAACGAAACACATGATACCCTAACCAGAAATCGCGACCTTAAATTTTCTATGTCAACCGACAAACCTATCGAGTTGCGCATTCTTTGGCGAAATGGTCTTTGTCGAGACTCAATCCGTTCTGATTTTATTATGATGAACTTGAATGTATAAAATATGATGTAATTCTATATGCCTTTGGAATTTAATCACAAATCCTTTTTTAATTTTTTTTGGCTTAATGCAAAAATAAGTGTCCAAACTATACCCAAAGTTAACTTTAGGTGCCTAAAGAATTTTTTGTTAAAAATAGACGTCTAACATTTCCAACATTTTAGGCGTATATTTTAAATTTTAAAATTTTATTTAAAATTTTTTAAAATTTTACATACCCGACTTGTGTTACTTAACGACTGAATTTAACGATGTTAAATGTCCAAACACAAAAAAATGTAACATTTAAAACGTTAAATATATATTTTTAATGAAAAGTTCTTCAAGCAGTTTTAGATATACTTTGGACAGCTATTTTTATATTAAGCCGATAATTTTATAACCACCAAAGGGACTCTGAAATAACACACATGCACGATACCTGATTTTATAATTCATTGCCCGTAACCTCCCGAACCAACTCCAACTAAGCCGCTTCCATACCTGATCATCTCCTTTAATTGATATTTATTCATACATTTATAATTGGGAATATTGTTACTATAATTTTATTCTAAAATACTAAGCCCAAACATTCCTCTAACCCAAAATGATTAAATTATGAGATTTAGAAAAATACTTGTTAAATAAGTTAATCTCACATTGTGTTTTACGATACAGTTGGCAGTTGCGGACACAATTCCAAGACGCCAGCTTCTTTTGAATAGTCAACTCAACAAGGTAATATATCACATCATTATAAATATATGTATAAACCACTACGTTAGAGTAATAACAATAAATGATAATTGAAAATTTAATTAATATATTTTTTAAATTACTATATAATATGATTTATATGAAGCAGTTGAACTACTTATGCGCCAAATCAATTAAAAATTAGGTTTAATATAGTTTTTTAGTGCTTAAATTGTATTTACGATTCGATGTTGAAGATTTTTTTTTTGTTAAAAATAGCTGTTTAATATTTTTTCCGTTACTATTTTAAGTAGTCGAATGTTAAATTTACCGCTAACGGACATGTGTCACCCTACTATTTTTTTTTGAAATTTTTATTTAAGAAAAATTAATAATATCATTATTATTTTAAAAAACCCCTTATATTTTCATTATTTTTTAAAACACCCCAAAATCATAAAACCCCCCAATACTCTCAAATCCCTAATCAAATTCCGACGACGGAATCCACTACCGACCATCTCTAACCCAAAGCCGGATGAAGCCCAGCAATTGTCTTCGATCGATTTGCACGTGATTTACGTGCAATTATTTTTAATTTTACGCGCGATTTGAAGCAATCTGTGGTAGATTTGACGACTGATTTAGGGGTGACGACAAGGGATTTGAAAGCAGTGGAGGTCGGAAACCGGTGGGTATGTGGCCGTCGCCGCCGACAACAATGGATGACAAAAGAGTTGAATGATTTAGGTTTCCAAAATTTATGGGTCATTTTGATATTTTTAAAACATTTGAGTTTTTTTAAATAATTTTGTTTTTGTTTTTTAAAAATAAAAATTTCAAAAAAATATAATGACGACACGTGTCAATTAACGGCTAATTTTAACGGCCGTTACAGCCCAGTCACCTAAAAGTGTTAAGGGAGAAAAAGTTAAACATTTATTTTTAACAAAAAAAAATTCTTTAGATATAAAATTGTATTTTGAGTATAATTTAAATATTAAGCCTAAAAAATTATCAAAAGAATTGAATTAATTAAAAAAATTAAAACGAAATTTATTTATTTGTCATCCGTATAATATTTTTTTGTTCCCAAAGTTTAGGGGTGAAATCTTGTATTTGATGGAGTCAGCGGTAATAAAAGAGGTGCTGATGTTATTCAACACCTACGTGGTTATTTTGTCCAACAAGTCAAAATTTTACAGCTATGATGATTCCTCATCTTTATCCTTTCATATTAAAATGCAAAAACCAACAAATAAACACTCACGTCGTACCACATAAAACAAGAGTTAAATTTTCTATTTTTTTTAATTATTTAGACTTGACCCAAAATTAAAATTTAGACTAAAAAATTAAATTGATTCAGATAATCTAAAATAGAAAATAACATTTTTAATTAAATTAAATCTTTGCGACTAATTAATTATGTTAATGAGGTGTTAGTTTAAATAATAATAGCTATTTATGTAGGGGTGTATTCGGTTCGGTTCGATTTTTTACTAAAAATTGAACCGAACCGAAATAAACGGGTTTTCAATATTTAAACCGAAACCAAATAGTTAAATAACTGAAAAAACCGAAACCGGTTTTTTCGGTTCGGTTCGGTTTTTTTAACGGTTCGGGTTTTTCGGTTCGGTTCGATTTATCGGTTTTTCAATAAAAAAATCACTTGAAACTATAATTTTTTTTTACAAAAATTGCCTATTCGGTTCAATATGAAACAAATGGGTTCCATATGGAAAACCCAAATCGAATCGAATCAAAAAAATAAACCTTTAAACCGAACCAAAAACCGAATCATTTAAAGCCAAACCGAACCGAATCGAATCGAACCGTTTTACTCGATTCGTATCGATTTTTCGATTTTCTCAATTTCGTTGCTCAGCCCTATATTTATGTCGGTGAGGCTTTCAAAAGATTAAGAAAATATAGCATTAGCAATACTGTTCCTTCTAAAGATAGATATTTTTAAATTTATGAGGTTTGTGACTTCAATTTTATTCACATCGATTAAAGTATTTGGGCTGCGATTAAGTTGATAAATAAATAAACCAAAATAAAAAAAAAAGAGATTGATAATAGATGTGAAAGCTCATATATCAAATTAATATCGATTAGATATAAGTTGATAATAAATACGTGTAAACTTGATCAGTCGTGAAGATATTAAATTTAATTATTGAAAAAGAAAGAAAATAAAAAAAACGGCCAAAACTAAATACGTGCTATAAAGATAGAGAAAAACGTATTATTAAAGTAGAAGAAAATGTATCATAAAGACATAATTATTAAAAATAAAGTTAAAAGAAGCCATATATATATATAATATAATTAAGGATAATTTTATTACTATGCAAGAGTTATTTATAATTTGATAATCATCCTTATAAAATAAATTATAAAGATTAAGAGTTTTATTATTTGATGAATTTCTTTTTTTTTCACAGATGTTAATTTTTTCTTCTAGAAATTTTCATTATACATAATTTAAGTACGACTTAGACTTACCTTTGGCAGGTAGGATATGTTGCGTCAAAGAGAAAATAGAAGGTAGTGGGAAGATTAATTGAGAAACAATTAAAAGATGACTTGAGAGTAGGAATTCCTTTGATTAAAAAAAACCCTTGAAAAAGGGAAAGACGTGTTAGCTTTTGTAGCGAAAGTAAACTTGTCGTGACACTCAGTCCCAAATGAACCGTGTCAAAGTTACTTGGGTAAAGTATACAAATTGTCCCCCAACTATTGGATGTTATTTTGTAGAGTCTCTGACTATTGAAATTTACAAAATGATCCCCTAACTATATGGGCAGTTGTTTTGTTGAGTCCCTCTACTATTAAAAGTTATAAAATGTCCACTCAATTATTCGTATTGTTTCAGACTTGCCTTTTTCCGTTAAAAAATTGACGGCAATCTGAGCTAGACTTTAACCTATTGACTGAAATAGGATAAAATATGACCTTATAATCTCAAACGACAATCATATCTCAATCAGCATGTTAACGTCCATATCAGATGATCGTTAATTTTTTAACGAAAAAGGATGAATTTGGAATATAATGAATAGTCGGGTGACCATTTGTAATTTTTAGTATCGAGTGACTCAACAAAACAACTCGCTTTAGTTGAGAAATTATTTTATAATTTTTAATAATTAAGATACTCAACAAAATAATAACTTATAGTTTAGACACCATTTGTCTACTTTACTACTTTACCCAAGTTATTTTATTACATGACCAGCAACGTTTTACATTTCAAATAGTGCCATCTATTTTATAATTACAACCCAAAACCACTATGCCTATAAATAGCAGCTTCAACCCCACACAATCCCATCCATCATCTTCCATTGTCTACAAATTAATCCAGTTTTTTCGTAAGAGTTCATAGCTCTGCTCACTAGAAAAAGGTCAGTTGCTTAACTAAACACAAGTACTATACACATGAAAAGTGTTTAACACTTTGTTGCATGAACGTACGTGTATAACTGTATATATCTTTCATGCAGGTGTAATTAACTTTGTTGCTCTCGCCTCTCGCTCCAGAATTAAAGTTTACTAACTGAAGTTTTCATGGGGAATTTTTTTGGAAGGAATCAAAGCTTCCAAATGGATACGCAATCTGCTGAAGTAGGTGTTGAAGAAGGGCCGAATAAGATTTTCATCAGGTGCTTTCCATCTCTCTTTCATACCATGTATGTTTCAGTCTCAATCAATTTCCGCCGCCGCCTCCACCCGTCACCACCGTACCGTAGCTTTATATGTAAACCAACTCCATTGTTCTCATTTAACAATCAAATTATATGTTGGGTTGCAGTCAGCAACAAGTGGTGGATGAGGAGGTTCAAGCAAAAGTTGAGATGCTTATTGCCGAGCTCCATGGGACAAAGCATCACCCTCCTAACGACCCCGATGCTCAAAAGCTTGACCATGGCTTTCACTTCTTCAAGACCAACATATTTGAGTAAGATATATATATCATGCCCAACTTACTACTCTAAATCTCTAATAACACTCATCAACGGACAATCATTTATGACGGTACTGTTTCTTCTGTGTTTTGCTTCCGACAGCGCACATCCTGAATATTTCAGTGAACTTGCAAAAGGCCAGAGTCCCAAGGTACTATCGTCTTCGTCAATAACAACGGTTTCATCTTACAAACAATGATTAATCAATCCATCATGTTCTCAGTTTCTGGTGATTGCATGCTCGGATTCACGAGTAAGCCCCTCGGTCGTTCTCAACTTCAAGCCAGGTGAAGCCTTCGTAGGCCGCAATATCGGCAACATGGTTCCTCAATTCGACCAGGTTATTATCACTTTCCCAAACCCCATTTTTAAGTGATTAAAGATTCTTCAGCTAACTTGATTTATCGCTTATTGAACAGTTGAGGCACACTGAAATCGGTGCAGTCATCGAGTATGCAGTTAAAAGTCTTGAGGTAGATAACATATTGGTGATGGGACATAGTCGTTGTGGTGGCATAGAGAGGCTTATGACACTTCCAGATTACACTCAGACTTAGTAAGCCTAATTCTATACATTACTTTTTAAACTTCCATAGTCCAAAACAACACCCATTTGTGAGATAATTAAAACACATTGTGCAGTGACTTCATCGATGAGTGGGTGAAGATTGGTTTGCCTGCAAAGAAGAAGGTCCTGCAAGAGGCTGGAGATTTGCCTTTTGCAGAACAATTAACCCTTTGCGAAAAGGTAATGAAAACACATGGAAATGTGGATAGTTAAGGAATTGAAAAGCCGATGCAGTTGACTAAGAATATATGCATTAATGCATGCAGGAATCAGTGAGGAATTCGATGGTGAATCTACTGAGCTATCCATTTGTGAGAAACGCTGTAGTGAATGGAACAATGATAGTGAGAGGAGGTTACTATGACTTTGTTAATGGAAGCTTTGAACAATGGAAGATGTGTACCCACTGAGGCCTTATCAGCTATTTTGCTCTAAAACACTTTAGTTCAATTTGTATTATTTTGAGGTGTGGTTTTCTTACAAGCTGCCGTCTTCTTTGGAGGATTTCACATGCGCAATAAATGCTTGATAAATTATTAGTTTTGGTTAACCAATCAAATTTTATAAACTCCAACTCCGTCTACATTTTGTAAGCCAAATTTTTTGTGTAATAATAAATGGTTGTTAAAATTGATAATAGGATTTGAGTTTGTTTTTGGATTTTTATTCTCTTTTTATAAAATAAAAGATTTAATTTAATCATATTTCATAAAATCATTAATAAATTTTCATGATGATTAAATTTTAGTGCGTTAACTTATGTACTGTAAAATCTCTATAAATTATTATGTCTTGACCATGTAATTTTATTAATTTAAAGATGTATTAATTAATCGATAAATTAATAATTTATTAATTTAAAGAGATTTTTTTCGATTCAACGAACTAACATTATTCTTCATGAATAAAACATATATATTGTATTTGACTAATTTAATGATGTTCATATACAGCGTGACTACTTAAATATAATACATACCCCTAAAAAAGTAAAATTCATTGTTGTACGTGATACTAATTAAAACTTAATGCAAGTTCATGTATAGGTAATCTACCCCTATATAAAGAACATAAAACTTTTCTAATTAATTTATATTTGCAATTTTATTGAATTATTAATTTATAATATTGAAGGACCATGAATTTATATAAGTGTCTTCTGAAAAGTTATTATCTTATTAATTTATCGAAATTATTAATTTAGATCCTAAGCTTAAGTCAAGATCGAGAAAAATTATTATTATAGATAGGTTATTAATTTATCGAGTATTAATTTACAAAGGTTCTACTGTATATGTTTGTTAAAATTATCAAAAGTCAAATGACGGTGAAATAGCATTTACGAGAGTGAAGGTATTGTTAGAGTATACCCAAAGACCAATCATATGATGATTGTAATAATATTTTTATTTACCGATTTTATTGAATAAAGGCATTGCCGCTATTATTTTCATTTATATATATGTTTTTAACATAAACTGGAAGATAATAAGTCTATATAATGACATAATTGTTATTATTAAAAGATCCCTAGTTAAGTATTATTATGGGCATGGACAATAATAATACGCTTAAGACTAACATGTTATTGATTGATGACAATGAGTTGTCATTGACATAGAGATGTCAGAATTGATACATGATTATATTGTTAGAGAACAATATATTGGATTAACCGAGCATGAGCATATGTCTTGGATTATTATGTGACAGTCATAACATTTCTCATGGTGATGACTATATGTATGATCCTCAGACTTGAGATCAATACTATCCCAACATATATTGTTGTATGTTTTGATGCAACTAAACAAGCTCCGTAATTGGTTGCTCTATAAAGACTGTTATTGAATATATCTCAATATATGTAGTGGGTGTGTATGATTAAGAAAGGATTTGTCCTTCCTACATAATAGGAAATATATCATAGGCCACTTGATTGAGTAAGACTATAAACGCATGGTCATGCTCGAATAAGTTGATATGAGATATCATAAACTATTCGTTAATTAAAGTCTACTCTAGATATCAAGAAACAATAGATGAGCTATACAAGTGTGACTATTCCAAGACTTGTGCCTATTCTAGATATAAATGACATAAGGATGTAATACATAAAAGAGTAATCACCAAGATGATATGTCGAATTATATTTTCTTGTAACTTAGGTGACAATGATATATTGCTAGATGTCACTCATTGTATGTAATATTAGAATTGTTCTAATAATTACTGCTAACGTTACAAGATCCTACAAGGTCACACCCTAGGATTGAAATGAGCAAAGATGTACAATTTGTTGTACGTTACTAAAATATATATCTAGAGTTAATTAAATATATGTTTTAATAATCCTGAATATTTAATTTCAATTAATTAAATATAGATTTAATTAATTTCAAATAATAAAATTCCTAATATGATTTGGGTAACTTGGATATAAGAGGATTATTAAATTCCAATTAATTAAATATAGATTTAATTAATTTGAAATAATAAAACCCTAATATGATTAGGGTAACTTGGCTATAAAAGGGTGTGTTAGGTCTAGCAACCATTTTACATAACACACTCAAAACCTTCAGCTGTTTTCTCTCAAAAGGAGTTTTGGGGAAAACAAATATTGCTCTCAATCGGGTGAACTGAGTAGAGGCCGAGACGTGATTTCATGGAGGCTTAAAATTCGAACTGATCTATACCACCAGTATTCACTGTTGTCCTTGTTGTTTTTCAAGGAACCCACTGTAAGTATTCGCATCTCTTCCTTCCGATTTCAGTTTTTCATACTTGGATTGCTGGTGAGACCGTCGAGTTTTATTTCCGCTGCGCCATGGGGTGTGCCGACGGTCACAACAGGTATAATTAATTTTAGGGTAAAGTATACGATGGTCATTCGACTATAAATTACTGCTTTGTTGTTATTAAAAGATACAAAATGATTATTCAATTACTTATATTTTTTAAACTCATCCTTTTTCGTTAAAAGATTGGCAGTCGTCTGAGCTAGACGTTATCATGTTGACTGAGATATGATAATATATGATCTCATAACTTTTACATTAAGTTGTCGAGCTAGCGCTTGAAACATTATGCTGGCGAGCAAGTGCTTGAAAACAACGGCGGTGCTAGTAAACATCATTAAAATATGATTTATCATATTCCAGTCAACATATTAACATCCAACACAAACAACCGACAAATTTTTAATAGAAAATTATGAGTTTAAAACATATGAGTAGCCGTGTGACCATTTTGTAACTTTTAATAGTCAATGGACTCAACAAAAAAACACCCTATTGTAACACCCCTAACTCATATTCGACCCGAATACAAGTCCGAGATGTCACATTAACTTTTCAAACTTTGATTCTTAAAGAAAAATCCCGGGAATTTAAAACTTTCATTAAAACAAAATACTTTAATTTATATAAAAGAGACCACTTAATACAAAATCGATAAGAGCATTCGTAATTAACCAATTATTACATACCAACACTTTATACACAACAAAATACCTACTTTGTCAATTACTTCTGATCTGATTTCTTAGTAATGTTGTTGTACGTGCCACTGCTATTCTGAATCTTCTTATTTCTTGGTATCTACGTGTAAATCACTTACACGCTAAGTCATAGACTTA
This sequence comes from Hibiscus syriacus, assembly GCF_006381635.1. Lineage (NCBI taxonomy): Eukaryota > Viridiplantae > Streptophyta > Magnoliopsida > Malvales > Malvaceae > Hibiscus > Hibiscus syriacus. The sequence continues at coordinate 22,716 of NW_024062129.1, read as the reverse complement.
GTGAGGCAATAAATGAATATGCAACAATATCTTCATGAATATGCATTCTTACTATTTCCTTCATGACATTTCAATATGCATATATCTATTACACAATAACATATATAATAATATCATGCATGTACAAAACTTACCTTCTTGTACCACTTTCACTTTACTTTGTATTTCAATTGCCCATGTATATTATTGAGAATAGAGGTATATGAGTGCATTGAGGTTGTGGACTAATGCTATCACCACAGCTCGTATCAATTCCCTCATGGGGCACCGAACCTTAGTTTAGTATTCTTCCCGAAGGACTGTCATATATGTCCCGTAGGACTACTACATCCCCGAATGACTATTATACCCTCGACTCTTGGCATGCCAATTACACCTATAGCTCTCATATCGTATATTATGGGCATTATTCTTATATTTTATATGTTCATGTACTCATGTCATTTATCTTGTGATCATGTAGCTCATGTCATTTCTCTTGTGATCATGTAGCTCATGTCATGTTCTCATATCACATATCATATCACATGTGTATTTGAATCTATTCATATATATACATCATTTATCCAATCACATGAACATATATATGTCTTATGCATGTATTACAATAATTATAATGTATGCATGTTCACAACTATTGTACTGTGAAAATCAATATAGGAATTAGACTTATCACAAGTCTTATTCCATTATACTATACATATATATTATGCACTCACCTTAGCTTTGCTTTGATTCGATTCTAATCCTTTGATCATTCCGGAATAAGCTTACTTTTAGTATCTACATAATCACACATGGATCTATATCAGTATTATAGCTAATATACTCTAATGGTTCACTCTTTAGATTAAGATAAATGCCAATTTCCTCTTTTAATGAAGGTATACATCGATGCACTACTTGTGCATCGGTGCATAAAATACATTCGATGTTTTATTATTAATGGGATGCATCGATGCATGCCTTATTGTTGAGTTAATCGAATGACGAAATTGGCCAAGAGGGGGGTGAATTGGCAATAAAAATTTTGTGGAAGCTTTTGCAGAAAATTGAAAGCAATTGCACAGCGATTTACAGTGGTTCGACTTTCTCAAACAAAGTCTACGTCCACTACCTTAGCTATCCACACTAAGGATTTTCCAACAAATTCACTAATTTGTTCTTTCTTTTGAGGCCAAAGAGATAACCTTACAATTCCCTCAAGAGTATACCCCAACTCTTGAGAACACTCTTTTCTCAAAGAGAAGATTACAAATTTGCAAACTTACAAGAAAACCTCACAAGGTAAGATGTTTGCACAATTCTAGAACAAAGAAAAGAACACTCAAAGATGAATACAATTGAGCACAAAAAGTGTTCTTGAAAGCAAAATGAATATTGAATGAAAATGGGCTTGAAATGCTCAAACTTGAGGTTTGATGCTTTCTCTTTGATTCTCTCTTGATTCTAGTTGCTTGATGTTTCTTGTTGTTGATCAATGGCTTCTAAGCTTGCTTAAATACACCTTGAATCACTTCTGAACGTTGGGGATAATTAGAGAAGATATTATAGCCGTTTTAGTGTGAAAACATTTAATAAAACAGCTTGGACAGTGGGGGGAATCGGTTCCCTATCATAGGGAATCGGTTCCCTATCATAGGGAATCGGTTCCCTAAGTGTAAAATTCAAATATTTCGACCGTTGAACAGGGGGGAATCGGTACCCCCTTGGGGGGAATCGGTTCCCTCCGAGCATTCTGGAAATCTCGGAGCCAAACCATTCAGGGGGGAATCGGTTCCTCCTATGGGGGGAATCGGTTCCCTCTGAGTATTCTGGAATTTTTGGCTTTGAATTGGTTCGAAATACTTTGTAAAATATTTTGAAATTGTTTTATGATTAAAACTTAATTTTACACTTAAGTAAGGATCAAAAATGATTTTTGAAATATTTGGAGTAATGTTTTGATATTCGAATAGTTATATCGAATATACTTAGAAAATCATTTGGAAAATCTTAAAATCCATTTAACTTAATTTGTTATATCGAAATATTAAAATGTTTCAACAATCTCCCCCTTTTTGATATAACAAAACATTTTAGTAATTTTAAGATTTTTGAAATCAAGTTTTGAAATTAGAAAATTAAAATTAGAAATTACTCCCCCTTACTTTAACACTTATTCTTCTCCCCCTTTTTGTTAAATCAAAAAGACATTGTAAAACAAGGTTTTGTAAATCATTTAGCCAATTGATTTATTAATTATAAGCTTAAGCTGCTAAGATCATAATCAAAAGAGAGGTTAGCCATTAGTTTCATAAATCAATATTCATAAATAATGTGATATGGCAAAATTGGTCATATTGCTAATGATAATGTAAATGATGCAAAAATGAATAAAACACACCAAACATATAAGTTCACACCATTCATATATCCAAATCCAACAATCCACAAATCAAACATATCAAAATGTTGAAACAATATTCATTTTGTTCAAAGTTTTAAAGCTAAACATAAAATCAAGCATCCGGATCGGTAGGAGGAAAACGGGCTCGCATGGCGGCCATCTCGTGTGTGAGTTCATTTATACGAGCGTTGGTTGATTCATTGTTTGCACGCATCTCCCGAAGAATCTCTAATTGTTGAGCTCCCATTGTGGATAAATGAGACTCTATAGAGGAAAAACGCGAGTCCATGGTAGCGTATCGGTAATCGAATGTCTCCATAAAGGATTGAAAATATGGAGGCATTTGATGCGTTTGTTGTGCTTGCTCCTCGGGCTGCTCTTCGGGCTGATCAGGTTCTTCTTCAACTTCATCAATATCCCTCATTAATTGTTCAAACTCGGGATCTTCGTCAGCTTCGGGTGGAGCTTGTGAAGAACTAGCTCCCGGAGTAGAAGAACGAACCCATTCACCGGTTTCTTTGTCCTTTACCCATCCCGCTCTCGTTAAGGAAAGAAGATTTATTTGTTTCTTAAGAGGAAAACGGCATCTAGACTGACTCTAAGCCCAGCTTTGGAAAACAGATTACTCAAAAAGCAACCGTAAACTAGAGATGAACAGTGTTTCTTGTTAGGAACAAGATTTACGGTTTCAAAAATTTCAGCAAAATAATCTGAGGTAGGTTAATTTTAATACGGTTTTCGAAACAATGTAACCACCAAAGATCCAAAGCTCTAAGAGTAGAATAACGACCTCCGGATGGTCGAAACCACCAAGAAATCATTAGATGAAGAAAACGCTCATGTAGGTCTAAGACACTCGCACTATCTCTTCTTTTGTAACGAGAACCTAAAATTGTTTTTCATTCGAGATACCATCATTATCTAATCCAAATGTATTGGCTATATATGCCGGGTCAATATATAAGAATTGTCCTAGGAGGTAGGAACGAATTCCTATAGTTTCTGTTTCAGCTTGGTTTTTAACACATACAGCATTAGAGTAGAATATACGAACAAGTTGATGGTAAACGATGGGTTCAAGATCAAATAGTTTATCAAATTTCCATTCTTGTAAAATGGGAAGATATTTAAAATCGATAGCTAACATAGCTTGACGAGAAGGAATACGTTCTTCCCGGATTTTGTAAGAATCGAAATATTGATAATACCAATATCGGTGATTTCTAGACCCAGGATGATTGAAACACGAATTTTGGATAGTCAAGTTAGGATCAGTGGGATTGGGATTAGAAATTGGAATAGAAGGAGGATTTTGAGGTGGATTTGGTTGACGACTAGAACGACTAGATGAAGACCTAGGACGTTTAGGATTTGACATGGTGAAGGAAATCGGAATAGATATAATAACCTGCAATTTTAAAACAAGTGTATGCAATTCAATTAATCCCAAAACTCAAATGAGTCCTCAATATTTCAAGATTCTCTAAAACAATCCTAATGGGCAAAGTTTTTGAAAAACTTTTGAAAATATGGTTTGAGAAACAATATGTATAGTTTTTCATAATAACAATATAATTTGATCAAAACACAATAATTTGAAAATAACATTGTTTTTTATTTCGAAAATTTTAAAAAAAATTTGAAAAATTCTTGTGTTTTTGATGAAATTAGTTGTAACATCTAGTTTCTAATCACTAAATAATCATGCCCGATCACTATTTCAACCTAGAACTAATTGAAACTAATCCTATGTTCAAAAATAATGAAATAAGAGTTTAGAAAAATTTACCTTGAAATATGAAGATTGAGGGGATTTAGATGTTGTTTGCACGATTTTAATGATTCCAACAGGTTTGGAAGATGATTTATGAAGCAAATTCCGATTAATATCGTTGATTTGAGGCAAAAATGGAGATTTGAGGGGTTTAGAGGGTGAGAACGGCGAGAGAGAGAGGAAGAGGGTTTTTGGAGAATTTGGGGTTATTCTGCCCGATTTTAGCAGAACCCCAGGGGGTATCGATTCCCCTGTGGGGGGAATCGGTTCCCCTTCAAAGGGGGAATCGGTTCCCTCAGGGGGGGAATCGATTCCCTCTGCACCAAAATGCTAAAATCCGAATTTTTTAAGCACAAAATGCTAAATTAATCTTTTCTAGTGGTATTGGCAACTCATATATCAAACATTAATTATGTTCAAATAATTAAATTAATCTTTAATTGATTTTTGAACATAAAATTAATTTTCATTAAGAATCACAAACTCCCCCTAACTAATAGCAAGAATGTAATCAAAAAATATAAGCATTTTTCAAGATTTATTAAAAGTGCTAAAATTATTTTAAACACTAAGTGAAGATAGATTGGTCAAACCTAATTCTCTCCTAAGTGTCCAAAATCTTTCCTTGTCTAAGGGTTTTGTAAAGATATCCGCTAATTGGTGCAAAGTATCAACAAATTCTAGAACTACATCTTCCTTAGTGACATGGTCTCTAATGAAGTGATGTCTTATTTCAATGTGCTTAGTTCTAGAGTGTTGGATGGGATTTTTAGTGAGACAAATAGCACTAGTATTGTCACACTTGATAGGAATAGTACCTACTTCAATTCCATAATCAAAAAGTTGTTGTTTCATCCATAAAACTTGTGCACAACAACTACCAGCTGAAATGTATTCAGCTTCAGTGGTAGATAATGCAACACAATTTTGTTTCTTTGAAAACCAAGAAATCAGCATATTTCCAAGGAATTGGCAAGTACCGGAGGTGCTTTTCCTATCTAATTTGCATCCTCCATAATCCGCATCAGAAAAAGCATGCAAGCTAAAACTAGAGTCTCTAGGATACCAAAGTCCTAAACTAGGAGTGTCCTTAAGGTATCTAAAGATTCTCTTAACAGCTAGTAAATGTGATTCCTTAGGACATGATTGAAATCTAGCACATAAGCAAACACTAAACATAATGTCCGGTCTACTTGCAGTTAGATAAGCAAAGAGCCAATCATTGACCTATATAGTTTAACATCTACACATTTACCTCCTTCATCTAAGTCAAGCTTTGTTGAAGAGCTCATTGGAGTGTTATGAGGTTTCCCATTTTCCAGTCCAAACTTCTTGAGCATATCTTTGACGTACTTAGCTTGATTAATGAAGATGCCATCTTTTCTTTGCTTGATTTGGAGTCCCAAGAAAAATGAGACCTCCCCCATCATGCTCATCTCAATTCACTTTGCATTAGCTTAGAAAATTCTTGACAAAGAACATCATTAGTAGAACCAAATATTATATCATCAACATAAATTTGAACTACTAATAAATCTTTACCTTTTCTCTTTAAAAACAATGTAGTGTCAACCTTTCCTTTTAAAAAACCTTTTCAATTAAAAATTTGACAATCTTTCATACCAAGCTCTAGGAGCTTGTTTTAAACCATAAAGAGCTTTTGTCAATTTTAAAACATGATCCGGAAAATTTGAATCTTCAAAACCTGGAGGTTGTTCCACGTACACTTCTTCTTTTATAAAACCATTTAAAATGCACTTTTAACATCCATTTGATATAATTTAAATTCATTGAAACATGCAAATGCTAATAACATTCTAATTGCTTCCATCCTAGCTACGGGAGCGTATGTTTCATCATAGTCTATGCCTTCTTCTTGAGTATAGCCTTGAGCAACAAGTCTAGCCTTGTTCCTCACTATATTACCACTTTCATCAAGTTTATTTCTAAAAACCCATCTAGTACCTACAGTAGATTTATCACTAGGCCTTTCACTAATGTCCATACTTTACTTCTCTCAAATTGATTTAATTCTTCTTGCATAGCCATAATCCAATGTTCATCTTTTAATGCTTCTTTGATGTTCTTAGGCTCTATGCATGAAATAAATGCAACATAATTACAGATATTTCTAAGAGAAGATCGAGTAGTTACCCCTTTTGATAGATCACCTATAATTTCACCATCCTTGACATAGTTGTACTCTCTTGGAAAAGATACTTCCCTTTCTTCAATGGTTGGATTCTCGAGGGGATCATGAGTTTCCTCATCTTTTGTTTCTTCCTTTGATGATGATTCTCCAACGTAATGTCTAACGTCATTTGCTTGTACAATACCTACATCATCATTAACAGAAGAATCCTTCCTCGGAAGGGGATTATCATCGAAAACAACATGTATAGACTCTTCTACAACTAAAGTTCTTTTATTAAATACACGATAAGCTTTAGAATTTAAGGAATAACCCAGAAAAATTCCTTCATCACTTTTAGCATCAAATTTACCAAGATTTTCTTTACCGTTGTTTAAAACAAAACATTTACATCCAAAGGATGAAAATAGCTAATGTTAGGCTTTTTATTTTTGAGAATTTCATATGAAGTTTTCTTTAAAATTGGCCTAATCATTACTCGATTTACAACATAACAAGCGGTATTTGTGGCTTCCGCCCAAAAATATTTTGGCAAATTATTTTCACAAAGCATGGTTCTAGCCATTTCTTCTAAAGTTCGATTTTTCCTCTCAACAACTCCATTTTGTTGAGGGGTTCTAGGTGCTGAAAAATTGTGGCTAATACCGTTAGAATTACAAAACTCATAAATCCAAGATTTTCAAATTCAGTTCCATGATCACTTCTAACACTAGTGATAGAGTAACCTTTTTCATTTTGGATTATTTTTGAAAATGTGATGAAATTTTCTAATGCTTCATCTTTAGTACTTAAGAATAGAACCCAAGTGTATCTAGAATAGTCATCTACCAAGACAATGCATATTGTTTTCCTCCCAAGCTAGTAGTTCTAGTTGGCCCAAAAAGATCTAAATGGATCAATTGTAATACTCTACTAGTTGATACATCATTAATAGATTTAAAAGAAACTCGTTTTTGTTTTCCTTTAGCACAAGCATCACAGATTTTATCATTATCAAATTTAAGCTTAGGCAACCCTCGAACTAAATCACCTTGAATTAGCCGTTGCAAAACACTCATACTAGCATGACCTAGTCTCCTATGCCATAACCAACTATCATGCTCATCCTTAGCAACTAGGCATAAATTAGTCATATCAATAGAATCTAAATGCACCATGTAATGTTTCCTATTCTATGACCAACAAGCATAATCCGATTAGATGCAATGTCAATGACTTTACAACCATTAATTTCAAATAAGACATTGAATCCTTTATCGCATAATTGACTAATACTCAATAGATTATGCTTTAATCCATTCACATATAAAACATTTTTAATTTGTATGGAAGAGGTATTACCTATTGTACCAATACCTTCAATGTGACCTTTTGAATTGTCTCCAAAAGTCACTTCTCCTCCATTTTTGGCGTTAAGCTCAATGAACCGGCTTTTGTCTCCGGTCATATGTCTTGAGCATCCACTATCAAGGTACCATGAGTTTGAATTTGTTTCCCGTGCCTTGTAGCAATGCTCCTTTCCCTACAAACATAGATTAATTTTTGATTTTTGGTACCCAAATTCTTTTGGGTCCATATCATTAGTTTCCAAATCCTAGTCCCTTTAGGTATCCATTTGTGTAGGATATTTTTATCTTTAGTAGTAATGAGTTCTTTAGGAACCCACACACTTCTAATGATTTTTCCATTTGAGGTTCTTTGGGGACCTCTATGATTGTAGTTTCTAAAACTTTTTCTAACAAAGTTGGATTTGAATTTTCACCTTTTTCAAAATGTTTTGTTCCAACTTTATCACAAGAAGTTTTAAGATCATCAATTTTCTTTTGATGATCATCATTGATCTTTGAAAGTAAATTTTGCAAATCTAAATTTTTCTTTTCAAACTCTTCTAGTTTGATTTGCAAATTTTTGATTTTACTTTCAAGATCGTTGTTGGTTTTGGATATGAGTTTGTTTTCATTTTTCAATTTTGAAACATCATTTTTATATTTTAAAAACAATTTCTCATAATCCGAAGCCAACCCATTGTACTCCTCAAATAACTCATCATAAGATAAATCATCAAAATCAGATGAGTTAGAGGTTACCTTAGAATCTTCCCCGAATGCCATCAAGCACAAGTTTGCTACTTCTTGTTCCTCTTCATCGGAACCTTCTTCATCGCTCCATGTAGCCACATGAGCCTTGTGCTTATTCTTTGATTGACCCTTTTTCTTCAATTGTGGGCAATCATATTTGACATGCCCCGGCTTTTTGCATTCATAGCAATGATTGGGTCCTTCTCTTTTGGTTCATTTTTGAGGCCTTCGTTTCGTTTGAATTTTCTTCCTTGGTAAGGTCTCATCATTTTTCTGAACCGTTTGGCAAACAATGCCATTTCCTCGTCATCATCATCATTAGAATCACTCTCATCTTTTGTGATTTGAGAGCAACTCCAATGTTTTTCTTCTTCTCCTTCTCCTTTGGTGTCTCTTCAACTTTATCAAGGTCCACCTCATCTTCAAGCATCATCTCATGAGTGAGGAGTGAACCGATAAGTTCTTCAAGAGTTAAGGACGATAGGTCCTTAGACTCGATGATTGCCGTCTTCTTTGATTGCCATGATTTTGGGAGGGAGTAGACTAACTTCCTCACAAGCTTTTCATTTGAGATGATCTCTCCATATGATTTGAGACCATTGACAATCGTTGAAAATCTATCCGTCATAGCTTTGATGTCTTCATTTGGTTTCATCCTGAAATTTTCATAGCTATGCGTTAGAATACTAATTTTTGATTTCTTTACCTCATCTGTACCTTCATGTGTGACTTGAAGTTTGTCCCATATTTCTTTGGCGGTTGTACACGATGAAACTCTTCCGTATTCATCTGGTCCAAGAGCACAAAAAATAATATGGATGGCTTTGGAGTTGAGCTGGAACATTCTTGTCTCTCCTTTACTCCACAACCTTGGATGAGTGAGAGGTTTGATGTATCCTTCTTCTACAGCATTCCATGCTCCCATGTCACTTGCTTGAATGAAGTACATCATTCTATTCTTCCAATAGGCATAGTTAGCTCCATTGAAGAAAGGAGGCTTGTTGACGGGCATCGAATCAAGACCGGAGTCGAAGTTTGAAGTGGAGGCCATTGATGACTTTGTAATCGATGTAACTCTTCCCGGATCGACTCAAGAGGCGATTAAACCTTCAAATGAGTTAGGCTCTGATACCAATTGTTGAGTTAATCGAATGACGAAATTGGCCAAGAGGGGGTGAATTGGCAATAAAATTTTGTGGAAGCTTTTGCAGAAAATTGAAAGCAATTGCACAGTGATTTACAGTGGTTCGACTTTCTCAAACAAAGTCTACGTCCACTACCTTAGCTATCCACACTAAGGATTTTCCAACAAATTCACTAATTTGTTCTTTCTTTTGAGGCCAAAGAGATAACCTTACAATTCCCTCAAGAGTATACCCCAACTCTTGAGAACACTCTTTTCTCAAAGAGAAGATTACAAATTTGCAAACTTACAAGAAAACCTCACAAGGTAAGATGTTTGCACAATTCTAGAACAAAGAAAAGAACACTCAAAGATGAATACAATTGAGCACAAAAAGTGTTCTTGAAAGCAAAATGAATATTGAATGAAAATGGGCTTGAATGCTCAAACTTGAGGTTTGATGCTTTCTCTTTGATTCTCTCTTGATTCTAGTTGCTTGATGTTTCTTGTTGTTGATCAATGGCTTCTAAGCTTGCTTAAATACACCTTGAATCACTTCTGAACGTTGGGGATAATTAGAGAAGATATTATAGCCGTTTTAGTGTGAAAACATTTAATAAAACAGCTTGGACAGTGGGGGGAATCGGTTCCCTATCATAGGGAATCGGTTCCCTAAGTGTAAAATTCAAATATTTCGACCGTTGAACAGGGGGGAATCGGTACCCCCTTGGGGGGAATCGGTTCCCTCCGAGCATTCTGGAAATCTCGGAGCCAAACCATTCAGGGGGGAATCGGTTCCTCCTATGGGGGGGAATCGGTTCCCTCTGAGTATTCTGGAATTTTGGCTTTGAATTGGTTCGAAATACTTTGTAAAATATTTTGAAATTGTTTTATGATTAAAACTTAATTTTACACTTAAGTAAGGATCAAAAAATGATTTTTGAAATATTTGGAGTAATGTTTTGATATTCGAATAGTTATATCGAATATACTTAGAAAATCATTTGGAAAATCTTAAAATCCATTTAACTTAATTTGTTATATCGAAATATTAAAATGTTTCAACACTTATGCATCGATGCACTAATTGCATTTGATCTTTTTATTTTAAAAGAGTGCATCGATACACCTTCAAACAATTTCTGGGTTTTAACCTTGATGCATCGATGCACTATGAATATGCATCGATGCACTCTGCCCAGAATCCTCTTTTGAACCCAAAAATTCATTCATTTGGATTAAATCCTTCATGTTTAATCATCTTTTTCATTCTTAACTATAGTACACATCCTTAAACCAATTTATACTCATTTATTTCATCTTAAACCTCCAATTATATCCTTCATATGTAATTCAATAATTACATCAATAATTCAACATGTTTGAATTCCACTTTTAACACTTTGTATCTCTTAACTAGATTGCTGACAAGTCAAATTTAACTTTCAATTCTAGTTATGAACTCTATTCCAAGATTTCATTTAAGAACTTCAAATCTTAAATCTCTCCTAACTCCATCATCCTTTGATGTTAAGATAACTTAAGCTTTCTTTAAGCTTATTTATCATCTAATAATCAAACCCAATATTAAATTTAACAAGAAATTCAATAATCAGAAATCTTACCTTTACTTTGTTTCACACGCACAAGGAAGAAAGAAGAAGAAGAGAACTCTGGAAGCCTTGGGTGTTTTCTCCCCTTCCACCCACGTGTATCCTTATATATACATACTTATCCCTTCTTTAATTATTTTTCCTTGCAATTACTCTATTGTCCTTTCATTCCTTCTTCCTTTCAATTCCATCCTACACAATAATTTACATGTAAATTTTTATACTATTCATTCATTTTATTTTAGCCACCAAATTCTGAGACTTTACAATTTAGTCACTAACCCGGTATTGAGGATGTTACAACTCTCCCCCTTAAGAAAATTCGTCCTCGAATTTTCATTATGCAAAGAGGTAGGGGTACTTAATCCTCATGTCCCCTTCACGTTCCCATGTTGCTTCCTCTATTTTGTGATTCCTCCACAAGACTTTAACCAATGGAATAGTCTTGTTCCTTAGGTTCTTGACTTCATGAGCTAATATTTGAACAGGTTCTTACTCATAAGTTAAATCTGGTAGAACTTCAATTTCTTCAGTAGTCACAATGTGGGATGGATCAGATCGATATTTCCTAAGCATTGAGACATGAAAGACATTGTGTATCTTTTCCATTTCAGGTGGTAAAATTAGCTGATATGCTACTGGTCCTACTCTCTTAGTAATCTCGTAAGGTCCAATGAATCGAGGACTCAACTTTTATTTCCGTCCAAACCTCAATACTTTCTTCCACGGAGACACTTTCAAGAAAACTTTATCTCCGACTTGAAATTTAATCTCTTTTCTTTTTAAATCAACATACGATTTCTGTCTATCAGCTGCAGCTTTCAGATTATTCTAAATTACTTGAACTTTTTCTTCCGTATTATGAATCAACTCAGGACCAATAACTTCTCGATCCTTAAGTTCATACCAGTTCAAGGGCGTATGACATCTTCTTCCGTATAGAGCTTCACAGGGAGCCATTTTGATGCTTGACTGATAACTATTGTTGTACGTAAATTCAGCAAGTGATAAATACCTTTCCCACGATCCTTTGAATTCAATGACACAAGCTCTTAGCATATCCTCCAGAATTTGAATAGTTCGCTCGGATTGACCATCGGTTTGAGGATGAAACGCGGTACTGAAGTTCAACCGAGTTCCCAGTGCTCCATGTAATGACTTCCAAAATAGTGATATGAATCTAGGATCTCGATCAGAAACTATGGAAATAGGTACACCATGTAAACATATAATCTCTCTAATATACAGTTCTGCATACTTATCCATGGAGAAATCAGTTCGTACCGAAATAAAATGGGCTAACTTAGTCAATCTATCTACGATCACCCAGATTGAATCTTTTTTGTTCGGAGTTAAAGGCAACCCCGTCACAAAATACATCGTTATGTTTTCCCATTTCCATTGAGGAATTGAAATTGGTTGTAACAATCCTGACGGAACCTGATGCTCAGCTTTGACTTGTTGACAAGTCAAACACTTTGATACAAATTTCGTAATGTCTTTCTTCATTCCCGGCCACCAATATCGACTCTTGAGATCCATATACATTTTGTTCCCTCCCGGATGCATTGTCAATGGACTACAATGAGCTTCCGTTAACAAATTATTCTTTAATTCATCATCATCCAGAATTACCAATCTTTCTCGATAATACAAATTCTCATCAGACTTAATCTCATAATCCGTACCCTCTCTATTCCTTATCTGTTGTATCTTCTTTAAACACTTTTCATCTTTAGCTTGCAATTATTTAATTCGATCTAGCCATTCTGGCTTGACAGTCAGTTCTGCACAGATTGCACCATCTTCTCTTAACGATAATCTTGCATCAAGAGTTCGCAAAACTGCAAACGTCTTTCTACTCAAGGCATCAGCTACCACATTTGCCTTTCAGGGATAGAAATCAATCACAACATCATAATCCTTGAGAAATTCCACCCATCTTCTTTTTCTTAAATTCAACTCTTTCTGAGTCATCAAGTATTTTAAGCTCTTGTGATCCGTATACAAGTAGCACTTTTCACCATACAAGTAGTGACGCCAGATCTTTAAAGCAAACACTACTGCCGCCATATCTAGGTCGTGTGTTGGATAATTCTTCTCGTGTGGTTTTAGTTGTCTCGAAGCATAGGCCACCACCTTGCCTTCTTGCATTAATATGCATCCCAAACCACTATGAGACGCATCACTATACACTATAAAGTTCTTTCCAGACTCAGGTTGAACTAACACTAGAGCTTCTGTAAGAATCTTCTTTAACTTTTCAAAACTCTCTTGACATTCTTGATTCCAAACAAATTTTACTTCCTTTTTCAACAGTTTAGTTAGGGGTAATGCTATGATCGAAAAGTTTTTAACGAACCTTCGATAATAACCAGCTAACCCCAGAAAACTTCTAACTTCTGATACATTCTTTGGAACTTCCCACTCTAGAATAGCTTTAATCTTTTGGGGATCCACTCGAACTCATTCTGCAAAAATTACATGTCCAAGGAATGTCACTTCATTCAACCAAAATTCACACTTAGAAAATTTAGCATAAAGCTTCTTGTCTCGTAAAATCTATAAAGCAATCTGTAAGTGTGAACTATGCTCTTCTTTTGACTTTGAATATATTAAAATATCATCAATAAACACCATAGCAAACTGATCCAAATAAGGTTGGAATATCCTGTTCATTAGATCCATAAAAGCAGCTGGTGCATTTGTAACTCCAAACGGCATCACGATAAACTCATAGTGACCATATCTTGTTCTAAACGCTGTTTTTGAAATATCTTTCTCTTGAATATTTAATTGATGATAACTCGAACGTAGATCAACTTTTGAGAACACTGAAGCTTCCTTTAATTGATTAAATAAATCGTCAATTCGGGGAAGTGGATAATTGTTCTTGATGGTCACTTTATTGAGCTGTCTGTAATCGATACAAAGACGCATTGATCCATCTTTCTTTTTAACAAATAGAACAGGAGCTCCCCAAGGTGATACACTTGGTCTAATAAACCCTTTGTCTAGTAACTCCTGTAATTAAATCTTTAATTCTTGCAACTCTTTTGGAGACATCCTGTATGGTGCCATTGCAATGGGCGATGTTCCCGGTATTATCTCAATCTGGAATTCTACCTCTCTGTCTAGAGGTAAACCTGGCAACTCTGCAGGAAATACATCGGGAAATTTTCTGACTATAAGAATTCCTTCAATCCCTTTTTCCTTGGTTCTAATATCCAGCACATTAGCAATGAACCCTTAACATCCTTGTAGCAATAACTTCTTCACCAACATTACTGAAATTACATTTTCCAATGGATTCCATCCTTCACTAAATACCACCACATCTACCCCTTCTGGACTTCTCAGCGTTACTCTTTTCAATCTACAATCGATATTAGCGTAATAACGATATAACCAATCCATTCCCAGTATCACTTCAAATTCGTTAAAAGGTAATTTCTTCAGATTAGCAGGAAATTCAATTCACTGAATTTGTATGGGACACCCTCGGCTCACCAAATTTATCCGAGCACTGTGCCCTAATGGGTTCGTCACTATCACCTCATTGCTAGTAGTTTCTAACGGAATGTTCAATTCTTTCACTAACTTACTAGTAATGTATGAATATGTAGACCCCGTATCAATCAATACAATTACACATTTGTCAAACAATAGAAAGGTACCTGTTATAATATCTGGGTCATCACAATCCTCATTAGTCTTGAGGTTGTACACTCGAGCAGTGGAGTGTATCTCCTGTTGAGCAGAGGATTCCGATTGGCTTCTTCCTCTGCCTCTACCTCTTCCTCTCTGGCCTGCACAAATAGATCTCTCTGGCTGTGTAGATTCACTGGTTAACATTGGACAATCCCGAACAAAATGCCCAACGTCCCCACATCTTAATCAGACTCCAGAAATCATCCGGCATATCCCTGAATGATTCTTTCCACAATATGAGCATTGTCTGGCTTGACTCTGATCTGATTTGATCCTCTAGCATAGGATGCCACTGACTCTGATCTAACTTGGGGTCGAAAACCAGCATCTCTGCCCCTTTTTGATGGTGCGGAACTCGAAGAAGCACCCGTTCTTTTGACTGTCTGAGCTATCAAATTTTCAAACCTCTCGTTCTGAGCTCTTTCCAGAGCCTTGGCATAGTTGACTACCTCTTGAAACGAGGATAAATTCAAGATAATTAATATTTCCTTCAACCGAGGACGTAACCCCTCTACAAACCACTCACAAGTATCCTTCTCCATAGGAACTAGCTCGGCAGTAAAGCGGCTCAACTTATTGAATTCACACTCGTACTCATATACAGTGTGATTCCATTGCTTCAAATTCATGAACTCTTGCTTCATTTGACGAACAAATTGATCTCCGATGTACTTATGCTTGAATTCTTCTAAAAATAATGACCAAGTTACTTGGGCGTTAGACATCCTCAATGTAACATTGGTCCACCAGATCCTTTCTTGTCCTCTCAACAAGGAAATTACTCCATCCAGCTTCTCAGCATCGGAACAATGAAGTCCCGTAAGCATGACCTTCATGTCATTAAGCCAAAGGTCCGCAGTAACAGGACCTTCATCGGCTTCCCCTCTAAACTCTGGAGCTCCTAATCCCTTCAACTCTTTCGCAACATTCATTTTTGGAGTTGAAGTAATAGGAGGTTGGAAACGCGTCAATACCGCGTCTAACGTTCTAAAGAATACATCTTAATCATTTATAGGCATTCCAGAGGATGTATGTTCTTCACTCTGCCTGGCCAGGGCAGGTGAAATGCTACTTTCAACGGGTCTATCATCTCCCGCTTCATTCCTAGAACTACCTCGTCCGGACTTCTATAAAAATACAACCATATAGTTCTATTAGCAAAACAACATACTTACTATTCAATCAGATCATAAGTTTCCACCATTTTGTTGGTATGTATACATTATCAGACACTCTAGACTCCGGATTATGCCGAGAATCGACTAAACCGTAGCTCTGATACCAATAAATATAACACCCCTAACTCATATTCGACCCAAATACAAGTCTGAGATGTCACATTAACTTTTCAAACTTTGATTCTTAAAGAAAAATCCCGGGAATTTAAAACTTTAATTAAACAAAATACTTTAATTTACATAAAAGAGACCACTTAATACAAAATCGATCAGAGCATTCGTAATTAACCAATTATTACATACCAACACTTCATACACAACAAAATACCTACTTTGTCAATTACTTCTGATCTGATTTCTTAGTAATGTTGCTGTCTGTGCCACTGCTATTCTGAATCTTCTTATTTCTTAATACCTACGTGTAAATCACTTACACGCTAAGTCATAGACTTAGTGAGGCAATAAATGAATATGCAACAATATCTTCATGAATATGCATTCTTACCATTTCCTTCATGACATTTCAATATGCATGTATCTATTACACAATAACATAT
This sequence comes from Hibiscus syriacus, assembly GCF_006381635.1. NCBI lineage: Eukaryota > Viridiplantae > Streptophyta > Magnoliopsida > Malvales > Malvaceae > Hibiscus > Hibiscus syriacus. The sequence continues at coordinate 6,141 of NW_024062129.1, read as the reverse complement.
ATAATCATATCATGCATGTACAAAACTTACCTTCTTGTACCACTTTCACTTTACTTTGTATTTCAATTGCCCATGTATATTATTGAGAATAAAGGTATGTGAGTGCATTGAGGTTGTACACTAATGCTGTCACCGCAGCTCGTATCAATTCCCTCATGGGGCACCGAACCTTAGTTCAGTATTCGTCCCGAAGGACTGTCATATATGTCCCGTAGGACCACTACATCCCGAAGGACTATTATACCCTCGACTCTTGGCATGCCAATTACACCTATAGCTCTCATATCGTATACTATGGGCATTATTCTTATATTTTATATTTTCATGTACTCATGTCATTTATCTTGTGATCATGTAGCTCATGTCATTTCTCTTGTGATCATGTAGCTCATGTCATGTTCTCATATCACATATCATATCACATGTGTATTTGAATCTATTCATATATATACATCATTTATCCAATCACATGAACATATATATGTCTTATGCATGTATTACAATAATTATAATGTATGCATGTTCACAACTATTGTACTATGAAAATCATTATAGGAATTAAACTTATCACAAGTCTTATTCCATTATACTATACATATATTATGCACTCACCTTAGCTTTGCTTTGATTCGATTCTAATCCTTTGATCGTTCCGGAATAAGCTTACTTTTAGTATCTACATAATAACACATGGATCTATCAATATTATAGCTAATATACTCTAATGGTTCACTCTTTAGATTAAGATAAATGCCAATTTCCTCTTTTAATGAATGTATGGATCGATGCACTACCTGTGTATCGGTGCATAAATGCATTCGATGTTTTATTATTAATGGATGCATCGATGCATGCCTTATGCATCGATGCACTAATTGCATTTGATCTTTTTATTTTAAAAGAGTGCATCGATGCACCTTCAAACAATTTCTGGGTTTTAACCTTGATGCATCGATGCACTATGAATATGCATCGATGCACTCTGCCCAGAATCCTCTTTTGAACCCAAAATTCATTCATTTTGGATTAAATCCTTCATGTTTAATCCTCTTTTTCATTCTTACTATAGTACACATCCTTAAACCATTTATACTCATTTATTTCATCTTAAACCTCCAAATTATCCTTCATATGTAATTCAATAATTACATCATAATTCAACATGTTTGAATTCCACTTTTAACACTTCGTATCTCTTAACTAGATTGATGACAAGTCAATTAATTTTCAATTCTAGTTATGAACTCTATTCCAAGATTTCATTTAAGAACTTCAAATCTTAAATCTCTCCTAACTCCATCATCCTTTGATGTTAATATAACTTAAGCTTTCCTTAAGCTTAGTTATCATCTAATAATCAAAACCCAATATTAAATTTAACAAGAAATTCAATAATTAGAAATCTTACCTTTGCTTTGGTTCACACGCACAAGGAAGAAAGAAGAAGAATAGAACTCTGGAAGCCTTGGGTGTTTTCTCCCCTTCCACCCACGTGTATCCTTATATATATACTTATCCCTTCTTTAATTATTTTTCCTTGTAATTACTCTATTGTCCTTTCATTCCTTATTCCTTTCAATTCCATCCTACACAATAATTTACATGTAATCTTTATACTATTCATTCATTTTATTTTAAACCACCAATTCTGAGACTTTAAAATTTAGTCACTAACCCGGTATTGAGGATATTACACCTATAATCAGGGATCATTATATAATTTTTAGGCAAAAGGGTAACTTTTGCCACTATAGTAGACCTAATTTATCATTTTCATCCATATCGTATTTTTGCATCAATTTAGTCCTCGAAGTTGTTCAATTACATCATTTTATACTCTACGCCTAACTTAAAACATTAAATTAAGGGTTTTAAGTTAGGGTTTGTGGTTTAGAGGTTATGGGGTTATAGTGTAGGGTTTAGGGTTATTAATTTAGAATTTAGGGTTAGGGTAGGGTATAGAATGATGCAATTAAACAATTTTAAGGGCTAAATTGATGCAAAAATGCGATAGAGGCAAAAACTATAAATTGAATCTATTACAGGAACAAAGGTGACCCTTAAGCCTAATTTTTAATATTCAATATTCACCAAAGCAACACACTATAATTGAAGTACAATTTGTATACTTTGTATATCCTTATTTTTATTCATTTAAACTCTACGAGTTTAGACAATAAAGCCTTGTTGGGGTTAAAGCCAATGAGGTGGTCGATGGATGAAGAGTATATATCCTCTTCTTGTAAGGACCCAATTGGTGATAAAACGAGTGCTGAGATGATTTTGCATAATGGAGTGGAAAAGAAAATTATTTACGTGGGTAGTTCTGTTGTACGGAAGGCTAATATAATACTAAGTAAAAGCGCAACCGAAAATGTTAATATTATTTTAAGATTTTCAGTAGAATGTTACCTAAAATGTTAATCTCGTTACCTAAAATGTTATTTTTCTATAACATTTCCAGTTGCAACCATAAACGTTAAAAAGATTAACATTTTAGGTAACATTCCACCGAAAATGTTAAACAAAATTAACATTTTCAGTAGCGTCCTTCCTTAACCTTATATTAAGCTGCCTTTATTTATTTAGACACCCCCTATTTATGTATTTGAGATTGAGACTACTTGTACGACTAAAGTATGTGATTTGATTTTTTTAAAATAATACGAAAAGAGTAAAAGTAAGAGAAAAAATTGAATATATATGATTATTTTTTTAGTAAAAAGAATTATTATTATAATTTTGTTACCTGCAACTTTTCATCTGTACAGGACCTTGTATATATGAGTGCTGAGCCATTTACACCACGGAGGACAAGCATCATCGAGTCAACATATGTTCAACAAACGATTTTTGACAATTCAAACATTCGAGGGGGGACCTGTGTCCGAATTTCCTGAACTATGTTTGCAGCATTAGCAACCTGTTCCAATGTGTCGTCGTAATATCGACATTGTCTGAAAGCTAAGGGATCCCTTTTCTCCATTTCCTGCTAGATAGTTTCTCAATTATGAACTTGTCGGAGTTTGATTGTCCCAAAGAGAATCCTTCCATCGCCGTCTCATTAAGATATAATCGCTTCCGGGTTCGTGTTCGACTTGGAAGTTTTTTTAATAGTTAGGCATGCCTTGCCGACGAGGACACGAACAGGAGGTTGGCGAAGAGTTAAACCTATGTGCCTTCCAAAACGCCATTTCCCAGGCAAAAATTCCAACCAGTTCTTGGGCCTTGAATGAGGATTCAACATCTCCATTAATTCAAAAAATGGGCAAGCCTACCACACTGAGCTTTGAGATAGATATACTCTTCATATAATATCCATGGATGCCTTAAGAGCATCTAAGCAACTTATTGTTTTAGAACCTTTGACAGTAAGCAACAATGATAGAAGGTTCCAACCAGCACCTATCAAGTATCAGGAGTCCAACATTTCCAGTAGCAGAGTAAGTGAGGATTGGCAGAAGAAATTCACGCAAGCATGAGGGTCGTTTCCCGTCATAAGGAAATGTTTCAACTTTGTAAAGATTGAGGGATCCATGAGTTCACTTAGCACCATCTTTGCCATCATAAATCGAACACACCACATTCAAATGCAATCATCACATCCACCTTACTATCCAGTGCACTTCCACTGGGACCATTCTCATAGAAATCAGCAGCATTTCCCAGTATTCCTACCTTGACATGTCTATCAACAGAACTTGTATGCACATGCTCCAGCCTTAACTCTGTATGCGCAATCCCATGGCAATGCAAGTAGTTTACTAATTAAGAGGTCTCTCATCAATATTCTAATAAGCCTCAACTGACGAGAAACTGCAGGTCCCCACTCTTCATCCAATGCAACAGTTGCTTCTAAAGTTGGAAGCCAGTTGGGTTGCTGAATCCAATGCCTTAATGAAATGCTACCCATGGACAAGAGTGAATGAGCTATGACTACCGCTTTTATGTGATGAGACATAACCATAAACTTTCATGGAGTAAGAATGGTAGAGGATTCTGTGACCAACAAGCTTTTTCAGCATCTCAATCGCACGTCTTCCCCTGCGTTGAGCTTGACCACTAGTAAGTTGTCCAAGCTCAACTCTTGAATTATACAAAGGACTGCTCGAGTCCTTCACCGTAGCTTCAAAAATCACCTCATCTTCCCAGCCAGCAAGCCCAACACTGACACGATCAAGAACCATAAAATCTGATATCTCGAACCTCGTCACAAACCCAGGTTCTTCTTCACCGGGAGAAGCCGTTTTAGAAAATGAATCATTCCCTTGTTATTCCTTGGACGAAACGGATTTACTTACGGATGAACATCTCACTCCATGTAGTTTTCTCCTGACTGTGCATGCTGGCTTCCGATTAAACCACAAACACCTAGGCCTAAATCAGTGCTGTCGACAAAATTGGCATTGAATTGACAAACTTCACACTTCTTAAACACGGATCCAAAGAGAACCCATATAGCGCCATTGATCAACCTCTAAAACTCAGAGGGAACGTGAGAGGGAATCGTGGATTTTGAATATATAAATGTATAGACAATCGAGGCGATAACATGCTGAAATTTATGGTATGATGTAGTTTTGTCATGGCCAAGGTACGAGGGCCAAACGTGATCTGTTTGACAACGCCACTGTAACTGGCCTGAGGGTAATGCTTCCATTGTTGCTTGATTGGTGGTTGGCGATGTTCCCATAATCACTTGGCTTTATCCAAGCTTCCAAAAGCTCACATTAATGCTTGTTCCAGGGTTTAATTCAGGGGGTTTTTAAGCTGCTGCAATTGGGCAACCTTGTCTTAACAAAATTCTATGCAAACAAAGACCATTCAGATACATAAAATGGTATACGCCGTAAGAATTTTTTTAAATCCAGTATGTTTCCATTGTTATCTTTTCAAGGGGAAAAATATTGTAAGAAAAAACATGCTATATATGTTCTCTGTACGATAATTAAAATCTACAATTTCAACTCAAAAGTTGTTTTAATCCGATTGCTATGTAATTTTAATACAATCAGAGAGATCATGGAAATTCATGGGTCCAGAGTTCGTAACAGGATATAAGCGAGCTAAATGCAAAGGCAGCGAAAGCCAGGAATGCCATTGCAATCGAGGCACTTGCCATCTCTGTGAACTCATCTTGCCCCAGTGATTGCCAATCATCCACTCGGGTGGCTGCTGCAGATGATGCTGAAATCAAAATATAGGCCAGTATCTGCAACACAAACCAATGAAGCAACCTATGTTTATCATCAGCATATTCTTCTCTGCACTTGCACGCTTAAATTCGTAATTCTACACACTTCACACAGTCCTAGTGGTACAAACGACCTGCATATCTCATCTATTGCACTAAATCATGAATATATGAACTCAACCTATCACATACAAGGAAAATCTAAATGATAAAAATGAAAAGTATGCCGACAAGTAAAATGACAATGCAGCCTATGCCCAAAACAAAACATACGAATCCATATGCGCAACCTATGTGCAAAATAGAACCATACGAGTCAATGCTGAATTTACACTCATACCAGAAACAATGCAACTTGTGCTCAAAACCGGAACCATACAAGTCCATATGTGCAAAATAGAACCATATAAGTTAAAGCCAGAAATTACACCCACACACTAGAACAATGTAACTTATGCACAAAAAGAACCATACAAGCCCATATCATAGCCTATGTGCGGAATAGAACCATACGAGTCCAATGTTGATGGAATCATAAGAGTCCAAAATAGAGTTCCAATTGTTACCCATCCTGGAAAATACTTATTGTTGTCGAACACAGGAGTAACGAATATTATATACAAATTTATAAAACCACAGTTTGTTAGCTGTATGCCAATGAAGACAAACAAGAGTTGATTGTCGACCTACCATTTATTATATATGGTAATAGGGTGGTAGTTATGAATGCAAGGAGGTAATAACACAAAGAATGAAGCTAATTATGAAGGGTAATTGGCAACTATTAGTCTTTAATTTGAAAAGGTAAACTTGCCTGATCCATGAAGAAGGCGAAAGACAGAAAAAGGTGATGGTGAATGACATGCGTTTCTGTCATGAGATAGTGAGCTACACATAGGCTTGAAACCCCGCACATACAAACCCAATCACATTTACTGATAAACAGT